>NC_085138.1:258601590-258964090 GCF_035046485.1 Aedes albopictus
AGAAATAAATGTAAATATTTTTGTTTTTTGTGGCAGGTCGGCCCTACGGAAATATTTGTTTTCCCATTGAACTTATAAAGTCATTTCCTTCGCTGGAAAAATCCACCTCCCGTGTTGTACTTCCAATGCTAACATCATGTATACATGTATTAAATAACATACGCTCCCGAAAACAACGGGATTTCGTGAAGGCTTTCGGTGAACCTTGCCTTTTTTGCAGGAGGAAATTTTGTTTGATGTTGCAGCTGGAACTTGTGAGTTTTGTTTATGTTCTCGACGGCGGAACGGGGGGCTCCTCAATGGGTATTGTCGCAATAAATGTGTAATTGAGTTAGTTTTAAAAATTAAAATTTTAGTTTTAATTATTTCATTAATTTATCGAATAAACATGAATATTTTTGTTTCAAACGAATGAAATTTGTCTCCGTGTATTCGTTCCGTAGACACATCTGCATACATTCTGATGGAAACTCTTATATAAATTCCAGGAACAACACATAGAAACCCTAGAGGGAGCTCCGGAGAAATCCCAGATGGAAGCAAATCCAGTGAAATCTTTGTATGAAATCATGGGAGAGACTCATGGAGAAAACCAAACCGAAACTTCGGCAAATCGTCAGAAAAGAAAACTTACTTGACTGCCTTGGTGTTCGCTATATTTACACAGCTGTTAGTTGTTGTTATTATTATTAAAGGAATATACCTACATAGTAGTTTATGCAATGAGTTGCAAAAAGATTCTTTTTTCAACTTGACTCGGACATTCATCTAACGAGGTTTGCTCAATTTGGTTGGATACAGAGTAATTTAAATAACTCTTCAATACTGTCGTTCTATGCATAATTGTTCCATGTATTTAGATAGGAATTCCCATACAACATGGGACATGTACGCACAGACAGTATAATGTCTAACCACATGATTTCCCGTTAGCCCATAAGCCTTTAAAAGTGATTTGAAATTTTTCAGAGTGCCTTGTTTATTTACGCTCCAAAAAATGTCTGGAATTTCCAGAGTTTATTTGATTCACTGTTCATCCGAACTAAGTCCCGAACAAGTGTCTTAAGCATCTCATTCCATTGACACCTACACATGTCGTGCGGGACTCGAATCGAATCGAAGATTTTGACGAACTTGAGACTCGAATACTCGAAATTCTACCACGCCATCATCGCGCATCGATGGCGCATCGGGCGAATGCACCTTCAGTGGGTCAATGTCTGTTATGGTGGTAGGTTACGATCAAGGTGCCGCCGGTGGGCATCATCATCATCATCATCGTGGTCGCCATCGTCATCGCCGTATGCAACGTTTGGATTCGAACAGCTCTGGGGAGCGCGGTATGAAACGCACCAATCGAGTGAAATAATTCATAGAGACCTTCCAGCAGGTGCGTGGGCAGCCGCCACTACCACCACCGCCAACGCCACGCTGAAAAGTTGACAATTCTTCATTTAGTCTTGAAAGGGCGGAATAGCTTTTGTTAACAAAATCATCTCTCGATAACTTCTAATAAATCCAACACATTCTTTGCAAACAGAATTTCATTGTCATCCACTGGAGCAAAGTTTTCCCTACTACGGAGTTAGGAATCACCAAAATAAATTCAAATTAAGAATCATTACAACCTTAAAAATCACCAATAATATTGCAAATAATAAACAAAAGTTTTATAACGAAGGCTTATAATTTCACCAGTTTACGTCTTGTGTAATAAAGTATATGTGGAATGATATTATGATTATTTTCCACTTTTTCCGATGAAACCAAAATTATAAAAAAAAAAACAAATAGTAGTTTCATGAATAAGGCTCATGATTTTATAAATTTTCAGCATGATTCTATGACGCAATTTATCCTTTTTAACTTTTGATATGGAAAACGTGTCGTCAAGATTATGTTACGGTAAAACGAGTCATGATATTATGACGCTTTTTATGATTGAAAATCATAACATAAAACACACATTAATCGCTAAATCATGACTCAATTCAGGTTAACTTTGAGCAATTCTAATGTATTCTTTCACTGACCTGACATTCCCAAATGGAGGAGAACGTGCCTCTGGAGCCGACTTACTGATACCTGGTACTGACCTGACATGTTTGCGTATCTAAATTATTGCGGATACAGACCAAGTTTGAAAATTTCCCTTGAGATGGCGCATTTCACCCCGCATCCAACCAATCACAATGCCACGAACGATGACGACCCGACGACGACTTGAACGATGGATGAGGCGCGTGCCGTTGGTCGTGGTTGTGGCGGTGGTGGGGTAAAAATTCAGCTTTGGAATCAGCTGTTGAACCGCACCACCAGAAGCATCCGTTCCGTCGTCGTCGTAGTCGTCGCAGTCGTAGTCCAGTGTATCAGTGACATTCGGCGTGATGCGATTTGCGGTCTGATCACGCGTCTTAGTTATACCTAGTTCGGTCGGTGGTACTTTCTGTAGTGTTGTATTTTAGAGAAAGTCATCGGGTGCACTCGCGCTACTGATTAGCTATCGGTCGGCCAAACCGGCGGCGGCGATGTTGACGTAGCCAGCGTGATTGAGGAAATTGGAAACTACTACGTAAAACGGTGTGCACGTAATGGTTGTTCTTCTTGGTTTGTTGATTTGTCGTAATCGCGGATTGAGCTTTGTTGTGCTTTAGCTGCTAATCATGCCGCACAGTAGTGTTCGATGGTATAGTACAGGTACTCGTGAAATTGAGCGTACAGGTGTATTTTGGTTCAAACGTGTTCTACATCATCTGTAACTGCTTTTTAGAATACAATTTATGAAACCATAGTGAAAAGTTGTATATTTCTTAACCAAACTATACATAGTAAACACGGTTGCACTTGTCCTGATATACGGCCAACTGAAACGCCACCCAAAACAATACACGGTATCAAAATTACATTTATCAAACTTTGTACCTCCAATTTTTCTTCACAAAATGTCAGCGTTTTAGCTTTTTTTTATGAATGGAATGTTTCAAATCATGCCAATGGTAAAATGTCGATTTATCTAATATTTTGGTTATTTTCCATGTATGGGAAAATTTACATCACTTAAATATTTTCTGTTTTTACGATTACGAATAAAAGGCCTAATAGGCACTAATAATTTTCTAAGAAAAATCCGAGATAATTTGATAGTAATTGAGATTAACTTTATAAAAAATCTTGTAGACATTTTTGAAAGAATTCAAGTAACAATAAATGCTGAACAGTGGCATTAGCTGAACATATTGACTGGTTAATGGTGTCAGTGGCTGAACACAATGACAGCTGAATATTGGTCTGAAGTATGGCTTGTTCAAACTCTTTAATCAGCAATAAATAGATAGCTGAATATCAAGTTGAATAAAATATTCTTCGTTTGTGTAACCAGCTTTAAAACATACTTACAGATTTTAAACATACACATGCAGACTTAATCATCTTGTTGGTCATCCGTTATCCAAATAACTTTTGTCAGCTAGACCCAAACAAGTTTTCTTAGAGTCCACATCGCTTGTTCAGCCTCAATACAAACTTTATTCAACTTATGTTCTTAATTATTCAGACCCAACAAGTAATGCTCTCGTTTTCGAGGATATGTACACAATTGTGTGTAGTGTAGGTGCTAAGATGAGTGACTATATATCAAAAGGTCCGAGTTCAATTCCCAGTTTCCCCATAGATTAATTCACAGTCAGGTCTTTTTTTACGCGGTTTTCATTTACACGGCCGCGTAAATGAAAACTCCATACAAAAAAAAGTTCATCGTCTTATTTTTGCATGATTCGTCGAGAAATGGTGAGACTTTTTTACGTGGTTTTTTGAATTTTGAACTAAGTTTTTTTTACGCGGTACGTATCCCCCGCGTAAAAAAACCTGACTGTATACATTCCTGAACATCTGTTCTGGAAATAGAAAACAACAAATGTTTAGGTTTATCAAAGTGTTAAAGTGTCCCTTAGTTCAGCTAAAGGTTGAATTAAATTATCTAATTTAAATCTTCAAGGGCTGAATGAATAATTGTACCTCTTGTGACCAGCTTTTGTTCAAATGAAGGCTGCTTTAAAATAGTTGGAAAAACGTTTGTACAGAATCAAATTGTTATCTGGGAATCCCTGAAGATTTTTTTGAAAGATACCCTAGAGAAATATCTGGCTGGACTTCTGGAGAAACTACTGGAAGAGCTTTAGAAATATTTGAAATTTCTGGAGTTGGTGGAGCAATGTATGGAGGAATACCTGGAGGAACCTCTGGAGAAACTCCTACAAAACTGCATATTGAAGAAATATTTAAGATAATTCTTGAGAAATCTTAAAAAAACTTTTGTTGTTTTTTTTTTTGAGATTTTCTTTCAAGAATCTTTGGAGGAAAATTAGCAAAAATCTGTGGAGAACTTATTGCGTGAATTTCTGAAGAAATTAAGGTGTCTTACTGCATCACTAAGTTTTCAAACGAATCATTGACTTCTTGCTTTTCAATGATTGTTTGCCTCGCATTTTTAAAGTGATAAAAAACAGTCAATTCTGCAGCAACGCAGCAGAAAAAGTATCATCGCAATCACTGCGAGTGAGCATATAGGATGATACTTTTTCATACGAATATTCGCTTTGGTGGCAGAGAATTATCACTTTGAAATTTCGAGGCTCATATCCAACATGGCTGCCGATGCTAATGATGCCGTAAAAAGCCTTAATACTGGAATATCTGAGAGAATTACTTCAAACACCTTTGAAGGAGTTCTTAGATTTTTATTTGTCTGTATTTACGAGATTTTTAACCCTAGGCTAGTTCGTCTCGGGACCCACGCTTTGCTTTCCTTCCGAAGGAAGAACCCACATTTTGTGAGTATGTCGGGAGTGGGATTCGATCCCAGTTCCTCGGCGTGATAGTCTTGTGTTCTAACCACCACACCAGGTCCGCTCCATAGGAGTTCTTAGAAGGATTTCGGGAGGAATTGCTGAATTCTCCTGAAGAATTTCTGTAGGATTATCTGGTGGAATTCCTACAAGAGTCTTCAAAGAGATTCCAGCAAAACCATCTAGAGTTATCCTGAAGAAATGCTTAAACGAATATCTGAAGGAATCTCTGGAGAAATTCTTGGGAGATTCCTTGGCGGAGTTCCTGAAGGAGTCTCTGGAAGAGATTCTGTAGACATTACTGGTTGAATCCCTTAAGAAATTGAAGTTTTCCCTGGAGTAATTCCTGAATATTCCTAAATCCTTGAAAGAATTCCTGCAGGAACTCCTCTACAAATTAAAAAAAAAACCCTGGGGGAATTCCCACAGGAATCCCTGAAAAAATGTTTGAAGCAAACTCAGGGTTTTCTGAGGAAATTCCTGATAGATTACCCGAATGAACTACTGGAAAAACCTCTGGAGACATTCCTTAAAAAATTTTCAGAAAAAATCTGGAGTGTTTCTTAGGAAAAAGATAGCTTCTTGGAGAAAAGTCCTTGTAGGAATTTCTAGAAGAATTCCTAGAAAATTCGAAATAGGAATTAGAAGAATTCATAGAAAAAAAGAAAATCCGAATGAAACATTTTCTGAAGGAACACTTAAAAGCATTCCATGGGACCATTCCTGATCGATTCTCTGAAGAAATTCCTTAGATCCTAGAGTCATGTGTGAACCAAAATTTCAGAAGGATTCCCTGGAGAGAGTTTGAAGTTTTTCTGAAGTCATTTTTGTAGGAACTCTCGCAAAAATTAAAAAAAATATACTGGAGGAACTTCTGGAGAAACCATTAGAAAAGTTTGAAAAAGTTTTTAAAAAACAAAGGAAAACAAATTCTTGACTAATTTCTGAAAGATTTCAGGAAAGAATCTCTGGAGGAATTCTTGGACTTTCTGTTGAACTATATGAAGGTATATCTAGATTTTTCCAAACTTCTTGGAGTTATTTCTGTGTAAATCTTTGGAAGAATTCAAAGACAAATTTCTAGAAGAACTTTAGAAGGAATTTCTGTTGAAACTCGTGTAAGAATCTTTAGAGAGTTCCTGCAGGAATCTTTGCAGGAATTTCTAGATGGATTCCCTAGGGATTTTTTCAAGGAATTTCTGCAAGACGTTTTGTATTTTTTCAAGAATCTCTGAAGGAAATTCTGCAAAAACAACTAGATGAATCTCTGAAAGAATTCCTGAAGACTAATCTGGAGAAAAACCTAGAGGAATCTCTGGAGAAATTCACTGATGGAGTTTCTCAAGCAATTCTCAAGATTCACTGATGGAGTTGCTCAAGCAATCTACTGAAAACGTTAAGTAGAAATTACTGATGAAACCCATAAAGAAAATTGACGGATTTTTTAGATAATCTCTGAAAGAATATTCGAAAGAAATACTAGAAATACCTCTGGTGGAAGTCCTAGATATTTATTTTTCTGAGAAATATCAGAATGGATTCCCAAACAAACCTGAAGCTATTTATAAAATCTATGAAAGAACTTCTAAAGGAGTTTCAGAAAGAAGTCAGAAGTAATTTCTGAAGGAATCCCTAGAGGAATGCTTGAAAGAACAATCTCTAAAATTTCCAACTTTTTTTTTGAAAAGTTGGTGATGAAATTCCTGGAGAAATTCCAAGGATTTTTTATTGGACGAAGGGTCCTGCGGATATCTTAGAATAGTCTTAGGTAGTCCTACAGAAATCTTAAAATAAAATGCAAGCAACGGTTTGAGAAATGCCTGCAAAAGTTTCTAAAATTTTTTGGAGGATCTTCTGGAGGAATTACAGGAATTTCTTAAGAAATTTTTATAGAAAATCCTAGAAGAATTACCTGCAGGTAACTCAGGAGGAATTTATACTATAATTTCATTTCCTGGAGAAATTACGGAAAGAATCCCTAGAGGAACTTCTGATGATACCCCTGGAAGAATTAGAAGAATAATTTATTTCGAAATTTGTTGAGGAATGCTTGGAGAAATCGTAAGAAAAAATCCTAATTGAGTTCCAAAAGAAACTCCTGTAAGAATTTCTTATGGCATTTCTTATTTTGGAAGCATCCGTAGGAGAACTTCACTAGATGTATACGGAGGAATACCGGGAAAAACCTCTGGAGAATGTCTGGAAGTCTCAGGAGGAATTTCTGAAGGAATCCCTGGAGAAACTCCTTAAAAACTTGTAGAAGAGCTTCAAGAGCATCTTTTGGGAAATGTGTGGAGAAATTCGTGAAGAAATCGCAAGGAAAAATTCTTGGAAAAGTTTTGAAAAAGTCACTGGAGGAATTTCTAAAAGAATACATAAGAAAGAATATATTTTAAAAACATCCTTATGGAATCTGCGGAGACATTCCTTCTGGATTCACAACAGGAGCTCCCGAAAAAGTTTCCTCTCGGTAATTAATACCAGAAAAAAGTGGAAAAATATTGCGAGAAGTTTTCTCGGAATGTTTTAGTAGAGTAGTGGACGTATTTTAGTTCGGGCAGGTGTTTTGGCCCACAATGGGAGTTTTACTACTTTATTCATCATATAATCTCTACAAAATCTTGGTAAATTTTCATTAGTAGTATCCTTCATTTTGGTTGTCAGTTAAATATGCTGTATAGTATCAATAAATAGAAAAAATGTTTTCATTTCCAATGAAAAGCACGGTAAAGCACCAACATCAAGGAAGGTGAATGTCAGTTTCAAAGAGGACATCCAGTTGAGGGTAATTTTTTACCCAAATTGTACGAGCTGTTCTCTACGAAATGCAGGGAGATTAAATATGGGAAAATGTTCTTTTTCATATAAAAAGCCACGAATGATTGATAACTTTTCAGTATTCATTAGAAGCATATCAGAAAACCATAAAGCAGTCATTTGGATCCACGAAACATTGTCGAATGCTCCCTTCTTTTCGTAAAATTTAGCAATAAAATATTCCAGAATTTCATGATCCACACCTTTAAATGACTGAAACGATCAATAGAATGATGCATTAAAAATAGGAAACGACCCCCAAAAAGAAAATGATCAATAGAAAATTAAGAAACAAGCCATAAAATATAAGAAAGATCCAATTTTTTTTTTTAATATTCCATAAAATTGGAAAATGATCTATAAAAATATGGATTAGATAACATCATGGACGAATTTATGGATCATTTCAAAATGTTATGGAATATTTGTTAAATTTTATGGATTATTTCTAAAATATTTGATCCTTTTCAAAATTCTATGGATCATTCTGTATGTTTTATGGATCGTTCTCCTATTTTCTATAGATCATTTTTCATATTTTATGGATCGCTTCTATATTTTGTATGGATCGTGTATCGTTTTTCTATGGATGAATCATTCTAGGAATCTTTTCAACCATTTCAAGAAGCAGTTTACTAAATTCTAGGAAAAAATGGGAGAAAAAATTTAGGAAAAAAATGGGAGCATTCGACAATGTTTCATAGATCCAAATGACTGCTTAATGGTTTTCTGATATGCTTCCATTGAGTATTGTAAAGTTATCAATGGATAATTTAGTAATGGATTCGTTTTATAAGTTAAGCGGCGCAAACATGGGGCTGTCATAAAACATAATCTTAAAATCTAGGAAGAGCTACCATGCGTCTCCATCAGTTTGTTCTGGAATAAAGTAGGGTACAATGCTAGTTTAGAAATTATGATTGAAGTTCATCATCTTTGAGTGCGGGTTATATCGACATCGATTAAAAGTAGGTATGTAGTAAAAATGAAAGCGAAACAAAACTATTTTGATCATGATTTTTAAAAGCGTTAATTTCTCATCTATAATTTCTGAAAAAGCAACAAGCCTGTGCACTCAATTTCGCGAGAAACTGTAGCTGTGCAATCAACAAAGCGCGAATCGAATGGAACTGATTGAAAATTCGCGTTCGTCGTACTTCGAGGGAGATTGGACTAGTGACCACGGGATGGCGCTGCTGATGGTTGTTTATTCATTGGGACTGATAATGGACGAATTTAAAGCCTGAAATAATCTCAATTTTGAATTATTGAATCATTGATTCGACAGATGCTGACAACGGAGTGCGCTAGGTTTGTGATTCTGAAGTGAACTGTTTTGTGTAATTTGTCTCGGTTGGACAGAAGAGGTAATTATTTCCTGCCGGGATGGACTGGTTGACGTGATAGTTGAAACGTAATGCGCTAAGGTTACGCTTAGTTGAACAATCCAGCAGAGTGTGATAATCGCGCATCGTGAGTGCAAGAACAGAAACCGCCAACGACAGTGTTAGTGCAGTGTAGTAGTGCGTCAAGGTGGCCACAATCGCCGTCAACTCGTGCTAGTGCGGGTCGTTCATGCAAATCTGATCAAATGGCTTACCTATCGGATGTTGACCTTGCGACATTGCATCGATCACGACTGGAAGAACGTGTCCACTACAAGTTGTCCTCCTGGTGGCAGAAATCGGCGACCGTCGATGGCTCCATCGGTCACGGTCAGTTCCACCAGTACGGGACGACCACGCCTTCGCCGGCGCAAATTTCCGCTCAATCCCGTTCGGCCAGTCGGTCGTCTACCACGGATGACATAATCAACAACAATAACAGCAGCAGCAACAGCAATGGCAGAGAACTTGAATCGTCGACCCACTCAAAGTCGTCGATCGCAAGACGGGCTTCGCAGCAAAAGAGCCCTACTGGTGGTGGCGGTCGAGGTGCTGCCTCCGCCAGTTCCAGTACCTGTGAGGCAAACACTTCAACGACGTACCTTGGCGAGTCTCGACGGCTGATGACGTCAGACCGTCCGCCTCACCACCATCATCGGGCCGGAGCCGGCAGGCATCAATCCAATGTGCATGTGATCAAATACCGCAACCGGAATAGCAGCCAGAGCGCTCTGACAGGCATCGGGGGGTGTTCCGCCGCCGCCGCTGTGGATGCCGTCGTCAGTACGACCACCATCAATGGCTACCACAGTGGAGCCAGCAGTAGTAGCAGCATTAGCAGCGGCAGCCAGAAAGGGTACAAGCACGTCGAGTGGAGCGATGACGACTACCTCAACGACGATGGGTACTTCTCGTCCGAAACGCGCCGTAGGAGATCCGGCACGTGGCCGTAAGTGTTCTTTACTTCTTTTGTTTGTACACATTGCTTGCCATTTTTTTACAGGTCGGTTTTTTGTTGTTGTTGCCATGATAAAGGTTCGTTATCACAATCGCCAAAAAGATAAATATAGGGGCAGCTGGGGTAAAACGCACTTTTTATAATGATTCTTATTTATCCCTAGTATTGCAGTTGTTAGCATGTGTTGCTAATGATTTAATGAAAATTTCAACTGAAAATGACAAATCAATCCATCGAAGATAACAAATACACATTTCAAAATTCTCCAGTGTGTATTGGGTGATGCATATAAACATTCCGGCATTAAAGTTGACTTGACGTTATTATCTCCTCGGAATGAGTTAAGCCTTTTTGAATTGTTCCAATCGCAATCTTCTGTTTACTAGTAATCGTGAAAGTGTGTTTTAAACATTCATACAGTAATATTTACGTCTTACACCAGAAGTCACACTAGTCGCTAGTTCATGAGTGAGTATCTTTTAGTTTGTAATAACTTAAATTCTTAGCATTTAACCGTTGCGAAGCTTGTGAATTCCTGTCGGAATTGAAACAATATACGTGGGGTACCCTAATCTAGAGATCATAATTGTAGAACTAACAGTAGAATTATCCAAATTTCACTTTAGGTATTGTAGCTGAAATTAAACTTAGACCATTCCTCAATTAGTTCTTGAATTACATATGATCTTTAAATGTTATCAGCAGGCCCGGATTAAGGATTGTGGGGGCTCGGGGCCCGAGCGGATGTGGAGGCCCCTCGTAGAGGTGACCAAAAATATTTTTCCTTATTTTCGAACAGTAGGGTGCGTGTACCAGTTATCGCACTACCTAAGAAAAACTATTTCTACAAAAATAAGAAGAAGACCGACGAATGTAAACAATAAGTCAAATGATTGATTAGTTTGCACACTTTACAGGAAAAATATAAAAACGGAGCCAAAACTACTTTAAGTATTTATTACGGCGTGTGCCAATGATAGGAACCCTGTACAGTTATGGACACATTTGTTAATTTGGGTTCCACTTCGCACTATTTACATGCATTCCTTATGGGAGTTGCCATAACTGGTACACTATGGCGAAATAGGGTGCAAGGAGGCCGAAAAGTTAAGGAAAATGGTTTATTTCTACCATGATTTGCGCAAATTGTGAAGTTTGAATGATTGCAATCATCTTTTCTGATCGTGATCTGTTGTTCACGATTTTTTTCTTGTTGATTTGTATCTTTAAGGGTTGAAAATCAACTATGGCGAATTTGAGGTACTATAGCCATAACTGGTACACTGAGCCTACTTGAGTAATATGAAAAATAAAGCTAATGTTAGCAACGAAAAAAGGTGTTTGAGGGGGCCCCTAAAATGTGGGGGCCCGGGGCCCGGGCCCCCCGGCCCCCCCCTTAGATCCGGCCCTGGTTATCAGTTAGCGAAATTTGGCCCCGCATGAAATTTGGACATCTCACGGTATCAACAATTCTTATAACTAGCGAAATATTGTACTAAATAATTTCGCCACAAAGGCACATGTTAACCTTATTTCCCATGTGTTAAAAACTGCTTAGTCATGATTATACTATACCTGTAGCCAATGGTATGTGCTACTTGAAATATTTTTGCAAGTAATGCAGTTTTTTCTCTGATTGAACCAATCAGTGCTCCCTGTACGACTATTATTCTACAAGGAACGAATCGCGGAGAGATTTGACGAAATTTGGTTATGCAAAACCATTACCGGTTTCGTTCAAGAGCCCGTCTGACAGGTTGAAGTTATTTAATAAATCTGCCTATCGCGCGCTGCTAAGCAAACGGTCAACTGATGTATTGAGAAATTGCGCATAATTATACATGTACTGATAGTGGGAATAAAGCACATGCTACTAGAATCGGAGACGTAGCTTTGGGATGAAAAAAAACATGCTTAAGAGCAGTTGTGATAACCAATCAAATGGCGATTCAAAAAGATTCTCATTCTAAAATAGTAGTCAGGAACCGCCTCAGGTGTAGAGTTCGGTATTGCTTTGCCAACAGTTTGAGGAGTGTTACGTTCATGGATTGATACCAGTTTTATTTGGTTTGACTCCGTTTAATCGATTCAATTGATTACTGATAAGGCTTGATGAATTTCTTTGTTGTGATTTTGTTGTCTCTTTGATTTCATATATTGAAGAATATTCACTGTTGAAAATTCTTTTAAAATGGAATCTACTATTAAAATGACGAGAGAAATTTTATTTATATTTTTGTTCTTGGCGAACAACTGGGAATATTCTTATCGTTTGTCCTAATTTTTTATTTATTTTTGTAGTGATTGGTTGGTCATCATCTGGGATTCTATGGGTGGTAAATTAGTGATCAGTATAAAACATTTTTGTAAAGTTTAGCCTACTTATGTGATGATTTTGTGATAAACTTGTTCATTTTCAAATGTGAAACCCCATTCAACAAATTTTAGCGAAAATCCATAATCTGTTGATTACAGGTTTACTGTTAAATTTTCAGAAAATCTTTGGAGGAAATCCCGGACAAATTTCAGGTGGTTTACAAAAACAAAACTGTCACACTATTTGAATTCTTTTAAGTTTTGTGAGGGTGTCCTAATAGAATACATGGATTTTGTCAGTAGCTCGCCATTAATTGCATAACCTTCTTGTTGCTTTCACAGTGATATTGAACCGCTAAGCTTAGAAGAGATTTTTCGATCAGCTAGCATAGCTTGTACACAGCGAGCAATGTGTGGGTTGAATTTCTCCTTTTCCTCAACTTTCGTTTTTTTTTCGGTCTTTTGAAGTACCGTATGTAGTGTCGAGATCGTAGATTCCCCACTTTGATAAGCGAATCAGTTTTTTTGACAAAGGCATTGCTTTCATAAATTTGTTATTTATGTACTCGCATAGTACCTTTTCCATAATTTTTAGTATTACAGAAGATAAACTTATCGGCCTGGATGCTTTGGGGTTGGTTTTATCTCTCTTTCCTGCCTCCGGAATGCACTATGGGGGATTCCCATACAAGCAGGCGGACAAAAATATTTTCGTCATATTTTCGAGGATTTATTAGTATTCTGTAGTTGGTTCGACTAAAATATATTATTTATGAACATTTTTAAACATCACGACCAAGTTTTGAAAAGGGCGTATTTTCAATATGGTCAAGGAACTGATAACATATAAAAAGTTTGAATTTGTTTTAGTTTTTAAATTTTTATTTTGTTTGTTTTTGTGCTTAAAATGATCAACACTATTGTGTAGTTACTTTCAAAAATGAATTCCAAGGGAATTTGCTTAGAATGTTTGAGAATCGTCGTTTAATCTCAAGGGGTGCGCCCGGGCGGTCTCGTGCGTAAAAAACGCTGAATCTCCCAAGACCGCAATTTACCGCATTTCGCATACAAAATCATTAGAGTAGACCTAAAGCTTGACCATAAACTGATTTTGAGCCTGGGAATGTTTGGGAAAAGAAGATGCCGATTATCAAAATTTGAATCTCATGCCTTTTTCAACTTCTTCTTCTTCTTGTACCTTTTTTCATACAATGGTTCAATTATTTCACAAAACCACGTGTTTGTTGGAAAGCTTGCTTTTTTATCTTACCAATGATGTATTGAAACCAATAGATAATGATGATAATAATTAGAAAATATCGATTTGAAATTACATTTTTTAGCTTTACTCAACTTTGATACTCAATATCTTAGTAACTACATCAGCTAGAAACTTGAAATTCTAGATTTCTCTTAGTTTATATGTTTATTATCGATAGAAAATTTCAGAACAAGCATGAGTGGAAGTCACTTTTCTGATTTTTGTCCGCCTGATATCCTGTAGTGGAATGTAGACAGCCCGGACTTGACGCCAATCGTTACACTGAAAGGCGGCTTGCAGTAATGACAAGCATAAAAATGTTTTTAAATTTACCATGGCAAAACATTATCATCGACCCACCAACGCTTCTTGTGTGCGTTTTGTTTCTTCTTGTAGTGGTAATTCCACTCGGTAAAACTACCGAACCCTCTCAAAGGGTTCTCTAATGACATTGAGCGTACTGAGTGATTATGGAATAATAAAGTTTAGTTCTCTTAAGACTACGAACGTAACCGGTCGCACTAATAGTACATCCGAAATGTCTTCTTTTTATTTACTTTTTACGGATGTAACACTTCTCACATCAACCGGTTCAATAGCCGAGTGGTAGCGTGCGAGCCTGGTGATGTCAAGGTTCTTGGTTCGAATCTGGTTGCAACAAGAAACTTTTTTTAATTGAAATTCGAGTCCATGGTAAAATTGAAAACATAATTCTGTTGAATTGAAACGAAACTCAGTCTGCACAAATTTAGTGGCGTTGTGTATTTAATTAAATTGACCCTCAGAATAGTAATTTTCACCGCAAGCCGCCGTTCAGTGTAGGTATATGCCCCAAAATCAGGCTTGCCCTAAAAATCTCTACCAAGGGTGGAACCAGTGCACAGTGGAAAAAAATAGGCATGAAACGCGAATACATTCAATATCTCTGCTCAGAGTTGATAGATTCGAATGAATTTTTAACACAATCTTTAAAAATCTCTACAGTTTCAGATAAGGAGGGTGTCATTCACCGCACGATGCTGGAAATCAGTGTATTTAGCACGTTTTTCCCCACTCTCTCTCTATCATACATCTTTTTGAGAAAATCCTCATCTATTCCCGACTGGCGCGCAAAACAAATGACTTATTTAACTCGTATTTGTGTAAAAACTTCCATAGTATCGGCAATTTAACACAGGGTTGGTCCTGCTCTTATCGAATGCTTTCCACTCCGGGCGGAGATACATGTGAAATTTCAAAGAAATAGAGGATATCGGGGTTATTTGAAGATATTTTAATTTTTAAAGCCGTGCGGTGAGCCAAATCAGCTCCATTCGATACTACAGAAGTTTTTACAAAAACACGACTTAAATAAACCATTTATTTTGCACTTCAGGAATTTTCGAAAAAGGTGAAAAAGAGAGAGAGAGAGTGGGGTAAAACGAGCTAAATAGATTGACTTCCATCATATTTTGTGATAGACGACGTAAATTTGTTGAAACGAGCCGCTCTTTTTATGTGCATCGAAATGAACTTAAATTTACATGATTTTTTCTAAGAGTGTAGGTTCCGGAAACAATAGGTAATTGTCCTCTTCCTCGGAGGAATCAGGTTTCCGATACACCCCTAGAAGTGACTGTTGATGAGGTTCTGAACTCTTAAAAAAAATAGGAATTTACAAAATATAAATATTTTTGTTTATGTTCGATTTTTTTGGGGATAGGAAAGATAAGCATTTAATCAGCCGTATATTGGGCCAAAGCCTGCATTTATTTAGCACTTATGGCGCATATACGGCATATTAGCATTTAAGGCAGTAAAGGCGCATATAGTGCTAAATAAATGCAATTTTAACTGCTCATTGGCTACCTGGGTATCAACGTACATCCGCATGTAATTTCTAGTTGGTTGCACAAGATGTCAACAAACCTATCTGACCAGGTAGGTAGAAACAGTTTTACATTTATCGCTTATCTCACAACTCGGTGATACAGCCGAGAAGTATAGTCCGTGCCTCTCAATCAGTGGACCTGAGGTCGAATCCAGTTCAATATTTTACTTGCACTTAACTTTATTCGTAATAGAAGACGTAAATTTGTGTCAAACGAGCCGTCCCTTTTATGTGCATCCAAGAGAACTTAAATTTACATGATTTTTTCTAAGAGTGTATCTTGCGATACATCAAACATCATGATTTTACAAAACAAGAACTGTGGAAGCTATTTAGCGATTATTTGGCTAAATTGGCCACTCCCAGTTGTATTTAGATAACTTTGGTTCCCTTTGGTAAGAGGACATAACGTGTCTCCCTTTTTGATTCGCAACAAAATGATGTATTTTTTATATTTTCAACTTCAAACATCGTTGATGAGCATATTTGGACTATTTGAAAACTACTGGATGTAGCCACCGCACAAAATCTCTGAAGGAGTTTGCTACACTTGCTTACTTCGCGTAGAATAGCCCGACTTTTTTCAAATTTGGAACACTAATACACAATTAGTTGATCAACTTTCAGTGATAATTTGAGAATAGTTGATGCATTTTTCGAAAAGTTACAGTAAGTTGAACATTTTTTGAGAAGTGAAAATTTTGCATGTCCGGATCATTTTGTCTATCCCTTGTTTCTATGAAATACTTCTAGGACTCCTCTAGAAGTTTCTGCTGGAATTCAATCGAAAGTTGCTGCTGTAGTTCCTCCAGAGATTTTCTTACCATTACTCTGGGAATTCCTCTAGAAATTGATCCAGAAATTTCAGCTGTTATTTTTCCAAAAATACTTTAAGAGATTTTTTTCTGTAATTACTGGAGAACTCCTTGCAGAAATCCATTAAAGAATCACTGGAGGATTTTTTTTTAGAAATCTTAGTTAAAATCCCAAGAGAAAGAAATTCCTGGTTAAATCCTTGGAAACATCTCTGGCGGAATCCAAACTGAAATGTTTGGAGAAATCCCAGTAGGTATTCCTGAAGAATTCCTTCTTCTCTAAATTCTTATCAGAATACCTGCTAGAATTCTCTTTCAAAATTTTCTTGATACTCCTCCAGAAGAAATTCAATGAAATCCTTCAGAATGTCTGAATTCCTGCTGAAGTTCCTATCGTGATTCCTTCAGAGATTCCTTCTGGGATTTCCTAAAATTCCTCATGTGATTCCTCCAGGGATTTCTCTTAGAACGTCTCCCGGAATCCTACTGGGAATCCTTCAGAAATGTCTAGCGGAACCACCGAAGATCTGAGGAGTCCCTGCTGAAGGACGTCCAAAAGCAAATAGCTGGAAATGCTAAAAGAAATGAAAGAGCTTATGTAGAAATTTGCGGAAGTCTCTATAGAAATCATTAGAGAAATCCATGAAGAAATCATAGCAAAATTACTGGAAGAATCCCCAAAGGGTTTTCTGGAGGAATCCCTGCAGATATTCCTGAAGGTATTCAAAGAGGATTTTTCCAAAGATTTCAGCAAGAATTCCTCTTGGAATCTCTCCAAGAATGTTTGCTGCAATAACTCTAACTATTTCTCCTTGGATCCCTCCAAGATTCCCTCATCATTTTCAATTTCCTTCAGGTATGTTGAGATTCCCTTAAAATCACTCAAATGAATCATGTAGAGATTTTACCATGGATTTCTACATTTTTTCAGAAATTTATTCTGAGACTCTTCTAGAAAATCTTGCTGCGATCCTGGGAATTTTTCAAAAACTGCTTCTTCTAGGATTGCTCCAGATATTATTCAAATTCTCACTGAGTTTTCTGTAGGAAATCTTGTTCGGGGTTTTTAATCATTTCCAGCTTCGATCTATCCAGTATTTGCTCTCAGGAGTCCCCCAGTAATTCTTGAAGGAAGCCCAACAATAATTGTCTGAAGCACCCACTAAAAAATTCTGGACGGTTCTCTCCAGAAAATTCTGGTGGAATCCCAGCAGCATTTCTACCATTTTGTTTTATCTAAAACGAAACACATTCTGCCACGCCTTACTGTAAATCATATGCTAATGAAATCCATCAAGGAAATGAAGAAAGTACACATCGTGAGTGGCTATATAATGCTAAGCTTCAAATGTTTTGAAAAATCTAACACGTAGGATTGCTAAAATAACGTTTAGAATTAACGCCTTCTTCTACTTGTTAGAGTTGGTCGAAACAAGCATCACATTGCATACCTGACCACGTCCATACACTCGTTAGGAAAGGGTAGGAATGTTAGTTTAACGTCTACTTGAGAAGATACAGAGCACCCAAACTATCCCCATAGACGTTAAGGAAAAGTAATTTGTGTTAGTAGGGTGGGGTTGTTATAAGGAGCTTTATTCGATAGTCTAGAGCGCAGTTCTAGCATAACATTGATTGATTTGTCTTTATTAAAGAGACTTTCAGCCCTTGGCTGGTTCGTCTCTAGACAGCATAACATGTGAAAAGGACCTAAGTGCTTTTTATAAATATTTACACAGCGTAACCAAAATTTACTTTTGGTCTGTCTCAAGAGCAAACTTACGTGTCTCTGACAGATTTTGGGCCGCTGAATCCGAATCCAGGCTCAGATTTGCTCTAACACGTCACAATTTTGAGCTATACCTCAATTTATAGGGCAAAACATACGATTTTGGGCTTTTTTGGCTGCAAGTTATTAAGCATAGAATTTTTTTTTTCAATCAAAAGCTTAATTGGTCAATTAGCATCTAAATTAACGACTCAAGCAAAATATTTCGTTTTACCAAATCGAATTTGATAGTTTTAAGCGATTTATGTTAGGTACGATGTTTCCCATACAAATCACCCTCCAAAAGTTGCATGCAAGTTTTCATACTAACTTAAAATGCTTAAATCTATTAAATTTGATTAGGTAAAACGAAATATTTTGCATGAGTCGTTAATTTAGATGTTAATTGACCAATTAACCTTTTAATTGCTTGAAAAAATATTTCCATGCTTAATGGCTTGCAGTCAAAAAAGCCCAAAATCGCATATTTTGCCCTATAAATTGAAGTATAGCTCAAAATTGTGACGTGTTGGAGCAAACCTGAGCCCGGATTCGGATTGAGCGGCCCAAAAACCTTCGGAGACACATAAGTTTGCTCTTCAGACAAAAAAATGTTGCGCTGTGTTATGTATTGATTGCATCCACCCACGCACACCAACACCCTTATCAGAAAGAGCAATCTGTGGGCTATCTGTTAAGGGTGCTGATGTTCGTGGGTTGCTATAGTTCGGCCCTACAGCGACCGAAACATGTTTGTTTACAAAAAAAAAAACACTTTTCACATGTTATGTTGACATTTGATGGATGGTTCACACTTGAGTTTACAGATCTGTTAAATGAACTCATCTTGATATTCCTGAAAGATAATATACCTATTAGGCTATTATTATACAAAAATAAAAATATAGGGTAAACAGGTATAATGCGCCCCCACGGGGCAAAACGCCCCCCTTCAATTTCCAGGGAATTTGAAATAGTATATGGATAAAATCATTGTAAAAGGCTTTATATTCATGAGACTAGTCTACTATGTCAATTTCGTGGTTGTTGTACTCTTTAAAACAAATATACAACAAGAAATTGAAAACGCTCACATTTGTTGTAATTATCGATGTGTTTAAATTAAACGCTAGCACGTGCCAATGGAGCAAAACCAATGAAATGAGCTGTTGTCTACTAAGTTATGAAGTAAAATAACTTACCTCTGCAGTTAAAATAAGAAAATTATAAGTCAATTTTGTGATTATTAACTTTTTTCATAGTCACACTCAAACGGGCAATATGCCCCACCGTCAGCTGGATAATATGGCTCACAGCCAATGCACTGCATCAGCTGATCTCAGTTCCGATATTTGACGTTTGTCCGGCTCGGATTCACTCGGTAGGGGCATATAACCCCGTTGTTATGGAGCGTAATGCCCCGCTACAGAGGGGCATACTAGTCCGTTGTTGCGGATCATATTATACCGTAGCTGGGGCGTTTAGCCCCGAAGCTTTTGTGAGTTTATGATTTTGTTGATTTTAGAAAACACGTTATTACGAAATAAATGCTGTTATTTCCCGCAAAAGGTTATTAGGGCCTGTCCATAAACTACGTAGACTCTTAGGGGGGGACGGGGGGTCTGGCCAAAGTCTACGCTCCATACAAATTTCGAAAATTTTGTATGAACAAAAGTCTACAAGGGGGGAGGGGGGTCTGAGATGGCCGAAAAAAAGTCTACGTAGTTTATGGACAGCGCCTTATCGGATAAAAGCTAACACTTTGCTCAATCAATAATTGCACTGATTGAGTAAAATACGGTGACGAGTGCAGAAATATTTCCATTTTCCCTTAGGGGGGGCATATTATACCTATTTACCCTAAATAACATACACAGCTGCATTTCGGTGTTGAAGATATTGAAAGAGTCGAATGATTTAGGTAACATTATTGATTAGTTTGACATACATATATTTGAAGATAAAAAAATAAATAATTAATAACAGAAACCGTTCGCAGTAAAAGTCAATATATATAAATAAGACTCAAACATTACAAAAACACATCAAGTATTAATCATGCTCCCACTTTAGGCAGGAAAATAGCAAGATTGAAACTTGATGTGGTAGATCTTACGCCGTAACGCACAGTTCTGAGGTGAACTACCCACGTTACGGGACATCCATGTTGAAATCAACTTAATACGGCACCAACATTTCAAAAGGGCATCATTGATTTTTGAAACAACACCTTCTTTCAAAAGTGCAGGTTGTAATTCATCCTTCCCATGAAAAACGCCAAACAGACGTAACACCTTGAACGATTTTCGTGGAAATCAATCGCCCAGTTCACACTACCATCACCTGGTGGAAAAGTTGCACGAATCACTGTGTTGTGCAATATCATCAACAGAAGGCGCTAGTGTGAAACGTCAAACGCATAGAAAAACGATGCGCGCGCCTCTGGTTGTGAAAGCCTCAACTAAGAAAATTTAAAATGATCGTTAAAAGCGTGGTCAATGGAAATTTCGCAAGTGTTACGTCTGTTTGTCTGTGGCCAAACTATCAGAAAGAGGTGCATTTTTCATGTCCAGTAGTAATTATTAAACAACCCACAGCTTTGTAAGATAATGATTAAAAAAAAAACAGTCACAATTTTGAAATGGTGACGCCTACTTATACAGAATTCCAAAGTTGGTGTATAGAAATAGTGTGTGCTGGTGTTTCTGGAATTTTTTAGGAAATTCCTGAAAAGACTGGTACATAATTTTCTGGAGTAATTTTTTAAGAATTTGACTTCATCCAATTTCGAACAGAGTATGACAAATGTCGTGCATCACGTATTAAATGATTCTTAGGCTTTAACGTTGAACCATTCGTCATTGAAATCATCGTCATCAATGAACATTTGAAAGCTGTTTTAACGTTCCAAATCAAACATTTTTGCAACGAAAATGGATTCACTGTGTTCCACATGAGGAATAAAATACAGTGAATACATTTTCCTGGTCGTTGTTTTGATTTACAGCGAAAAAACTGCTTTTCTATTTTCGGAAAAAGATGACGGATGCTTGAGCCTTAAGATTTTCTCAACTGTTGAACAAATGGCACAAATTTCTTAAATGCAGGAGAACGTGCCTCTGGAGCCGACCTATTGATACCTGAACTGTCTAAAATATTGTGTTTTAGTCCTTCAAATAGTTGGATTTACCGGTATGTGAAGTACATAATTTAATTGAGGTTTATCCGAAATACACCATTGGCTTTGATAATTCAGTGAAAACGAAAAACATGCTTTCTTAATTTTTTACTACATACAATTGAAAAAAAAAAACAAGTTTATGCTATATCAGGCTACCTCAACCGCGGGCCGCATATCAACTTCTTTTCAAAATGACGTGTCGTGATTGTTTTGACTGACAAAGCTTAGGCTTCAACCAAGCAGAATAGTATTTTTGTTTCAATGGTTTTTTTTTCGTGATTTTTTGGTTCTCATACAAGAAGTTGTTCAAACAAAATAGAACACACATCAGTATTTCTGAAAATTTATCGATCACAGGATACAACCTGTGGGCCGTAACTTGAGCACCTCTATGCTATAGCCAAACATTCGTAGTCGCTATCACGTCAGAACCCGACGGAACGAAACCTGTGAAGTCACTCGCCTAACCCATGACCTAGAATATTTAACATTTGCCCGTATGCGAACATACGGCTCACCAGGCAAACAAATAACCCGAACGCACTAGAACTGTCTGCTTCGTTCTACTCGAATCGCCGACATAGAGTCAATTTTCGTACGTATGGTCCCTACTACTGTAGGTGAACCAACTTTTCTGGGTTTTACTACTGTACTGGCACGACGCCTTCCAGTTAATGTTCGCCTCCGAACCCGAAAATGCTAATTAATCGAAGCAGTTCGATTGGCTTATCAAACGTACCTGCACTGAACGATTGACGAGTCAGTTGGCTAAGTGAGACTGATAACGGCGTGCCACCAGACTCGAGAACTCGTCCCTGCCGTGCCAAGATAAAATCGTAACAACCCATCGTTTAACATATCTGACTAACCACCGACCGACCGGCTGTGTGCGGACGTGTGCCATCAACCGTACCGAACTCGCGTAGATTATCTGGTGGTACCTGCCTTATTGGTGCGCGATTGGCTTCCGGTTCGGTTGGTCTGTCGGTTGCCACAATTGCAATTGGAAGCGCTTTTGTGCAGTGCATTTGAGGTGCAGCTCGCCGGTACGGGATAGAGTACGGTTCGTGTTTGGACAGTGCTGTGTGGTCATCGTGGGACAGCTATATCCTGATTGCATTTGGATTTGCAACTGCCATGGAAACATCTGCATTTTGTTGTTTGAAAGGTGAAGTACAGTGTGGTTTTGATGTGCAACTAGCAATTAAACGTCCGTGATGGTATAGATTTTCTTCCAGTGAAGTCAATGAACTTATCGGAACTAACGGTGGACATAACAAGTTTGCAAACATCTCGGTTTTGCACTCAAAAACCTTCAAAAATTTTGTAATCTTGTATAGTTTATACGGTTTGAACAACTCTATTAAAGGAGAAGCACTTGTTTTCAATAATCCAAATAAGGACTGTATCGTTAATTATGAGTACACCTTTGAGGCTCTGTATTAAAAAGACTGCCTTATTTGACAACTGCTATGTGTCTAATAGACACTGTCTTGTGCATCATATGTCACAGAATTTTACACTCCTTTTTCGGTCTGTCTGATTATCGCTAAGAAAATTAGCAAAAGTTGAATGTGTTAGGGTTTTTGTTGTCCAAAATGCTATCAAACGATTCGGTGTGCATAACACACTGAAAGACTCATCTGGACGCGGCTCAAAATCAGGTCCAAGTCAAATTTGGATAACAAAATTTGCTAAATCATTAAAGGAAAATAAGAAGTATCCATCAGAGATTGCGCAAAAAAATGTGAAACGACTGTTGGTATGGTTCAGCGCGCCAAGGAGCGTAGTTCCCTGAAGACCTACCCAAAACAGGAATGTCTAAAACGCAATCAAATTTTGGCGGATTAGGGTCTTGTACCATTTGGGCAGGTGTACCTATTTTCGGCACTTGCCTCTATAACTAAGTCAATTTCAAACCGATTGATTTGAATTTTTGTACTGAGTTAGATACTGTACGTGCCTAACCCTATACAAAAATTCAAATCAATCGGTTTGAAATTGACTTAGTTATAGAGGCAAGTGCCCAAAATAGGTACACATGCCCAAATGGTATAAGACCCTATGTAAAAACTCGGTCTTGGCAACTGTGCGACGATGTTTTGAGCAAAAATTACATGTACATAATCATGGATAATGGAACGTGCAGCTGTGTTCATAAAAACAGCAGTGAAAGCCGTTTTCCATACAAAATGACCAAATTTGGCATGCTGTAATTTTGTTCTCCTATGAGCGATTGAGCCTTAAATTTGACAGCAAACTACAATATGGTGAATATTGTAATAGCAAAATCTGAGAATTTTCAAAGCACGTGGAAAAAAGTTAAACACTATCTAAAATCGTTCAAAATAATAGCAGTGTAAATAAATTGAAATTTAGCTTTAGCTTGAAGAAGCAAGAAATATTTTCGTACGATTTTCAAAGAGTTTCTGCCTGGGTTACAAGATAATGTTTAAATTTAAAAAAAATAAAAATGTTTGCTGGGTAAAAAATATCAAAACAAACACTGCTATTATTTTGATCAATTTCACATAGTGTTTAACTTTTTTCAGCGTGCTTGGAAAATTATCAGATTTTGCTATTACAATATTCACCATATTTGTAGTTCGCTGTCAAATTTTCAGCTCAATCGCTCATAGGAGAACAAAGTTACAGCATGCCAAAGTTGGTCATTTTGTATGGAAAACGGCTTTCACTGCTATTTTTATGAACACAGCTGTATATAAAATTGGACTACAAGGCACTTCCAGGGGCACAGTTTTTCACTGTGAAGCGTGTCACGGATAGGAGAAATCGTTTTCTTGTGAAAAAATTGGGAAAATGTGTTGGTTTGGCAAGCAATTTGTCAATGTGGTATGAAATCGTCACCTTTCTTCACCGTCCCTAGTATGAACGTCGAAATATACCGGAAGGAATGTCTCCAGAAGCTTATTCTGCCACTTATCTGAAAGCATAAAGGTCCTACATTATTTTGGCTGGATTTGGCATCCTGGCACTATGCGCGTGACACCTTTGACTAGTATGAAGAAAACAATGTTCAATTTGTAGAAAAGACAATGAATCTTCTAAATTGCCCGCAAATAAGGCCCGTCGAGAAATAGTTGATTTTGATGAAAGGAAAACTACGGAAAAAGGATAGAGGAGCAGAGGACGTCACAAAATTAAAGAAAAACTGGGTCAACCCAAGCAAAACCATCTTCCGAACGGTTGTCCAAAACCTTATGAAGAACAACTAGAAAAAACTGCGAGAGGTGGCAAGATCCACAAAAAATTAAATATAAAATGATGTCATAGGCTTTTCTGATGGTCAATAAAACATGTAATTGAATTTAATTTACAAAATAAATAAAACATTTTAAATACAGCAATTTTCAGGTTTACTCATAATTAACGATACAGTCCTTATTTATATACACATATTTTCTCTTGAACATGAAATATATAGAAAAATTTCGTGTTTTTCCTGAGTTGAGAACAGACTTATTAGAATCCCAAAATGGCCGCAACAATGGCCGGCTTTGGCACCTACTCACGATTTCGAGCGCATAAATCTCATCGAAAACAAAACCAGAGCACCTGAGTTTCTTATTTTAAGCTTATTACAAGTGAGCAGGGGCGTACAATTTCGTTTCAATGATACACTTTCATGCAACATTTGAATGAGTCACTTCAAGTGTTTCATACATTTTTCTAATGACTCGGTCGTTAAAAAAAACTTTTCCACTCATCGTAGCACTCGGTAGTCTCCCACCCGGTCGCATTGCTTGTGCTTCACCCGTCAGAGCATTAGTGTCTCACTGGTGCGCGCTAGTCTCTCAATGGTTACGGGCGCCGATTAATTGGATTTAAGTGGTCGAATTTGTTATCCTCTTTCATAAAACATAATTATCATTCTATTGGCGTGCACCACTATTTAAAAATGTGGTTTAAATAGTGTTTTTAGCATGTTGAAGTATTTCAATGACTCATAAATGAAATGAAAATCCAAGTGTATCATCCCATGTTTCATACACACTTGTTTCTGTAGCAGCAACGAACGAGTGTGTTGCTGGGTGAGAGATGAAGCAACACAGCAGTCCGTTCGCATGGGAAACGATTTGCTACAGTCGTCGTACGTCATGTTTTCCTTTCGAAATTGCACGACCCTGCAAGTGAGCAAGAACAGAATAATAAAATGCACTGTCATTTAAAGCTTGTTTCTTGAGATTTGTGCGTCTGAAGTTCTGGTGCAGTGTTGAAGCGGGATTTCAAGGTGATTATCCTTAAGACGCCACAAAAACATGTTTTTTTTTAGTTTTTATTTTTGTTTATTTAAATTACTGCTAATTCTACACTACAAAAATATGTAAATTTTTGACATTTTTCTAAAAAAAATAGAATTAAAAGTTCTATTCTATTCTAACGCTTGCACATACAATATTGATAAGCATCCTGGAAATATCAAAATTTGTTCTGATATTTGCTTGTCAGTATTAAGGTGAAACATCAGAGAACCCAAGTTTATGGTTGGCCAAACTCATTGTTTTTAACATAGTGCGAGCATGTTTCCGTGACTATGATTTGAATCGAAAAATGTTCGAAGGGTTACGTCTGTTTGTCTGTGAAACATCTTTCATTCTGAGCATACGCAAAAATACCGAAGGCACCACTTCTCAATGATCATTAATCAATAATTGGTTCTTCATTACACTGTTCGACAAAAAAAATTTTTTGCCGTGATCAGAGACCCCATTAGTAGGGCATAAAAGCGTATGGAAAATGTAGAAAAAATCCATTTTTAAATCTGTTGGAGCACCCCTAGAAACTTTTTGAGATAAGTTTGAATTTTATTCATTTTTGAAGGTTCGACAAGAGCTTTAGAAATCATCATAAACACATTTGAAATACAATATCTTAGAAATGCAGAGTTGTGCACCGCTGACATTTTCACAGATCTGAGAAGCAACTTTGATAAATATTACGACATTCCGTTTCATTGATACATATCCGCGAAGGCTTAACTCTGACTTATATAGTGAAAATCTTTTAGGTTTGTTTAAATCTAATCCCATAAAGCACGCCCATATTCATATGCATTTAAAAAACTTCTATGCGTTAATGCCGTGCAGCGTCGGTCTTTCGGATACTTCGAACGCCTCGAAATATTGGATGGATTTCCGCTCCAGTAGGAGAAAACGTTTCTTTACAAGTTCTTCACTAGGTCACTAGATGTGACGCCCGTTTGCTAGTGTTAATGTATTTTTCAGTCTCTGACTGAAGAAGATAAAAATTGTATTTCAAACATCTGGTTTAACTAAGTATGATTCTGGAAAACTATACAAGACATTTTAGGATATGATTACAAAGGATCCACAGGAAGAAAGTTAGATTAATTCATTGAGGCCAGCATGAGTGTTTTAAGGAAAAACTTTTCCAAATAAATTTAATATTCTAATTGCAGTTTTCAAAAACTTTTTTGTCGCTTATGAAAATGAACAAAGTTTATTGTAACATTCGACATCAAATGTTACTTTCATAATCATGTTTAAATACCAATAAACTGCGATTTTGAATGCGATGGATTAGGATCATAATTCAGGCAAAATACACAGAAATAAAAACCAAAAAAAAAAACTTCGTCCACTTAATGCAAGGAAGTATTTTGTTTCCATCGAATTTGGAGTCGTGCCCAAATTTAAATATCCATATATCGCATATGGATGAGAATGCTTTTCAATGATTTGGTGTGTTCCTTAGTAACCGTTCCAGATTGCTTGACCTGGTGGATATCAAGCAGTTCCATGTTCTTAATAATTTAAATACGATGCGGAAAATATATTCAAATTCCAACGACCTCTGCATTGAAACAACTTTGGACTATTTGGACTAAATAAATTATATTAACTCGCCTTAGAGCTTATGGATAGATAGTATTAAACACTATATTAACAAATGGAGTCTAGGATTATTTAGGCAGGAGCACCTATTCTGGGCACTTGCTGCTATAACTCAGTCAATTCCAAACCGATTGACTTGAATTGTTGCACATAGCTAGATACAATGCGTATCTGATCGTGTCTCAAAAATCAAGTCAACCGGCTCTAATTGACTGAGTCACACAAGTGCCCAAAATAGGTGATTCTGCCAAAATGGTTCCACACTCTATGCCGCTGGAACTTATAAAGCAATTTTACAATCGTGGAGGACATTATTGAACTTAAAATTAAGATTGGAAATATTTTACTACATCACAAATTCAATTAATTTCATAAAAGTGTCTTCAATGGTAATGCCCCAACATACATATCTTGTATTGTGAAACTAACTTAAATGTGATGAAAACAACGATTACTAATAGTAAATGGAGAATGATCTCATTTATGGCTTGCATTTTTTTAGGGTTGTATCAGTTGTGTTGTTCAGAACCGTCGTGAATTTAAACCATGTTTTCTGCGCAATGCCAGCTTCAATTCATTGTATTGAAATAGGTTTGTTTTATTCAATAAAGTTATCAATTTCACCACCTTGGTACGACTAGGAGGTTCTTCGAAACATTAAGTGAATATAGACAACCCACGAAAACACTGGAAACTTTGTTTTTTTTTTGCACTGATCGCAAAATATAAATGTATTAGATTTTATTTTTATTTCTACACAGGCTTACCACATTAGTAATTTGAAAAGCCGACCGGATATTCTTCTCGAAAATTTGAATTCAATTATTTAGATCATAAGTGTAGCATTTCGAAGGCAAATCAAAGTAAAATAGTTATTTTGTTATGATTAGATAAGGATAGGGGCGTGCTTGTTGTAGTTGAATTAAGAGAAAACTTCAAGGATTTGTATTATATAAGTCATATTTGATTCTTCCCGGATATGTATCAATGAAATGGAATGTCGTAATAGGCTGAAATTTTGACTAGTTATTAATCAAAGTTACTTCTCAGATTTGTGAAAATTTCAGCAGTGCACAACACTGCATTTCTAAGATATTGTATTTCAAATGTGTTTATGATGATTTCTAAAGCTCTTGTCGAACCTTCAAAAATGAATAAAATTCAAACTCATCTCAAAAAGTTTCTAGGGGTGCTCCAACAGATTTGAAAATGGCATTTCTCTACATTTTTAATGCGCTTTTATGCCCTACTAATGGGGTCTCTGATCACGGCAAAAGTTTTTTTTTGTCGAACAGTGTTAGAGCCCAAGTGACATTTTCGATTTCTCTTCATCGATTCTCTCTTTATGTTATTACAGAATGTGTATTGAGTTTTCCAAACATTTTTTGGTTAGAATACGAAGCAGACGACTAAATCTTGCTATAGATGTAGATTTTGTTTTGAAGATTTTGTTTTGAGTAAGTAATTAGCGAAAGAAAGAGTCGACGACGAGAAATCGATCAAGTCAGTTAGGCCCTAATAAAAAATCATTGTCGAATTAAATTGCTTTGCTTTAATTTTCACTACCCAGACATGTTAAGTCACTTTTTTCATTATGCAAATCACCAGGCATTGACTTATTGCCATCCGATTTGTTGACGATGTATCGCGAATGGCAAATTGTGTACATATATGACATTTAACATAGAATTGCGATGAATATTACTCTCACATTTTTCAGAAAGTCTTTCAAACAACCTCAAACATCTTCGAAGACATCATTTCAATCCACCAAACCATTTTTGAGTTATGATTTTTTGAGTAAGAACATTGTTTTTTTTTCATACGAAGACGGGCTTGGTGGTCTAATGGCTACCGCTTCTGATTCGTATGCAGAATGTTCTGGGTTCAATCCCTGGCCCGTCCCTTTCCTCCTACTTTGTATCTTTCTATCTACTTTCTCTCTCTCTCACTCTCCTCTACATATACAACTCATGTGTACTCATATGTTCATAGCCATCGCTAGAACCAGAAACAAATTGAAAAAATTGTTTCCCTTCCTTCCAACTTCCACAGCACAGTGTAGTATTTAGCGCCTACCAGTTATGCAACCAGAGCGAACTGTGCCAACTGTGCCGCTTGACCTTCATAGTAATCATCACCCAATCTATCACCTTACGAACACTATAAATATCCCCTATCCATGGATCGCATCTCGCATCACCGACCCTACGGTGACTCCCAGATCTCCCGTCCTTTCCGTCTAACAAATACCCCTGTCCGTGCAGGTTGTGGGGACGCAGAGGTGCTCTCGGTCTCTTTTTTTATAGAAAGAGGAAATCTGCTTCTACAGATACCCGAGAGGTGGGTCCTCGACACTAAAACCTCTTGTTGGCACATCGGCCAGGGATCCCTACGTTGTGTGATGTTTAAGTAAATTGAAATGAAACGATTGATTATTCGGACGTCCAGCAATGGCTGAAGCTTACTTAGAACTGTTTATTTATTGTTCATTTGTGTGGTGTATGGTAATACAATGCACGCGTCACGCCGATCAGCACTAAAGCGCATAATTTCCAGACTACACCAAAAATGTGTAACTTAGTACTTAGACTACCCGTTGGAATCAAGCTCCTGGATGGGCAGGGGGAGCCAACTCAATTAGCTGTTGTTCGGCTCGTCATTTTCTCTGTAGTTCAAGGACGATTCGAGATACTGTGGAAGAAACGGCATTCCACTTGTACTCCCCCGTACACATCCTTTCAACAATGTTGTCAGGAGTGATATCTCTACCGCATACCTCCTGCATACTAGACCTTTGCTCCACGAAGCGTGGGCATTCAAAGAGCACATGGTCCGCGGTCTCGTCGCAGTCTGCACACTCCGGACACGTCGGAGAGCCTGCATGCCCGAGTCTAGGCAGATACCACCTAAAGGACCCAATGGCCTGACAGAAATTGTGTCAAGTGAAAATTCACCACGTCATGGGGCCTGCTCGTCCACTTGGACACGCTCGGTATGAGCCTGTGTGCCCAACTACCCTTGTTGGAGGATGACTAATCTCTCTGCCATTTCAATATCCACGATGTTCTGGCAATCCGTCTCGCTTACTCGAGACTATTGCCGAGCTATTTGACATTATCTTCGATAGTGCCATAACCGCCATGTTTGTCGTCTTGCAAGCATATTCCACGTGGCTGCCAAAGTTCAGCTTATCATCGATCATGACTCCGAGTTGGTTCAATGAGCGCTTGGAGTTGATCGCGCACCTGCCTGTGATGACCACCGCATATTGTTCGGACTTGCGGTTGTTCACCACCACCACTTCCGTCTTGTGGTGTGTGAGTGCCAGCTGACGAAACCTCATCCAGTCTTCGATTATGTCAATTGCATGCGCCGCTGTCAGTTCTACTTCCTCTATCGACTCGCCATATACCTACCGTGAGGGTAATGTCATCGGCAAAGCCGACCAGCTATACGCCCGGTGGAAGTGTGAGCCTCAATACGTCATCGTACGCCGCGTTCCATAGAACCGGGCCCAAGATTGACCCTTGTGGTATTCCCGCGGTGATGTTGTACCTATTTTCGCCCTCGTCCGGATGTGTGGAATTTCTGAAGAGGATTAGTTGAGCCCACTGCAGGTCCCCCGCCACGCCTAGGATTACTCTGTTTGAGCAGTTCGTATGTCCCGGTGCTCGGTCACCTCCCGGTGCCAAAGGTGGTAGTCCACACTGATGTGCGAATATGGTTCGCTTAGGTTCGCTGCTCTCGGTCTCTAGTAGCAACAACCAGTACACTCTTTCCCTTCCCAGCTGACTATAAGGACTTGACCGGCGCCGTTATTGACCAAAAATGTATGAACTGCTTAAATTGCACTTTGAGAATAAGTGGAGTGTCCCAGCCCTTATTCATTTGGATCTCAGTGCAATTGGTACCAGCTCAGATCAATCACGGAGGAGCAACCATTGACATGTATAGTCAGATTTGATCGTTGATCGTTAAGAACATTGTTTTTTTTTATACGCCATTTGTCCGATCACGCTAGAAGACGAGGACAACCCTCTCGGTTAGAGGATCCCTGCTGTGACGTCCAATTCCTCTTCGGAATGCCAGGGATGATCGACCAGTTCCTTCCTCCAAGAACGCCGGGTTTGTCGATGCTCAGACTGCGAAAATAGCTTAGGTCAACTCTGCCCTGAAAAGAACGAGTGGTTCGCTGCTTCGGCAGAATGACACTGCTGAGGACAATACATATTGAAAGTTTTTCAACTCGGAGTGCAACAAGCTTGTTAGATTTCTTACTTATATAATATTTTCCTATCTTGGTGTTGAGTTTTCTGGAACTGACGTCGAACGGCCTTACGGAGAGATGATTTTTTTTTGGATTCTTAGTTGATTGTTACGGACTTACGTGTTGCTGGAGATGATGAGATAAATTTCTGTTCAGCTTGTGTGACGTCATCGGTGAGGCATCGAAGCACTGGCGTCCATTTCTTCCGTCGTTTCCAGTGGAGTATCATTCTCGATGAAGCGCTGTAACATGGGCCAATTCGCTCGGTAAGAGTTGCGCCGTTGATACTGTTGACGAAGGCTGACTTCACTATTGTAACGTTTTGACGTTTTTATTCTGTTCAAGTAAAATGAAGTATGAATTCAGTTAGATTTAATTGTTCTATTTTTTAAATATTTCGATTTTAATTTTGAATTTTTTTTTTATAATTCATTATTGGTTTTCATGATTATTTTAGTTTAATTTGTAGCTTTTGACGTTTTTATCTTTTTGAGTAAAATCTTAATTGAATTGGATTCATTGAATTTGCCTTAGAGTTTGAACCAGTGAAAAGAAATGTCAGACAAAAGAGGCACAGAACAAGCAACAAAGAAGACGCGGCGATTACTCTTTATCCCTACTGGTAACAGATAATGACATGATCTCGAATTTTTTTGTTGTAGACAAAACGGAGCCCGAATTTGTTGCGTACTTTTTAACTCGTGAATAATCAGTTATTACCAACCCAAAATCGAAACTTTTTGATGGATACATCTTCAGCAGCGTTGCAGTGTTTACCGACTCGAAGTTACCGCTCGAAAATCACAGTGCAAACCTTAAAAATCTCTAAACTCAAGCTGCACGATCTTTGTGCTATTCTGTTCAAGTTGGGACAAACGTATGTCGCATTGGATAGGATGTCGCAACAAATTCAGGTTGCAACATTGTCGTTATTGTTGCGCGATGGTTGAATTTTGATTCACTAATTTGAACCGTTTCATTTAAATAGTATAGATTATCCGTTTCATATATGGTTTGGGTCTAGGCTAAGCTAATGACGATACATGTTACGTATCTTATAGGACTTTTTCGATGGCGTTAAATAGTTTTTACGCCATGTGCGATTTAAATTTGGCGCACTTGTATATAATAGTTTGTAAATTGAATAGACGACTGCTTCAATAGCAGGAAATTTACTTGACTAGACTATTCTTATTCTTTGATGTTATTTTAATTTTGTGTTTCGTGTTTGGACCAAAGCGTCCAAACGGCGCTTGTTATTTTGGGCTCTAAGCCTAGTGCTCGTCCTCGCCCGCCAGTTACTGGCAGTTAAACGGACTCAAGGGGATACTTCCGGCCTACCTGCGTGCAGTTTAGGCACGATCAGGCAGAGTATCGGGTCGCCGACACGCCACCGCACTTATAATCCGGCGATTTGTTGCTTATTCAGTTTTTAGTCTCTTTTGGTGTAAATTTACGTTATTGGTTCAGTTCGTCCGTTTTTGTGTATCAGATTCAGTGCGTTTTTGGTTTTTATTCGAAATAGCGGCCGTTCGAAGGAGCCTGTGAGATAAGAGTCGTCAAATGGCCGGCAAACATAAAAATGAACCGGTGCTCTCTTGTTCGCAAGAGTGGCGCAAAAGCCATCGCGCTTTAAGACTTTCTCGAGCGAATTCGACGAACGGTTACACTATCCAGCTCAAACACCACAGCTGGGAGGTGGTCGGAGAACAGTTCAGTCAGAGCTCGATGGACAGAGCAGTCCGCCATGTTAATCAGCACAATGTCGAGGGTAGATCCCACACTGTCTGGCGACAAGAGGGTTGCAGTTTCAGGGCGGAGAACGACGTAGTGCCCGGATTGGAGATCCTTAGCCAGCACCGTGCCATTCTTGTTGTTTCGGGAATTGCCCCAGATGAAATGCCGAGCATTCAGGTCACCGACAACGATGAACTTAGACCTCCAGCACAGCGGGTCAGCCTCTGAATGTCGTTCTTCAGACGCATGGATGAGCCATCTGGATCCCTGCACTGGGTTGGGCAGTATACAACGATACAGATGATGGGGCCGTCGAGGGACGCCAGCTCGACTCCGACAGCTTCAATCGTTGTTATGTGGAAGTCCGGGATCATCTTGTCCTCCAGATTTCTCTTCAGTGCGATGGCAACGCCAATGCCGGCTTGACGGAAATTTTTGTCGGACTTGAGGTGCGTTTCGGTCAGGAATGCAACGTCGATGTCTTCAGTTAGCAGGAAGTCGATGATTTCTGTCTGTTTTTTCGCCATCGAGCGGGCGTTCCAGATCCGGACCAATGTTGCTGCGCATGAAAAGTTGCATCATTTGCGTGAGCATTTTCTGCATCTCCGTGACCAGAGGTTTTTGTTAAGCCATCCGGTGGTTGTGGCGCTGCCTGTTGGAATCCTTGCTGGAAATTCGACGGTGGAACTTTCTCCCCGAATCCTGGGAGTGGTATGCTTCGAGGCCGACCTTTGGATGGGGCAACTCCGGGAAGAAGTCGAGGCCGAGGTCGATGTCGACTTGCTGTTTCTTCGGGCGACGGTTACGCTGGTTGGGTTGTTTCCGGATGGATTCAGCTCGCTTCGGACAGGACTGGTTATTCGACGAGTGCTCCTGGTTGCACACTTGAGTGTAGGCGTAGGGACTTCAGCCACGCAGGTGGATGATGCATGGTGTTGTGGTGGTTTTCTTGTGGAACTGGCAACACTGTAAGAGCTAAGAAGACAGTAGAAAGGCAGCCAGTAGTGTGGGATGTTTTCTCAGTTGGAAGTTTAAGCCTTTGTTAGTGACTGATAAGAACACTTAAGTGCAAGGTAAAATTATTGTAATTAGTGTTAAATCTTATATAACAATAAATAAATTTTTCACCATTGAAGCTACACAAATAAAATGCTGCTATCAATAGGTGTTTGTCAGTACAGAGGTGATGTTCCAAACACCATTCATAACGTTTTTCTGCATGAAAACCCCCAAAACTCTTGTATGGGAAGTAAAGCTGAACATACTCCCCCTGCCCCTAGAGCATTACGTAATTTGTACACGGTGCCTAATTAAGGTCTCGCTTTTATAGAGCAATCTTTATGTGCAAGAACTTTGAATTGACAAAATTCTCTTGAGTGCTCTGCTCATATAACCCCAAGCCTCTCTTCAGGAAGCCAAACCATCTACCTCTAATGTGATGATTTAATTAACAGTTGAAAGAACGATGTGCTATCTGTGTGCTATATTTATGATGATATTTCTATTTCAGGTTCAATAAAACGCGCCCAACCAAAGTTAGGGGTGGTTTCCGCTCTACTTCCTCCAAAACATACTAAATATTAAATACCTACCTTCCGGAATTGCCAACTCTCGTCATGGAGCAATAAACGCTCATGCTCGTTGTATATCTATCTATCGGTAAACAACCAAACTACGCGTCCCGCTACTATGATAACCATGGGCGTAAACAGGATTATATAGAGAGGGGGTAGGGTATTGTTAAAACAGGAAGTTCAATGTAGACTGCTTCAGAAATTATCATTACACTTTGTTTATTCAACAAAATTCGATGATATTTAGCTTTAGATTTGATGACCTTATATTGATAATTTTTGGCAAATTGGAGAAAAAAGGATGATTACAAACCTTAGGTCTATTTACTCATGATGGTTACAGCTACGCCAATGCAAATGATTTTTAGTGGCTGCGTGAAAGTTACGCGTACAATCAGTCCAAGAGTGACAAGTGTTACCTAGGAGATATTTTTTTGGACTTCACTGAAAAGGTTATCATGATTTGTTTTTCCAAATCCCAAAAATTGTTTTATATAATATATAAGTGATCCGATTTTGTCAGCCCCTTTTCGGAACACATTTTTTGCTTCCCCTAAAAATCTAAAAACAGATATTCACACTTTTTATCCTTCTATGGTCTGCCTTTCAGTAGTAGTTCGATGATGATCCTAAATGAATTGGTCAAAGTTTGACCGTTAGATCATGAGAGAGAAAAAAGTTCGTCGCAAAATGGGGCTGACAAAATCGGGTCCGTACTGTATTACCCTAATATTTTGAATGTTAATATCATGTCGGTTCATCCCTTGCTACGCCATTGGTGCCAAACCTTGACCGGTTGTTGGTTTCACAACTTTCAATTTCGGAAAAGATGCTACTTTGTTAGATGGATATTGATTCACTGTGATCTCTAGTTATGCTGAACAAAGCTGCTGCTTAATATTCCAAAAAAGGTCAGGTTCGATTCCCGGTGAAGTCCAGGATACCTTCCGAGTGATAGATCTTCCCGAGAATTAAGAGTGTCAATAATATAAGAAAATACTTTTCTTCATGCACTCCGAGTTTCACCAGTTCATGTGTCCAATTTTTTTCGTGTCAAATCTTCATAAGTAGAACTTTCAGTGAACCATAATAGAATTGAGGCGACCACTAGAAGATGTGTGCCGTGTGCTCCATATGTTGCTCAATGCTCACATCGTATCAAGCCGTCTATCAGTATCGAAATAGATTTTGTGGTGACAACGCGTAGCTTATTCGGCGATCACCTTATCATATCGGAGAAAAGACAGTCATCTACTGGTGTGACGCAAAGCAGAATCTGGAAATTGGCAACCGCACCCTTCTACACTTGGTCGTTCGGTCATTCCACCACTTTCAACAGGGACATCTGTTGATCCACGACAGATTCCATGAGCGAAGATCGGTCGGACACCGCGCGCGCCACTCGCCGCCGCCTTTGGGTTCTTGATCGATCGCACACTCGTCTGACCTGCTGCTACTCTCGCGTGCTGCTCTCAGCAGCAGTAGCCCCGCACGCTGCTGCCGGTCCTGCTGCCGTAGTGTTCTGTTCATTCACATACCCCTCAGTTGATTCAGTTTCGTCTGGGTGCTGACAGTGATTGCGTGTGTGTTGTTTAGGCCGCGGAGTTGAATGTTTGGCAGACAAAAAAGGGCGCGCGATCGTTTGTTTGCAGCTTGTGTGTTGTGTGTGCACTGCAACACACGCTTCTCCCCCAATCAGAAGGCGCTGAACATCAATATATGTGATATCAATTAGTTAATGAATGGTTCCGAGCGGGCTTTGGTCAAGTGCCAGTTGTTAGTTTGTTGGTGATCGCGCGCGTTGAACGGTAGTTGCTCGGAGAGGTCTTAGAGAAGATTCGTGACCTTTTCGAACGTTTCGCGAGTTAACAAGGCCTGAACTGCGTCAAAATGACGGAATCCTACGAGAAGGATGACTACATGAGTGACCTGGTGAACTTTAACAGTCCCGCTGCCAATCTGCATCATTTGAACCATGGTCACCACGGCGGCATCGGCAATGTCAACCAGTACTACTACGCCAGTGGTGGAAGCAGCTCCAACAGTAGCAATAACACTTCCATCAATGGTCATAGCGCCGCCGATGGGGACATCCCGGCCGAGGAGGACGAGATGCTACTCTGGAGAGCCAGAAGGTTGGTGATGTGTTTGAGAGGTTGATCGGTTGCGGCTGTGCTCATTGATGATTTGAGGCGGTTCGCCTACACACGGAGTGACAAAATCTTGATCACTGTCTAGCAGTGCGTGCTGTGATAACGCGTTGCCTGTCTCGAAAAACTCGTTTTTCGAACTTTATACAAAAACAAAATCAGCAAGAACGAAAACTTCGGTGGGATGAGAGGGTGATCGGAGTAAAAAGCGCCCTTTGGCTCTATGGAGAGGCATGATCATAATTCTAAATGCCCTGGCAAACAAAAATTCAATGTGTTGTCTTTTACCTGAGCTGACAACAACGTCTTCAATCTACTAGACCAGACATTGAAGCTACACCGTTGAAAATTTTACAATTTCATCATATGATGCATACATTACGGCGTTAAAATTCAACTTTGTCACTTGAAGGGTTCTATATACATTTGAAGGGTTTCCATTGTTCATTGACTTACATTAAAACACACTAATTATTGGGATAGAGTATTTTTGTGTTAAGTTGTGCACAAATTTAAATATTGTAAATTCAAAAACATTCATCACAGTTGATAACTGTGAATCATTACGAAAGAAGACTTGTTCTCAGAGTAGATGTTAAGAAAAAAGGGAATCAAATGCTGATATCATTTTTTAATTCATATTTTCTTTAAATATTTAAAAAGGAAACTGAATTGTAGTTATTTGGAGACAAGCAAATCTAAAATAATTTTTGATTGTTATGTTTTTTTTTCCTGAAATACTATCTTGTTGAACCGTTTCCCACCAAAAACGCATTCTATACCAATTACCCCATTACATAGTGCAAAAAACTAGATTTGCAAGTTTTTTTTATCCATTTGCCTTTGACTTCTCTCGCTGGGTTGCTCTCGATCGATGGAGGTAAAGGTTGTCTGGTCAGGCACCTTCCTACGACGTCCGACGTCCGACGTGGTGAGTGACGCTGCTGTTATGTGGATCGTTTGGTTGTTGTTCTGTAATCGGCAATCGCTCGTCGGCTCGGCTGAGCTCGGCACAGATGATGCTGTGCCTGCGAGAGGCTTGTGCTGGTTGCTACCTTCTACCCACAACTTGTCAACTCGGGGCTTGGAGGCTTTCCGTTGCTAAAGGTTAGAAAAGAGGAAAGTGTCATAAGGTTCTGGGCGATGCTATTATGAAGCTGTGGGCAATGGGAAACCAGTAAAATGCATGATTTTAATGGAGTCCGGCCATTTGGTCGAATGGCACTTAGTCGTATGAGTAGTTTGGACAAATTATTATCAAAAGAATTCATAGGTACTTATAGACATTCTAGTTAATATGATCATCAGATATATTTCCTTCTTTTGATCAAAAGTTATTCTTTCTGGTTTAACCATTCAGTGGTAAATTGGCGCTGAAACTGCCAATAATTGATCAAAATGGGGATTCACTAAACAGCGTAAACCGCTGATTAAATGTTATCATGATTAAACGTCGCGACCACAAGTTGCAATTCCATTAAACATTTAAAATTTTCACGCAGTTCTTTAATATGTTTTAATTATTTAGTAAATGAAAGGTTGTTCTTTCTAGTCATACTGATACGAAGAACAGTGGTATGATCACTTGCGATCATCATTCATTTGTCGGCCAAACGGTGTTCGGTCAAACGACATTCAGCCAAATTATATTCGGCCAATTGACCCGCAACTCTATTAATATACTATTGATTTAATAGGAAAATTATTTAAAAAAACTGCACACTGCACTGCAAAACAGAAACGCTGAATTAAATTTCAACCACCGCACAACATTAATGACAATGTCGCAATCTGCATTTGTTGCGACAATCCACCCAATGCGGAATAAGTTTGTCCCAGTCTGTCCCAACTTGAACAGAATAGGATAAAGATCGTGCAACATGAGTTTAGAGATTTTCGAGCGGTAAGTTCGAGTCGGTAAACACGGCAACGCTGCTGAAAATGTTTCATCAAGAAGATTCGATTTTAAGTTGGTATTCAATTGATTACATTAGTTTACAGCATTTTTGAACTCGGTAAGCTGATGATCATTTTTGGTGTAGAATCATGCCCTGAGTTCGAAAACGCGAAGGAAACAAATTACAGTAGAGCGGATTTTTTTTTCGACTTTCCATGCAAGGTTGATGATTTAAAATCGATTTTTGTTCTATTTTTACGCAAAGTCGCTCACTTCACACATCTCATTCTCCGTAATCAATGCTCCGATTGAGCTGATTTTTTTACTGCAACTCGCCTATATATGATATGTCAAATGAACGTTGGGAAAGAATTTTTAGATTTTTTTTTTCTTATTGAAAAAAAATCATTACTTCATATATTTTTGCTAAAATTTAAGGAGATCTTCCCTAAAACTCACCAATATCTTGAATTTCAACAATCTGATGCAAAACCTGCGTTCAGATGATCGATATGTATTGTATTTAGCTTTCAATTTATGGAAAAATATTTAAAATTGGTTGAACAAAACGCAAGATTATTTTAATATTAGTAAATTCCATATTTTAAAAAGTTGTAAAACTCGATATTGAGTTAAAACTCAAAAGCGCTCTACTTAAAATTTTTCGAAGCACGGTTTTGAAATCAGCGCAAAATTGTGCTTCAAAAATTTTGATCGTTGTCGTTTATCAAGTCGTTTAATTTTGTAAACTAGTGTAATCCAGGAGTTGAAAAGTACGCAGCCGATTCAGCTTCCGTTTTGTCTGCAACAAAAATTTTCGAGATTATGCTACCAGTTGGGATAATGAGTAAACGTCACTTCTTCTTGGTTGCTTGTTTTGTGCATCTTTTGTCTGAAATTTATCTTCATTGATCAGAAATGTTCTATGAAATGGAACCCAAGTAATAATGATAGCTGAATAACAACTTGTTCAGCCATTTTTTTTTTTCAAAATCTAGCTTAAGAGTAGCTTATTCATCTGTTGCACAGAAAAAATCGTATTTCAGCATTATATTTATTGCGGATTTATTTTTTAAATTTTAACTCTGTGGTAGCCGCCGAGTTCTACCGCAGCTGCCAAAGTCCTACCGCAGCCATGAAAATCATCCTATCATTGAAACAGATGGTCAAATCAAAGTATGCTAGCGTGGTGAAAATTTCATTATTGCACTGAAAACAATTGAAAACCAACAACGAACAATAATCTTCGGCGTCGTATCCAAGGCATCGCTTGGGTTAATCAATGATGCCTCAGAGAAAATCAGTAGTCTGACAGCTGCGGTAGCTTTTCGTTCTTCCGTAAATCGGAAAATTTTCTCTAAATTAGCAATACCTGAACTGCTTTAACATCTGACAGCTGTCATGTGACATTAAATGAAATGAAATTTTCAAATGCAGGATTTTTGTATCTTCAAGCAAAACATACTGTCCAGAACTTAATAAACACATTTTTCCAAAGTTTTGTCTGGACAACATCCAAACTTGCCTTAATTGTTTTTTTTTGAGCAAACTAGTGTGTATGTAACTCTAAACTTATGCTTCCATTTGCGATAGTCTGAGGGATAAGCATTCAATCAGCCGTATATTGGGCCTTAACCAGCACTTAATCGAATTTTCTATTTCATAGAGGTCAGGTATCAGGTATCAGAAGGCCGGCTCCAGCGGCACGTTATCCTCCATTTGGGACATTTTTACCATCGCCAAAATAATAGCCTATTTCATCATTTACCTGAGGGAAAAGGAAGGAAATAAGGATAAGGATGGGGATAAGGACAGGTAGGGAAATAGGAAAAGTACCCTGGAAGAGGATACTAACGCATAAGCGTACCACAATGGGCTCAAACAGCGCCCTGAAAAGGACACTGTAATAACGCATAAAGCGAAAGAGAGCCTATAGCTCTTTACCACAGCGGGTTAAGAACAACAGAATATCCTGAATATTCAGGTCTCTCAAGATAGTTTCACTAAATAAGTGTTTACCGAATACTCGGAAACGCAGTTGTGCAAAAACTGAACAGTTGCATATCAAATGATACGAAGTTCCATAATCGGATTCACAGCTATCACATGCAAATGAATCAGCTTGCTGAATATTCGCCATGTGATAGCTGAGTCGGCAGTGGCCAGTCAACGCTTTGACCAGAATGCTGCAATTCTGCTTTGACAGATTGGTAAGATACTTCACCACCCTTGGAGATATCTCAGAGCAATACAATTTTGTTTGACGACACGACTCCAAACTATTCCAATATTGTTTGTGCTGAGTGACAGCCCAGGTGTGAAGCTTAACCCAACACTTCGATATCGAAATAGCTGGCTCAGGGCCAATGATGCTCCAGTGCGAGCAAACTCATCAGCCAATTCATTTCTAGCGATGGAAGAATGGCCAGATACACAAACAAGGTGAACAGCGCTTGCTGAATTCAGCTCCTCGATTTGAGTTTGACAAGCGATAACTATCTTCGATCTGGAGATGGCCGAAGCAAGTGCTTTAATAGCAGCCTGGCTATCTGAACAGAAGTATACTACTTTGCCCATTACGTGCTGCTGAAGTGCTGATTGCACTCCGTACATAAGAGCAAAGATTTCGGCCTGAAAAACGGTGCAGTATCTACCAAGTGAGTAAAACTGATACAGCCTTAGCTCACGAGAATAAACACCAGCACCTACTCGACCTTCGAGAAGTAAGTTTCCTCTAGTAGACCGAGTACCCGTAGAGGTAAGAGCAAGAAAGTGCTTCTTGTTTGAGATGAATGTGTAGTGGAGCAACCACAGACAAACAGACATATTACTTAGAAGAAAATTGCTTCAAAAACATCGTTTGGCATCTCACTAGCACACTCTATAATGCTTAGTCCGAAGCATTCATTTGCAGGTGTTCTTTCCCTCGGCTCGATGTAAAAAAATTGCAGGTGACGACTCCCTCGTGGCGTCATCCATTCATAAAACATGAATGAAGGTTCATGATTGAGTCATTTTATGTAAACATTGACCGGCGTCGCGTTCATTTCTCTCCAAAATTGAGAGGTGATGTAGGCACAGCAGCGCCACTATGACACATGTGAGCACAGTCCGAACCACACGTTATTTTCAAAATGACCGTTAAATCGTGCGATGATTTCGATTTGAGTAGTATGTCTGTTTGTCTGTGGAGCAACGTCAAAGAGAACTTCGAGCGCTGCCGTGGGAGTTGAAGAGAACGCTCCAGATATCGCCATTAAGCACATCCTTTGGAGATGGCCTAACTTTGATTGGACCGTTCTCATTTCGCCCTTTTGCCACTACACAAGACATCCAAAAGCCAATATTGGCCGAACAACAGTTGTGTAGATCCATTTGATATACTTGGGTTTTAGACCCCAAGATGTACCAAAGGTTCGCAAGGATTTCCCGAAGGCCATACATGCTTTCTTAATTCTGAACTCAATGTGAGGTGTCCAGGAAAGCTTGGAATCAAGAATGACTCCAACGTACTTTACCTGTTCAATCACATCGATTTCAGAATCAAAGAGACGCAAAGGTCGAACGCCATTACGGTTTCGCCTTTCCGTGAAAAGAACAATATATGTTTTACACCGATTAACCGAAAGGCCATATTGGCGACACCAACCCTCAACTACCTGAAGGGCGCTTTGCATCAGGTCGAAAAGGGTGGTGATACACATACTAACCAACAATGTTAGGCAGTCATCGGCAAAACCATAAGTAGGAAAACCGCTATTATTGAGTTGCCTCAATAGCGTATCTGCTACGAGATTCCAAAAAAGCGGTGTCAAGACTCCCCCTTGGGGGCATCCACAAACACTCAATTTCCTAGTCCCTGTTAGATGCAATGTCGAGAAGAGATATCGGTTTTTGAGCATTTGATGAATCCAATTGGAAATCATTGGAGATATACCATGACTCCGTGCGGCTTCCAATATGGCATCGAAAGGCACATTGTCAAAGGCACCCTCGATATCTAAGAAAACACCCAAGATTGCTTTTGAGGAATGCTTTCTCGATATCGTAAACAACCTTGTGTAAAAGAGTCACAGTGGACTTACCAGATTGGTAGGCATGTTGGTTCACATGAAGAGGCACGTTGGCCAGATGAACATCACGGAGGTGATGATCCACAATGTGTTCTAAGCATTTCAGAAGAAAAGAGGTCAAACTGATAGGTCTGAAACTCTTTGCTTCTTCATACGACGCACGACCCACTTTCGGAATATACTTCACAGTAATATCCCGCCAGGATTTGGGAATATACCCTGTAGCAAAACTTCAAACAAGTATTTTTTCAAAACATGTTTGAAATGATCAATCCCTTCTGTAGCAAAATAGGATAAATCCCATCTGCCCCAGGAGATTTGAAAGGAGCAAAGCTATTAAGAGCCCACTCAATCGATTCTATAGTTACAATACTCCGAGCTGAAGCCAGTGAATCGTAACTACAAGAAAAGACATCAGGCTCATCCGAAGATGTAATATCCACACTTCCAGGGAAGTGTGTGCTGAATAAGCATTCCAGAACTTCCTCATCAGAGGAAGTCAGATCGCCATTTGGCAAACGAAGTTCGTTCACTCGGAAATCTTTAGATTTCGCAAGGATTTTATTTAACCGACTGACTTCACTCAAACTGGAAACATTTGTACAGAGGTTTTTCCAGCTGGATCGTTCAGCAGACCGGAGAGCTTTCCTGTAGGCCTTGCGAGCCGATCTGAAAGCCTCCAAACCAGCCGAACGTCGTCTGTTCCAACTCTTTCTACATTGTTTCCTGAGTTTCGCCAGATCAGAGTTCCACCAAGGGGTTTCTCTTGTGATCTTCACAGACCGTAGAGGACATGCTTCTTCAAAAGCTTCCATGATGAAGGTCGTTGTAGTATCAACGGCATCATCTAAATCACTTGGAGTGTAAATGGATGGTGAGTATCCATGATATTTGGCCGCAACCAAATCACTAAAAAGATCCCAGTTTGTTGACCGGGGATTGCTAAAACGCAATGTTTGCGAAGTAACATTTAAATGTTCCAAAAAGATATAGCGATGGTCAGATAAAGATTCTTCATTCAAAGCGTTATATCTAACACTCCTCTCTAGCAGATACCATGAAGGTTGGGCGGTTGCCTATGTTAAGTAATGCAAGATCTGTACTACTTAAGTACTCCATCAAACTGGAGCCTCTCAAGTTAATGTCTGAGCTGCCCCAGATGATATGATGAGCATTAGCATCACTGCCAACAATTAGCGGAAGGCCTTTTGAAGTACAGTATGCGATGACTTGTTTGAAAGCATCCGTAGGGGATGGTTCATCATGCGGTAAATAAACCGAACAATAGACGTATTTCCTGCTGAGGTTTCCAACAGATACATCAATTGTGATAGCACATACATATCTGGTGGTTAGTTCAGAGATGAGTGTAGCAACTATTGCGTTGTTGACAAACACACAGGCTCGAGGCATGACACGTGAGTTTGCCATTTCATGTTTACTGAAAGTAGCAAACACCGGGTTCACAAGGTTTCTTAGATAGAAATTCCCCTTACGGAAGTAAGGTTCTTGGACCAAGGCCACTTGGGCTGAACCATTTTGCATAAGTCTGCAAAGATTGCAATAGTTGCGTCGATTCAAACTGATTCTCGAGAGCCTTGAGCTGCCGGAAGACATGTTCTAATGTGGCTACCAGCTTCTGGAGCCCGGTTACGGTAGATGTAGATGGTTTATCGATATTTCTTCTTGTTGTAATGGGTCTCCAGTGTTTCTCAGGGCTCTTTGTAATTGGCGTTACTGATTATTAGCGTTGAGTTAACCATTTTTTTCGCCGTCCAAGTACATACGATATTAGAGTACTACATCTTTAGCGAATATTTCATTTCGGTCCTGCTGTGGATGGTGCTCAACTGCTCAAGAACAGGCCCTTGAAAGAGTGTCAGTTCTTCCTTTCTCCTTTGAAGACCAACATGTTGTGCAGAAACAAATGATGGTCATGATGCAAAGCCGGTCCAGAAGCAGATGCTTTAGAGGGTTGAATTTGCTGCATAATCAAGGCGTGAAGAGTCCGGACGCGGGCCCTGACGGAAGCCCTCAGGTCATTAGTGGAGTCTCAGGTCTTAGCACTGTCAGTTGACATTCGGCCCCGATTCTCCGGTGGAACGCCATGTACAAATCTTTAGCCTTGATATAAACCTCGTCAAACTACAGCCGGTAGATAAACACTAACGCGACGTCTTGAAAAACTCTGGTGTTATCCACAAGCGTGGTGGATGCCGTCAAAGTTGTCAGCAAGTTCTATGACCTTACAATCACGAAACGCGACGCGAGATAAGACACGACACTTATGGTTCTTACAATCGTCAAAATAATTAAAAAATTACCTTAATGCCGACCGGTTTCGGGCTCGATGCAGCCCATCTACGGGACAATGTCCGACTGATTGCACTGTTCCAAGTTGGGAGAGAGAGAATGCTACTGCTGCTGGTGGTCTATGACCTTGTCCTTTCGCTCCTGCATATCCTCGTAGATGGGATTCCAAGTCCGGAGGGTTTCTGCGACGGATTAGTCTTATTTCGCCTATTAGCCTATTAGCCTATTAGCGATCATAACATTAAGGGTTTGGATGGCTTTCTCAGTCTTTAAGTCGAGAGCGACTGTTTTCTACTTTCTCGACGTTTGGACCGATGGGTTTTAGCCTTTCTCAAGGGTCGTTGCGTCTATTGCATTATACACATGGTTGCCTAAACATTTGTGTTTAGTCTGATCTTTCATGAGATTTAAAATTTGTTTAGATCTCACAGCACTGGCAACGATTGTTTCAAAATGGTAGTAATAGCATATTTGATAATTTGGAGCCCAGCTATACTACTACGTCATAACCTTAACGGTTCAATTTACCGGCAACTAGAGGTATGCACCTCATCAGCAGTGTCAACAAAGTATAATTAAGACACCTGAACAAACACACTCTGCAATTAGGTAGTATCAATTGGAGTACTATCAATCAAACTGCCCAATTATCATTTACGCATTATTGCTGACATTTTCGACCTAGGTACTCGAAACACAGTTCCGACCGAAGGTCGTGTCGTCAATTGGTATATAATGTACGTATAGGTAGGATAGGAAGTCACGGCCTGAGCGAAAGTGACCCATTCTCTTTCTTGCCTCGAGCAGTAGTTTCATTCTGTATGATAGTACCAGCAGTGAAGCAGGTAATAACTGGTTAGTAGGAGGTAATTAACGCAAGATCGCGTGTTCAAAGCCAAAGCCATACTACCGTGGTCATTTCCCTTCGTTTTGTCGGTACTGACCACTGACTTGATATACAGTGTTCTTATGTTCTGGAGTCGACACGAATGTATAACAACACGAACTGTCCTAGAAGAGTGGTGCTAATGGGGTGAAGCGATCTTTTCGATTATTCTAGTGTTCTAGTGTAAGATAGAAAAATGATTTTAGCATACTGGAAAACTTGTAATTAGAAGGCACGAAATGATGATAACTGACGTGGGATTTGAACCCACGACACCGTATTCGCTAGGCCGGCGCTTTAACCAACTAAGCCACAGAACATAATAACATGAATAAATAATAATAATAATAATAATAATAATAATAATAATAATAATAATAATAATAATAACAACGGCGGAATAGAAAGCCAAACTGATTCCGAAGCCACACCATGAATACCCCTATTTTTCCACAAACCCATCTCTCTTTCGGCTTAGATGCCAATCCACAATACACTCGTGTTTGTGCTTACTAACTACAAGTGAAAGCGAATTGTTTTTATAATGCCGAGAATTATTTTCGTATTCCAAGTGTAGAATTAGCTCCCTGTTAAAATACACGTTAATAAAAACAAAAAAAAAAACTCCTGCATTCCGCATACCTAGCTACCAAGCAGTTTGTTTGCTGGTGTCTAATTTAGTATACGTCGAGAGCTTGGCATATTTGCAATGATATGAACAACTTAATCTAGTAATTATTATACAAAATAATGAACAAATTTGAATCCTAAGATGCACTAGCCTCGTGCTAAAAATATCGTTAATAAAGATTTAAAAAATAAATAGGGTGCATGCACTAGTATAAGGAATTATAATAGTCAGATTATAGGTAGTTGAATACTTCCCACATAAAAAATGGAAGTCTTCAGTCTTTATATTGCTGAAAATGTAGGAAATGTTCTGCATTTTGTCTTTGCATTGTATATTGAGATAACTGACCAATATAGGACACTTTGCTAGTTTTGGTCTTTCTTATCCATTGCTGTTGATCCACTATTCGTCATTTGAGTTTATTTATTATGATGTTGAGTAAAGCAACGCCAATACTGATTAAATGATAAACAAAAATTGAGAAAAGAACGTGAATTATTTCATAATAAAACAGCTATCGTTAGATTTTTTTTTAAATGTTATGAGCAAGCGAGAGCTAAACTGGCATTTATTTTTGCTAGCGATTACTTTGTACCTCTTTCGCCCCTATAGAGCTATTTTATAATACACTATACTAGGTATTAAGCAAGTTGCAGAAGGACGGTACGGATCGAGATACAGCAACGCGTGTGCTGAGGAAAATCGGAAGGAAGGAAGCACGACAAGAAATAGAGAGATGTCGACTCTGAAACCAGGCAGTCTGGCCTGAAATGGATTTGGCGAGCGCTCACGCTCATATGTTAGTCTGTTTGGTTGGAGTTTGTTATGCAAGAGCTTAGTCAAGCTCGATGATGATGCGAGATGAAAACTGACCGATCAAGTTTTTGCGCGCCTTTTGAAATTTATGTTTTGGTTGGTTTTGGGGTTTTCTTGTGCTTCGAGGGAATTTATAATGCTGTTTTTGTTTTTTTTTTGACGTAGACTTATTACAAAAATATTTACTATTTTCTACTCTGGAAAATCCGTCTAATCTTTGTTACTAATATTTGAACTATTTTTCTCTTTACTTCCAGGCGAACGCGAAGTTTAAACGCTCCCTCGCCGTTCCAACAGTTTGGACCATGTGGTCGTATTATGAAAAACTCCGCCATGGTGATGTGAGTACCCAGAAAGATTTGTCCCTCGTATCCTTTAAAACACAATTCCCTCCCACTTCTACCTATAGGCAAATCCAAGACCCTGCCAGTCAGCGACTGACCTGGTACAAGCCTCCGCTGGCGGTCCTCGTGATAAAGAAGGTTCGTGACTCGAAGGTGCTGCAGCCGTTCTGCGAACTGGTGGAGTGGCTCATCCAGGAGAAGCACATGGTCGTGTGGGTGGAGGGCGCCATCCTGGACGATCCCCTGCTCACCGGGGACAAGCGGTTTACCAAGATCCAGGACAAGCTGATAACGTTCAAGTAAGGATTTAGCTAATCTACAAATGGGGATCATTATCGTTGGAATTAGACATTTTACCACAGACATACAGATATAACTCTTAGAGGAAATTCATCAAAAACTTTTAGCCGGTCTCTTTTCCACGAGCACACATCCACCTGTTTGATGGATTTCGCGTTGATGTTTGTACAACACGCACACTACTACACGAATCGCCTGTAGTTGTCGTTTGCATCATGTACACGTTATTGGCAAACGTCAAAACAGGCCCCTGACACGGCCTACACGGAACCACAAATCAACCCAAATTTAAGTTGTTTTGACGCAATCCCGGTCTTCCGTGGAATAACTCAAATTTGCGTCAAACAGCGAAAGTGGTGAGTGAGTAGTTCTCGTTTGAGAGCGGCAAAAAAATTAACCCACTGGTAAGTTATTTTCACCCAACGGAGGCCTCAAATGACGCAAATTTGGGTTAACTCAAGAAAACCCAAATTTGGCTTCTTCCACGGAAGAGCAGCGGATGCGTCGGTGCTTCTCTCTTTGTTTTCGACAACATTGCGGTGGGGCGAGGGAGAAAACAACCCAACTTTGAGTTAAAACTAAAAGCAGTTTAGCCAAATTTGAGTTTTTAAAACTTATTCTTTGGGTTTTAATATTTTTCCATGTATACCAATGCATTGGAATCATGGTAGACAGGATGTCCTGGGCGCTAATAAATAGCGCCCACTGTCAAATGCGAAAACATCAACAATTTTTTGTTTAACGTTTATTTTGGTTTGTTGATCAGTTTTTGGAATCATTTTTTCCACCTCTTATGATCACAAAACACTTCAAACTCGCTTTAATATTAATGTACAGTAAGAGGAGCATGGGATTAGTTGAATAAAGCAACCCAACAAACACGCATTGTGAATGTGATTTCGTGTGTGGCTCACAACATCAAACAAAAGCTGCGTTTGTTGATTACACGCTCATTTCAATTTGCACGAATATGAGTATAAGGCAGTTAGATGTTGGCTACGATATATTTCATTGATGCCAGGGGCCTGCGTCAAAACGATCGAACATCTGGCGGAAGGATCGTGGAAATAAAATGAAAATTAAAGTGATTGTTAAATGCTTGTGCCAAGTCGTTTTGAAGAATGTTACGTCTGTTTGTCTGTGATTTTACGGAACGGCAACATTGTTGACATTATTGAAAAAAAATTGTTAAAAAAAACTCAAAATTACCCTATTTTTGGACCCTCCAGTGGAAGGTATTTTGAAAAATATTGGAGCACGGCTCTACGGTTTATAACCAATCTTTGTATGGGGAACTAGTGGTGTTCAATTCAGAAGGGGGATTCTAGATTGCGTTTAACGGTTTGCTTTAACTTCGTTCGTTCTCAGAGAATTTTGATTAGAATTGTAAACGTTTTTTTTTGTTTGTTTCTGAAAATATTTAGAAAATACGGTGTCTTCCCATAAATCTTTGAACACAATAGATTTTCTATGTAACAATTTGTTTAAACATCACCCTGATAGAACGACAAACCTCAAGAGTTTTTAAGATCAATCACATGTACAAAAGAATAGTTCTCCATAATATTGTAAAAAGATTTAAGATTCAAGAATCAAATGAGAAATCATCTCGAAATTATAAATAAAGAAGAGGGTTTTTTTTTTGTTTATGCAATGAATGTCTAGCATTGAGTAACCTTTATATGTGGTTGCCTAAAATTAACACACGTCAATAATAATGATTTTCCGATAATATTCTGTGATGCATTTGTTTTATGCACTACTAAGTTTTAACAAATTTATTTGTGATACAGGAAATGGTTTTGTTCTATTGAACCTTTCAATTTATTGCGTAATAACAATCTTGTGTACGAAGGAGATTATTTGCAATTAATATGATTAAATGATTTTTTCGACGATTCTTTTGAGAGCACCTTCAGTAAATCCTTTGAATTTTCAAACTGCTATTTTCAAGAGAATTCCTAGGCAAATTATTTGACCATAGTTGGTTAGGTACTTCGAAAGTTCTTCCCAATTCCTTCGAAAATGCAATATCTTTAAGATTTCTTTAGCTATTCTTTTTTTCAAGAATTTCTTTGCCAATTGCATTGAAAACTATTTCAGTCATTCCTTTGAAATTTGTTCTACAATCTTTGGGAATTTATTCGGAAACATATTTCAAAATCTTTTAGCTATTTTTTTTCTAAATTTCTTTGAAAATTCCTTTGGATATTGAATCGGCAACTTCGGCAAACAATGTCCTCGCACAAAGCTGGGAATCGTATTTCGACCCTCCCGAGAAATGCCTTAGCTCAAATGCAAATAGAAAGATATAATCCTCCTTTTTTGAATGTAAATTTCTCGATTTAAGCCTAGGCTTACCAAACTAAATGCAGATTATAACGTTCGATTGCTTTTACATTCACGCACACACGTGTTGTTGAACAAATAGAAATTAGAATTTCCACGTGCTCCGGTGGAAATCGAACCGATGACTCTCAATTCGCTAGACGGGTGCTTCTTTCCTCCAAGGTCCCGGGCACCTGACCATCTCCGTCCCCTGAAGGCATAGAACTGAACTCGATTCCACTAATGCACATGGTTTGTTTTGTTCCATAATTCAAAATGGCAGCTATATTATCGCTCAATTAAAAATTAGAAATTAGCAATAAACTCGATCAAAATCGCCTAACACTTTGTATGGGTGGAGCAATAAAAATTTCGGTTTTTTGCTGAATAACTGGCAATCCTATGGATATTTTCAATAGTTTTTTTGTGCGGATGATAAAAAGAAGGAACATCTCTCTGTTATCAAGGACTTTGATAGTTTTTGAAATTATTTCTGTGAGATATTGGCTATTGCTAATTTTTGCCGTTTTAGTGCGCGTTAATATTTTAGTCATTTAAAATTCAATTTGTTCATCAAACACGTGTTTCTGTTATGTGCATGAATGTCAAAGCAATCAAACGTTGTAACCCCCTCTTTCGTTTAATGATTTGAATTACGCGAGATGAATGAAATACGATCCACAGCTCTATGAAAAGTCATTGATTCCAAAAGAAGTTGAGCCCTTTTGAAATGTTGGTGTCAACTTGTTTAAGAATTCTATAGGCAAGTCTTTCGAAAGTTCCTTCGGTTATTCTACTGAAATTTGTTCAAAAATTACTTTGAGGATTTTTATTAATTATTTCGGATTTTTTTTCAAAATTCCTTCAGCATGACTTTTGGAAGTTATTTCTCAATTTTATAGCAATTGTTTACTGTAATTTATCTGCATATTATTTAAACATTTTTTTGGAAACTGTTTCGGAAATTCCATTAAGAATTCATCAATAATTTCTTTGAGAATTCCTTCGGTTTTGCATCTGTGAAAAGATTTGTTCAGTAAATTCTTTGGGAATTATTAATGCAATTCCTCTGAAAATTCATACAACAATATTTTCGTTGAGTTCTGTTCTAATCTCTTTGGAAAATCTTTCGGCAATTGTTTTAAATTTTGATCGGAAATTGCTTGGAAAATTCCTCCGAATATTCCGTGGCTCACTCATATTCTTCGGGAGTTCCACAATCTTTTTCGGCCATTGTTTCGAAAATTGCTTGGTTTTTTTTTTGGAATTTTAAAAATTCCCAATTCACATTGCTGAAAGGTTTAAGAATAGTAAAACCGAAAAAAATCAAAAAGGAATTGCTTAATCAATTCCCAAAGAGATTGCCAAGAGTTTCCTAGAGAATACCCAAGGAAATTGTTGGCAAAATTTCAAGTAAAATAGTCAAAGGAATTCCTGGTGAAATTGTGACAGCATTTCTAGAGGAATTGGACAGTTGAAGAATTTTCAAAAAAAGTTTATGCAAATTTCCAAAATAATTGTTGAAGCAATTCTTTAATATTTTTTTGAAGGATTTATCAAAATAATTTTCAAGAAATTTTAAATTGAGATATTTTGAGAATTTGCATAAAAATGTCCGAAAGAATTTTCAAAGAATATATCGAGGAAATTTCAGAAAGAATTCTTCTGAGAATTCACTCAAAAATATATTTCAAAATCTTTTCGACAATTTTTTGGTAATTTCTTTGGTGTTTCCTTTGGCTATTGCTTCAGAAATTTGTTTAAGAATTCTTTAGGCTAGTTTTCAAGTATAAATCCTTGGGTAAATTCATTCAAATTTGTTCAACAATTCTTTGATAATTTCTTTGAAAAAATTCTTTGAACAAAATTTCACTAAAAATGGTTTCTGCAAAAACGAAAAATATTTTCTACCGCGTAAAAAATTCAGAAGATACCCTGATCCATACTCTAAATGTGCACGAAAACCGATTTTGAAAATATTGCTTCGTTATTTAATAAAAAATCAAAAACCAAAGAAATGAGGAAATGCTTCCAGTTTCGCCTTAAGCATTCCTTCAGCAACCCCTTTATGAATTAACTTGTAAACAAATTTCATTAGGATTTGATTCTGCAATTTCTTTGTGAATTTTCGCGGCAATATGCTTGTAAATTTTTAATGCTGATTGCTTTAAAAAAAAACCCGATTTAATCCACCTATGGTGAACAGAACCCTTCTTACACTTATTAAAATTATTGTTGTATTTGTATTAAACATATTTATTTTGTGTAATTACCCAAAAGTTCTAGAAAATATTGTGGATTTGGCATCTAGTGGATTGGTTTTCAAAATAGCATCATAGACCATGGACTAAACTACCAGAAATGCCAGACACCTCCTAGAATCTTTTATGGAATGTTTAAAAAATAGGTTACATATTCTGGAATATTGTATCTTTTGTTAACTGCCAAAAGATCTTGAATCGATTAACAAATGGGTAAGAAAATCAGCGAGATACACTTTGTCTAATATCTCTTAATCAGTCGAATAAATTAGCTCCGAAATACTTGGTATTCATGGTTATGGTATAAAAACGACAAAAATGATATATCTACTAAGTTAATCAGTTTTGGCATTAGCTAGTTATTTTGGCTGTCTGGTTCTTGCATTTTTCCCACAATATATAAATTCAAAGCTTTCATTTACCATATTGTTAGTTTTCATAAAACTCCTGTGTATTTGTAATTTGTTATTTACAATTTTGTTGAAAACAATAACCTGCTAGTATACACTTTGTATAAGGTCAGTTTTATTAATTGAAAAATAATTTCCCATAGACTGGTCAAAAACTCATGCAAGATAACAAGTGAATATAATAATAAAAAATAATTTATTGAAATACTCTTCGTAAGATATCTAAGTAATCAAATGTCGAATCGAAATAAAATTTCAGGGCCTTATACAAGGATATTGTAGCTTTCATTTGGTGCTTAGAGAACCCAAATCGGTTGACAGACGGCTGAGATATTTATTATGGTACCCTTGGTCAAAAATCTCTAAAAAAAGTTATCCTGTATTACTCCCAAGTAGTCTTTGAAAGATATCTCGGTAACCAAATGTCCAATCCTAATGAAATTGTGTAGGATTCTACTAGAATGTTGTAGCTTTCATTTGGTGCCAGGATAACCGAAATCGGTTGACAGACGGCTAAGATATTTATTATGATACTTTTGTTCAAAAATCTCAAAAGGTTTAGTTGTATAAGTCCTAAGTACTCTTCGAAAGATATCTCTGTAACCAAATGTCCAATCGAAAAAAAAAAAATTCTGGGCGATCTACTAGGATGCTGTAGCTTTCATTTAGTGCCAAGAGAACCCAAATCGATTGACAAACGGTTGAAATATTTATTATGATACACTTGGTCAAAAATCTTAAAAAGTTTAGAAGTATGACTCATAAGTACTCTTCGAGAGATATCTCGGTAACCAAACGTCCAATCGAAAAAAAAATCAATAGCGTTCTACTAGGATGTAGTAGCTTTCATTTGCTTCCAAGAGAACTCAAATCGGTTGACAGACGGCTGAGAAACGTGCGTGACTTTTTTTTGTAACGCACATACACACACACATACACACATACACACACACACACACACACACACATACAGACATTTGCTCAGTTCATCGAGCTGAGTTCATTGGTATATGAGACTCGGCCCTCCGGGCCTCGGATCGAAAGTCGGTTTTTCGAGCGATATTTATACCCTTCTTATGGGTGTAAGAAGGGTAAAAAGGCTTTTCCTACATACATTCCGTGATATTTTTGCTACTGTTTATTAAGCTCAAATATTACAAAGCAAGGATCGGTATATTCGCCTCACCCCATTCATATTCACTCCTCTTTGCTGAAGCGAATCGAGAAAGATGCAGCAAACGGATCGTCGTGATCAAACACGCAACCCCATCACCAGTGGGAAGCGATGAGCCATCTGCTTGACATGAATATTCGTTGCCATTCGTCGCAGTTTGGATCGCAAGCGAATGAATGAATGGCGAATGGTGAAGAATACTGGTGAGCGATCGAAGCGGCTATTATCATAAGTAGAAGAGATTTTCTGCATGTAATGCATACATTTTTACTGTATTGTCGCTGAAATGCTAGATTAGCAAAGAAAATAATTCGAAAACATCAATAATTCGTATGCACAATATCAATCGCATCACTCACGAATCGCATTCGCTTGCGATGCGAATATGGACGAATGAATAATTTCCAAGTGTGGCTTCCCACCGTTCGCCGGAGTTTGCTGTCGTCGCTGACAAGCACACACACGAACTCAAGCGACAACCGTTCGCTGCTGACTGTCTTCGAATGGGGAAGAAGATGAAAAGTGGAAATCAGGAACCCTGTTACAAAGAGACAGTAGCTTTTATGTATTTGATGCAATTGCATTTTCATGTATAACTAACTTGTGTAACCAAATATGATCATAAAAAATCTGTTGACAAACGGCTGAGAAATGTATTATGATACATTTTATCAAAAATCTCTCAAAAGCGTAAATTTCATTACTCCTTAGTACTCGTGGAAAGATATCTCGGAAACAAAATGTCCTAACGGCATGAAATTTAATAGCATACTACTTGGATGCTGTAGCTTTCATTTGATGCTGAGAGAACTCAAATCGATTGACACACGGCTGATTCATTTATTATGAAGCATTTTGTCAAAGACCTCTTAAAAAGTTAAGTTGTATTACTCCAAAGTACTCCCCGAAAGATATCTCGGTTACAAAATGTCCAATCGGAATGAAATTCAAAAGCGTTCTTCTAGGGTGCAGTAGCTTTCGTTTCGGGCCTTAAGAACCCGAATCGGTTGATAGACGGCTGAGAAATTTATGGTGATACACTTTGTCAAAAATATCTAAAATAATTAAGTTGTAATACTCCCTAGCACTCTTTGAAAGATATCTCGGTAACCGAACGTCCAATCAAAAAAAAATTCAATAGCGTTCTACTAGGATGTTGTAGCTTTCGTTTGGGGCCTTAAGAACCCAAATCGGTTGATAGACGGCTGAGAAATTTATGGTGATACACTTTGTCAAAAATATCTAAAATAATTAAGTTGTACTACTCCCTAGCACTCTTTGAAAGATATCTCGGTAACCGAACGTCCAATCAAAATAAAATTCAATAGCGTTCTACTAGGATGTAGTAGCTTTCATTTGCTTCCAAGAGAACTCAAATCGGTCAACAGATGGCTGAGAACCGTTAGTGACATTTTTTTGTAACATACATACACACACACACACATACACACACACACATACACACACACACGCACATACAGACATTTGCTCAATTCGTCGAGCTGAGTTGATTGGTATATGTGACTCGGCCCTGCGGGCCTCGGATCGAAAGTCGGTTTTCCAAGCGGTATTTATACCCTTCTTATGGGTGTAAGAAGGGTAAAAAGGAACACTGAAAATTCCATGGGTCATTCTTTTGGAAATTTCTCATGAAATTATTTTAGGAATTGCTTTCACAATTCCTTTTGCATATTCTTTGGACATTTAACAATCTTTGTGTAATTTCCTTTGGAAATTTAAGAAGTTACAATTTAAATTGCTGAAAGGTTTTGAAATAGCAAAGGATTCGATAATTCCCAAACGAAACACCGAAAAGAATCAAAAACAAATGGCTGAATCAATTCTCAAAGAGATTGTCAAGAGTTTTCTAGAGAATTCCTCAAGAAGGTGTCGGTGGAATTACAAGTAAAATAGTCAAATTAATTCCTAGAGAAATTCCAAACGCATTTCTGGAGGAATTGGAAAGATCAATTGCTGAAGAAGTTTCTAAACAATTTTATGCACATTTCCAAAAAAAATCATCGAAAAAATTCTCAAATTATTTTTTGAAGGAGAAGAAAGAATTTTTAAGAAAATTCAAATAAAATTACCGAATTAGTTCTTAAGAAAATGGCACAAAAAGATTTAAACCCTAAAAAAATATATTAGGAAATAAAAAAAATCGATGGAATTTCAGAAGGAATTCTTTTGGATTTTTTTTTCAGAAATATAATCAAAATCATTTCGACAACTTTTTTGGTAATTGCTTTGGCTATTATTTATGCAACTTGATTGAGAATTCTCTTAGCAAGTATTTTAGAAATTTTTTCGGTAAGTCCATTTTATTTTTACAACAATTTCTTGGAAATTTCTTTGAACATTTCTACGGCGTTTTCGTTTGAATTCCTTCGGCAATTTCTTTGATAATTTCTTTATCAAATCTATCAGTTTTATTAAGAAATTTATTTCAAATTTGTATTTTTAAAACTTTGAACACTGATTCGATTTGGAATTCTATTTGGAATTCCTGTGGAAATTTCTTCGAGAATTCCTTTCGTAATCACTTTATGAATTAACTTATTCAGTAAAATCGAAACGAATGCCACTCTAGTGGTAAAGTGTCTTTAATAAACTAATAATAATGATAATAACAATAATAAGAATTATTCAGTTATTCCATTGGGCATTGATTCTGCAATTTCTTTGTGAATTCTTTTGGAAATGTATTTGTAAATTTCTATGCTGATATCTTTGAAAAAAAAAGAAAAAGCAAAAAAAAGGGATTCTATGGGACATTCTTTTGGAAAATTCTTATGCAATTCTTTTGGGAATTCTTCCATTATTCCTTTTGCATATATTCTGGGAATTCTACAATCTTTTGTAATTTACTTCGGTCATTGTTTCGAAAATTTCTTAGATCATTTCTTTGGAAACTTCAGAATTCCCAATTCAAATTGCCGAAAAAATTGCTTTGGAATTGCAAAAAAAAAATCGATGACTTCCAAATCTTATGCCGAAAAAAAAGCCGAATAAATACTCGAAGAGATTGGCAAGAGTTCCCTAGGAAATTCCCAGAGCAGGTGCCGACGAGTTTTCTAGAAAATAATCAAACGAATTCCTAAAGAAATTGTGCAAGCATTTCTAGAGGAACTGGTTAGACCAATTTTAAAGCTGGCGAATTTTTCAGAGAAGTTAATGTAGAAATAAAAAAAAAATGACTAATAAATTTCCGGAAAAGTTATCGAATGAATTGTCAATAAATTTTAATATAATTACCGCATCAATTGCCAAGAAAACGACAGAAAAAGATACCAAAAGAGTTGATGGAAAAATTTCCAAAGAAATTACTCTCGGGATTTGCAAATAAAAATGAAGGAATGCCTAAAGAATATACCGATGGAAATTCAGAATGAATTCTTCAGGGAATTTCTTCAAACTTCACAATCGACTATTTTTTTTTGGTAATTTCTTTGGATATTGGTTTTGGATATTGAATATTGGTTCAGCGAATATGAAATTTGTTCAGCAATTTCTTTGGGAATTTCTTTAAACATTACGGCAATTGGGTTTTAAAATTTTGAAAAATTTATTGATATTTTAATTTTATACGAAAGAGGACCTTTTTCTGAACCATGATTTTTTTCAGATTTTTAGAACTTAATTTAATATTAATGAGAATTTTCAATATCACTTTTTGACAACCAGGCATCTGCTTAACAGCTCCGCCCAGTACAAAATATGACGAGGTATCGCTGTTGATGTTGAAGCTCGACTGACACATACTTCGCTTCGAATCCAGTTTGACTTTCTATTCTGCAGAGTTGTAACTTGTTCTGTAGCTTAGTTGGTTCATGCGCCGGACTAGCGATAAAAGAGTCATGGGTTCGAATCCCACCAAAACAAGTGATAATTTTTTCACAAATTTATCTCTCAATTTGCCAATTAAATGTACTTTGCCTAAAAATACTTAGTTTTTACGTCTATTTCAGACATACTAGCCGACTGGTATAGCCGGAAATGGGCAATAAAATCATTGTTCTGCATAAATCCCGAGAGAAATTGTTGGAAAGCCAACCCCGGAAACTACCAATCTAAATACCTTAAGGAACTTTTTATAGATTGTGGAAGGGAATCTGGGAGGGAAGAATCGAGCGAGAAACTCTGGAAGCAAATTGGTAAATTTTCTAGAGGAAGGTACTCCAGCTGTGACCGCGTGAAAAACTCCTGCAGAAATCATGGGAGCAACATGGGTAGAAATCCCAGGAAAAACTCTCAGAAATCCCGAAATACCGAAAAAATCTCGAAAAAAACTATTTATGGGAGCAAATATTAAAAAAAACCTCTGTATCAAATCTGGAGAACTACAAAAAGCTAGAAAAAAAACTCCGACAAACCTCCAGAAAAAAAAACTTTCGAAAAATTAAAAAAAAAATCACTGGAAGAATTCTGTGAGACACTGCGAAAGTATTTTAAGGAGGAATTTCGTTATAAATCCAAGAAGGAATCCCGGATAGAATTTTAAAATCTCAAATTACCACATCATCCGCACAGAGAACTGATATCCAAGTTCAGTTTCAAAACTGTGTGAGGAATTTATTGGTCTGTGGAATCACTGATTGAACTCCTGATTGTTTTTCTCCTGTTTTTTAGAGTGTTTGGATGTCAGTTATTTTCAAAAGAAATTTTCGGTGGAATGCCATAGGAATTTCTTGCAATTTCTCAAAAGAACTGTGAAGAACATCATATTTCTAAACCGATGCTTATTTTATTTCCGAAGAAGTTTTACTAAAAAAGTTTTTGGAATAATTCAGCGTATTTGGTGGAATTTCTTGGATAGTCTTGTGCATTTCCCCTTAAAATTTTTACTTAATTTTTTTAGGGATGTTTTTGTATAGTTTTTGAGAAATTTGTAAATTTTGTAAAATGTGGTCTATTTTTTTAATTATAAACTTAAAATAAATCTCCCAAGAAAAACCTTGAAAACTCAGGGAATTTAATCTTATGTCTTATGAGTAGACACCCTACATTGGAAATTATTCAGCTATTTTATTGTTTATACCTTGTATTTTAATCGGAAATTGCTTTGAAAACTGCTTTGACAATTCCATTGTGAATTCTTTTAGCAATATCTTTGAGAATTGCTTTGTGAATAAACTTGGTTAGTAGTTTTTGGAAATCAATTCTGTAATTTCTATGAGTATTCTTTCTGCATTATATTTGAAAAACTCTGCGGCAAACTTTTCGAAAATATTTAAAATAATTTCTTTGGAAATTTGAAAATCCCCAATTCGAATTGCCGAAAGTGTTCTCTTTGGAATTGCTAAAATATTTGATGACCAAACAAAATAACAAAACAAATAAATAAATTACCGAATCAATCAAAGAGATCGCCAAGAGTTCCCTTTAGGGAATTACCAAAGGAGTTACCGACGAAATATCTTGAAACGTTTCCAAAGGAATTCTAAGATATATTTCTAGAATTCTGGATAATAAATAAAATGGCTGGAACCATTTTAAAACAGTTTTTTGGAGGAGTTATGGAATTACCGAATTGATTGTAAAGAAAATGATCCCAAAGAGTTGAAAAAAAACCTGGAGTAAATACCTTGAAAATTTACAAACGAAATTCCGAAGGAATTTTTGAAGAATATGTCGAGAATATTCTCAAAAGAATTGCCAGAACAGGAAGGAGTTTCCATAGAAATTTCCGAAGCAATTCCCAAAAGAATGATCAAATCAGTTAAACTGATAATTGGGTTGTGTACTAAAAATAATGCTTTTTTAAAGGATTTCAAAATAATTTATTTTTCATTTTTTTCCATTTTTTTTGCCTTCCAAAATTTTTGTTTTGATAATAAAATAAAGAAAACTTGAAATGAATTTAAAAATAAATCTCAGCTGCCAAAAAAGATGAGATTTTGGATTTGAATTCATTTTGGGATGAAGGTTCCGATTATGGATTTACATGAAAATCAGAATACCCTTGAAGAACTCATTTAAAAATAAACAAATAAATTAAGATCTTCAACTTAATTTTATTATAACTTAATTATATTCTATATTTTTGTTTGGTTTTGGTTCTTCTTCTTGTTGTTGTAACGTTCAAAATGTGACAAAGCCAACTTTTCAGCTTCAGTGTTATATAAGTACTTCCACAGCTAATAACTGAGGGTTTTCTCTGCCAATGACCATTTTGCATCTGTATATCGTGAGGCAGGCACGAAGATATTCTATGTCCCAGTCAAGGAAATGTTCTTTACGGAAAGTTCCTGGATCGACTGCGCATCGAACCCATCACATTCAGCATGGTCATGCTGAATACCCACACCTACAGGGGATGGCCAAAATGTTTGGGATAGGCAACTTTTTTTTCTCTCACAAAAAAGTTCAACATGCTATAACTTTTCATAGAGCGCATCAAAAAATCTCAAATTTTGACTGTTTGTCAACCTATTATATGTGCATCATTGGTACAAATTTGGGCTCGATTGATTAATATTTCGCAAAGTTAGAACCGTTCGGGTAAAACACTATTTTTTTGACAACTCATTTTTGAGCTGTCATATCTCGGAAACCAGTAAACCGAATTGAATGAAATTTTGAACGTACACTAACAATATGAAAATGCTTCACAAACTATTAAAACAAAGGTACTTTTTAAACTTTGAAAAAAGTTACCATGGATTGACACTTTTTGGATTTTTCTCGAAAAAATGTAAAATTTTTACATCAATGTCAATAAATTTTAGTGTTGATATCCAAAGATTTTCCACTTCTGTTCTCAAGTTATCTCTAATCAGATATACTAGAGCCTATTTAGATTGAAGGAAGAACACATTTAGTAAGTTTTGTGTGGTATTGTAAATTTGACTCATTTTCCTCTATATGGGTAAAAATTTCAACCCGGTATAACTTTATTCGTCGTGAGAAAATATTACATTTTATAACGTCGTATTAACTATCAATATTTTGCTAATAAACGTTAAAAAATTCATTCAATTCGGTTCACTAGTTTTCGAGATATGACAGTTCAAAAATTAGTTGTCTAAAAAATAGTGTTTTACCCGAACGGTTCTAACTTCACGAAAAATTTATCAATCGAGCCCAAATTTGTACCAATGATGCACATATAATAGGTTAATAAGCAGTCAAAATTTGAAATTTTTTGATGCACTCTATGAAAAGTTACAACATGTTGAATTTTTTTGTGGGAGAAAAAAAGTTGCCTATCCCAAACATTTTGGCCATCCCCTGTATATGGCATTGGATGGCTAAATTATTCAGCTGAATTCAGTGCTGAAAATGCCATTGCGACATATCTAGATTGAATCATCGGCAGCTCATTTCAGAAGCTGAACCTGAAAACATGGTATATGAAAAACTTGTGCGGCTAAACCTGCAAGAAAGTCACAGAAAACCGTTATATGTCCAATATTTAAGGTTAGTGTCATAGACAACCTTCGAAAAATGCCAATTTATATTCATCATGAATATATGTCGGCATCTTTCGAAGATAGTCCAGGACATTGATCTTAAATATTAAAGTTAGAGCGGTTTTCCGTTACTTTCTTGTGGATCTGGTCTAGCCGCACAACTTTTTCATATACCTACCATAATTTCAGGTTCAGCTTCTGAAATGAGCTGCCGATAATTGAATCTAGGTATTCTTAAATTACATTTTCAGCACTGCCGGGAATAACTAAAATGAAATACATATGTAGCTAAATTTAATATAATTTCATTTTACTCCCAATTCTAGGGACGGCCGGGACGACCTGACGGACAAGATCGATTTCATTATCTGTCTTGGTGGCGACGGGACGCTGCTGTACGCGTCGTTGCTTTTCCAGAAATCGGTACCACCGGTGATGGCATTCCACTTGGGCTCACTCGGCTTCCTGACGCCGTTCCAGTTTGACAACTTCCAGGAACAGGTTACCAACGTGCTGGAGGGACACGCGGCCCTGACGCTGCGTAGCCGACTGCGGTGCATCATTGTTCGGAAGGACAAAACGGAGCAGGAGATTTCCACGTTCAAATCATCACAGGATCCCACGACCAATATTTTGGTATGGTTGAGCGTCACTGTACTAACTAACTGAACGACTTCACTGAAATACCTATTCCATCGCAGGTTCTGAACGAAGTCGTCATCGACCGGGGTCTGTCGTCGTACCTGAGCAATATCGATCTATTTTTGGACGGGAAGCACATCACCTCGGTGCAGGGCGATGGGTTGATCGTGTCTACGCCGACCGGAAGTACGGCCTATTCGGCGGCGGCCGGTGCATCCATGATTCACCCCTCGGTGCCGGCGATCCTGGTGACGCCGATTTGCCCCCATTCGTTGAGCTTCCGGCCTATTGTGCTGCCGGCCGGTGTGGAACTGAAGGTAGGTGGTGTGCCGAGGAAGATAGATTCATGGAACGGTGTTGATTGATTTCTGATACGTTTTCTTTTAGATTGCCCTTTCACCCGACAGTCGAAATAGCTCATGGGTCTCGTTTGACGGCAGGAACCGTCAAGAATTGCTCCATGGTGATAGGTGAGTTGATATATTGAAATTTTTTAGTATTTGTCATGATTTTTGAGCCTTGGGGATTGTTCATCAATTCATGTGCTTTAGAAGGTCTACAAAAAAGAAATCATTTGCACGTCGTATGCTTTAGAAATTCCACTAAAATAATATATAAACGTCGAAAACTCAACATTTAGTTTCTCTAGGAATTCTACCTGAAATTCCTTCTTAAAAATATATTGTTCAACCTTAATTTCCTCCCTTTCAAGTCTGCACGTGACGACCTCAATCTACCCAGTCCCCAGTATATGCGCCCAGGACCAGATCGCCGATTGGTTCGATTCGCTGGCCGAGTGTCTGCACTGGAACGTCCGCAAGCGGCAAAAGTGCCTGGACGAGCTGTCCGACCTAACCGGATCCGGAACGGAGGACAGCGCCATCGAGGATATCGAACGTGGCATGGAGAATCTGGAGAGCTAAAATGGGGCGAAAGGTGCTCGACTACCGAACCCCAAATCTCCCATATCCTTTCAAACCTTTCCAAATACTCCTCCCCTACCTAATAAACTCCCTCCCCTGATCAACAACGGTGTACTATCGAAATGTGTTCTGTGAGAGTAACCTGCGGCACAAAGTTTTATCCAGCGGCTTAACGTTTGGTTCGGCGTTCCAATTGGTCTTTGATGCCCCCTTCTTCCCATCGTGCAGTAGTGTTATCGTGAGTTACCACATGATTTTATTTTACGTTTGCAAAGTGTCCCCCGGGATCAAGAGTTAAGCCAGGGACTGCGCTTATGCGAGAGAAAGACAGAGAGAAAGATGGAAGAAATAAAATAGGAATTCGCTAGGTAAAGACTGTGAAATATTTGAGCAAGCGAGGCATAATGGTTAAGGGTAGGCTTTTCGTATTTTAAATACAAAACTTAAATCGGATGATCGTACTATAGGTTGGAGTTGAGGCGAAACAGAATGATCGCACGATATTGTGATTGAGAATAACACGGTGTTATAGTTGGAAAGGTACAAAACTTCCTTTGAGACGTATTTCAGGTTTTAGGCATTGTTGAACGATATTGGTGACAGGTCAATTTCCGTTTTTTTTGTTGAAGCTATGCCTCAGTTGAAAACGATGTTTAGAGTCTTCTTCTTCAATTTGAAACAAATCGGTAAACTTTTGCAATAGTTTAAGTTTGAAGACGGAAACATCTTGTGGAATACTATGAATTCCCGACCTCGCGGATAGATATCATTGTAAGCTTCATTTTCACATCGCTTGAACATCACTTGAAACTGTAATTTTGAACAGTTTTTAGATGTCATAATACCGACATATTGATAATTCTTGTTTTCTCTTCGTTCCACAAACGCGATCGATAAATTTGCATTGCATATTAATTTCAAAACATAATGCCACCTAGCGACTGAGTTTATAAACCAAGATATTCCCCCGAAAGCTTGAAAATGTGAGATTAGCCATTCAATTTGCTTCAAATTTCACTCAGCTTGTAAAAATATGAAGCCTGCAGCCAATACTTACACCTGAAGTATGTAATTTGAGAAACCTATATCTTTTCTAGCTCGTAACACCATAACATCTGAGTGGATAGAATCAAACGAGCGAGGGTTTGAAGTTAAGCTAAGATGCAAGTGATTTGTTCATTCCGAATTGGAGCCAAGTTTAGTGATGATGATGATGATTCTAGAGAAAAATCGTTAGACGAGTTCTATAATCAGCTGTTCATGTTCAAGTTTGACCTAGACAAAAACAGACACGAGAGAGAAGATATTATTGAACAAAGATGTCACATGCATGAGAACCGTGAATCGTGAAGAGTGAATGAGGTGAGATTGGCAAATCTTAAATGGTTAAGATGCATCTTTTTTTTTGTATTCTATGTAGCGTTAGGTTAAAATATATGTTAATATTTCATTGAAGCAACAAAATCCACACAGCATGAACAGAAGCAAGAATCGCTTGGGGATGTAACTAGTGATGTAATTGAAAGAAAAACAGGCAAATCAAAAACAAATGTTAAATTAGCTCCTAGAAAAGTTGATCTTTTTAATATTTTTACCATGTATTTAATATAAAAAACGGAGAAAAATCGCCAAGCTCATGGGAAGGAACCTTTTTCATATCACATTTCCTTGTTTTTAATCAGTGAGCAATTCTCGCTAATACCGACAACTCGACGAAATCCTGGTAGGTGCGATTGATCGTGAACCAAATCGTGGGTTGCTGTGTTAGCCCATTACCATAGAGCACCCAAATAACTTCGAATTGGCTGATGACGTTGCTCTTTTAGCTCAACGGCGCTCTGATATGGAGAGCAAGCTCGATGATCTTGCCAATCGCTCCTCAGCGGCAGGTCTTACCATCAACGTCGACAAGACCAAATCGTTGGATGTAAACACGGTCAACCCTTCCAGCTTTACGGTAGCTGGGCAATCAGTGGAGAATGTTGAAAGCTGCCAACATCTTGGTAGCCAAATGGTGGCCGATGGCGGCATCAAAATCGACATGCACGGATCTAGAAGGCGAGGGCTGCTTTTGCGAGTTTAAGAAATGTATGAAAAAAAAAAACAACCAGATCAGTCGACGCACCGAAATTCGAATTTGCAACTCGAACATGAAATCTGTGCTGCTGTAAGCCAGTGAAACTTGGTGTGTGTCAGTGGAGAACACTCAACGGCTGCAGGTTTTCATCAATAGATGACTGCGGTATATAAATTATGCATGGTGGCCTCACAATTGGATCTCCATCGTCGGTATCATCAAAAACCGATAGCAACAGAAATTTGGGTGCGAAAGTGGAGGTGAGTCGGCCACACTCTACGCAGGGACGGAAACGAAATCTACAAGCAAGCGTTAGATTGAAACCCAGAAGGCAGACCCAGAGGCTCTTGGCGGAGCAGCCTCAACAACGAAATCAAGCAAGAGTGGACAAAAATTTTAACCTGCACACTTGAAAAAACGGGAGCGGGACATTTGGCATAAAGTCATTTGGCATAAGGTCGTTTGGCATAAGGTCACTTGGCATAAAGCTATTTGGCATAACGGTCATTTGGCATAATGAACATTTGGCATAATCGAAATGCACCCTTCTTTATTATGCCAAGTGTCCATTATGCCAAATGACCGTTATGCCAAATGGCTTTATGCCAAGTGACCTTATGCCAAACGGCCTTATGCCAAATGACTTTATGCCAAATGACACAGACCCTGAAAAAACTCATGTAGGGTAGGGTTTGGGTGCCTCCTACCAAGTATAGATGACAGCTTAAAGGGTCAAATACTACTAATTACACTTTCCAGATGTGATGAAAATACATTAATTTGACTTACACACTTATTTTTTTTACACTGAATCTCGGTAAATTTCCTTGCTTTTTACCGAGATTGGTAACGCCGAGCGATCAGCAAACATGTCTTTCAACGATATCTCAGCAATCGTGTTGTTTGTTGGCTGAGATTCAGGGAATTTTTTGCCGAAATTCAGCTAACAAACTTCATTTTTTACCGAGATTCAGTATGAATATTTGCTGAGCTACGGCGGTGCCGGCGTTTGCCGGGCTCATCTTAGTGTGTATGTTATGCTAAACTTACTAGAATACAATCAAAAAATGCGGAAAAACTTGAAAAATATTTTTGGCCACCACTATGGAGTCGCCCCATAGTGTTTTGTTCAGACTTCCGGTTGTTTACCACCACCACCTCCGTTTTGGGGTGCGCAAGTGCCAAATGTCTCGACCTCATCCAGTCTTCCAGTATACTAATGGATGAATAAAATAACTAAAACGGCCGCTATGGAATGAACAGATAGCGCCACCGTAGCCTTGAGTATTTGACATAACTCCACTGCTGTCATAATGTTAATGTTTACATGCGGTGATCGCTAGAAAAGTAGGCTCCATTGATCCACTGCGTGCGTTGCTGTCAGTTCCATTTCCTCTATCGACTCGCCGTTCACCACGAGCGTAATTTCATCGGTAAAAGCGCCCAATTTTACGCCCGGTAGAAGTTTGAGCATCAATACATCATCATACGCCACGTTCCATAGGACCAGGCCCAGGATGGACCCCTGAGGTACCCTCGCGGTGGTCTTATAGTTCCTCTCCTCTTCTTCGGTGCATATATTAGCGCCCTATTCTGAAAGTAGCGGTGGGCGGTTTGGTCTTAGGGGATGAGGGGTCCTGGTCTTGTATTGAACAACGTTTCCACGACCTTCTGTAGCATCTCGGGGAATCGTTCTGAGTGTGATGACGCGCCCCTCGTTATGGCCATGACTACTCTGAAGGCATCACTCCAAGGCGTCGTGTTGGTTTCCTGGCAGAGATTTTCGAAGCACGCCGGCTTACGTGCCTTGATATCACTTGATCAGTGCAAGTTTAGCCGCCCTGTAAGTCTCATTTCGTTCCACTCTACCCTCATCGGTGCGAGCTCTCTGCATTCTCCTTCTAACTCTTAGGCACGATGCGTGGAGTCCCGCGATTTCTGAATACCACCGGTATACCGGTAATGCGTCCATTTCTGAGTAGGGGTCGCCTTGGCATTTCGGCGTCACATACACGGCTTAGGGTGATTGACACGGCGGGGAAGGTGCTCGAAAAAATCATCCTCAATAGAATGTTGCGGTTCACCGAGGGCGAAAATGGTCTTTCGAGTAACCCGGACGGCTTCCGGAAGAGGAGGTCCACCGTAGACGCTATCTTGTCGGTTACAAAAACCGCCGAGAAAGCACTCGAGCCTAAGAGGAGGGGAATTCGCTTTTGCGCGGTAGTGACTCTGGATGTAAGGAATGCGTTTAATAGCGCCAGCTGGTCTGCTATTGCCGATGCGCTCTTGCGTCTGGTGATACCGGAGTACCTGTACAAGATTCTCGGAAGTTACTTTCAAAATCGTGTACTAGTCTACGACACGGAGGTGGGTGGGTAGTGCTTTCACATAACCTCAGGAGTCCCGCAAGGTTCCATTCTGGGTCCGGTGTTATGGAATGTCATGTACGACGAGGTGTTGAGGTTAGAGTATCCAGTGAGAGTGGTGATTGTCGGATTTGCCGACGACATTACGCTCGAAGTCTACGGTGAAACGATCGAGGAGGTAAAGTTGACTACCAACCACTCGATCAAGGTTGTGGAGGCGTAGATGCGGTCCAGGAAACTGGAGCTGGCTCACCACAAGACAGAGGTGACGGTTGTTAACAACCTGAAGTCGGAGCAGCAGACGGAGATCAGTGTAAAAGAGTGTACTATCCTGTCAAAGCGCTCCGTCAAACACTTGGGCGCGATGATTGACGATAAGCTTACCTTCGGTAGCCACGTCGATTATGCCTGTAAAAGAGCCTCCACAGCTATTGCGGCACTGTCCCGGATGATGTCCAATAGCTCTGCGGTGTACGCCAGTAAGCGCAAGCTTCTGGCTAGTGTTGCTACATCCATACTTAGGTATGGCGGCCCGGCGTGGGGCACCGCGCTAAGTACTAAATGCTACCGGTTTAACCCTAACCCAACCCCCCCCCCCCCCCCCCCCCGTGGCTACGCCAGTGCATAGGCCATCAGGTTCGTAGTCCTCGATTGCTTTTTGACAAATCCATGTTGGCATTCGGAGATGACATGTTGAATGCGAGGGTAGAGTGAATCGTGAATTAGGCTTTCAAACATCATCGGCAAACAGCTAAGGCTGGAGATGCCACCGTAGATCACGACGTTGTGGATACTCTCGGTTTAATTTGTCTATCGGTCACCTGGAAGGGGCATAACAACTGCATTAGTTTATCCCGTTTATCTTCGCTATCGGGGACTACGAAGGTGATGATTTTGTTTGCGGTTTTCTGTGAGAAAGTGAAGGAGGGGAGATTTTTTGGTTTTTTCACTTCTACGCTCATAAGGAACCCCGTAGAATGAAAGAGTGTAGCTTCGAAGTCCCCAATTACGAAGCCCTCGTAGGACGTGTAAATTATTTCCTGAATCGGAAAACCACAACATATCCCCTCTTAATAGAGGAGGTAGGGGTGGAACCTGACTGGCGGTCTTCGAGTCCGTGAAGAACGCCTAGGGATATCTACCTCCAGTTCAACTTCGACAGCGGATTTGAATTCGGTACATGTTGACGTTGTACCTGACAAGGACAAAGATGGAGTCACCGGGGCCTCGTGTAGTGGCGTAGACGACACACGGGCCAGCGGAAAACTTAGCAGGGTAGGCTCTGGACTGGAGACTAGTGCTAGTGTAGGTGACGATGTAGAGACGCTCGGGACAAGCGACGGTGTCGGCGTACCTGATGGTTGACTTTGGAGATACAGGCATCCAACAGAATGTCGAGCGGCAACGAACGCTGGCTAGAGGCGGCTTACCTGACGAATTGCTTCGGTGTCGTGTTAGCAGCTTGACGACTCCGGAGCTGATTGACATGGGAGCGCAGCATTCCGTGATTTTCGACCCACTCGTTATATTGCGGAGATTCCACCTGTTTAGACTCCTGCACGAAAATTAGTTGCGTGGATTTTTCTTGCGTGGGCCCACAGATATAAAACCAGACCGCGTCCTGGTGAATATTTTACGCTGTGTTGTTAGGTACACATTTGGCGATAGTTTTACATTGTAAACAAACATTCATAACGCACCTACGCTGAAAATGAGCCTTATCATTTATTTGCGTCGGAATCTATAAATCTTCACAACGGGCAATACATGATGTCTTCGATCTTCTCAACGACTCTTCAGACCCATTGCCAACCGTTTCGGCCAGAGCTTGGTCAAGACGGTACAGAAATAGAGAATTGATCATTTCAACCATACAAAAATCCAGCTCACTACTTTCAATCTAGTACTTCACTGATTGCGTCCTATTATGTATTAACAATTTTGGTCGTTAACAGAAGGTCTCCACTTTCGTTTTATTTTGTAAACTACTTTCTTTATCTTATAGGTTGGTTCCCTTATTAAGCATGTGGCTCCCATTTTCATCCCACGAATAACAACTCACTTTTACCAAAAAATACAAAAATAAGAAACAAACAACGCTGTTTCTTTTGTTTCTTATTTTTGTATTTTTTGGTAGAAGTGAACACCCATGAAAACAAAAAGAACGGAATCTATCGGTGCCGTAATCGCTCGGTTTCGAATAGGATGAATATGCGAGCGTGAGATTACTGATGGCACACATACCCTACACACTAAACGCTTTCAGCAATATTTTGCTGAATTTTGCCGAGCTGAAGGGTCCAGCAATTTTTTTTGCTGAACTTTCAGCAAAGTTTGCTGAATTTCAGCAAAACGTTACTGGTGATCAGCAGAGTTTACTGAACAAATCAGCGAAATTTTGCTGAATTTCAGCAATTTTTTTGCTGAAGCCATCAGCTCGGCAAAATTCAGCAAAATTTTGCTGAAACCCTCAATCGATTTTTGGTGTGTACAGGTATCAGGTATCAGTAGGTCGGCTCTAGAGGCACGTTCTCCTCCATTCGGGAAATTTGTGCCATCGCCATGAACACGAGCCTATTCATCATTTACCTGACGGAGAAGGGAAGGAAAAAGGATAGGACATGGGAAAGGACAGGTAAGGGAATAGGATCGTCATACTCGCAAAAGCGTACCACAATGGGTTCACATAGCGTCCTGAAAAGGACACTGTAATAACGCATAAGCGTGCCACAATGGGTTCGAACAGCGCCCTCAGAAGGGCACTGTGATAATGCATAGAGCGTAAAGAGAGCCTATAGCTCTTTACCACAGCGGGTCAAGAACAACAGAACGTCCTGAAGATTCAGGTTTCTGAAGTCAGTTTCACTTAATAAGTGTTTCCCGAGTACTCGGAAACGCAATTGCGCAAAAGCTGGACAGTTACATATTAAATGATACGAAGTTCCATAATCGGATCCACAGCTATCACATGCAAATGAATCAGCTTGCTGAATATTCGCCATGTGATAACTGAGTCGGCAGTGGCCAGTCAATGCTTTGACCAGCATGCTGCAATTATGCTTTGACAGATTTGTTAGATACTTTGCCACCCCTAGAGATGGCTCAGTACAATACAATTTTGTTTGACGACATGACTCCAAATTATTCCAGTATTGTTTGTGCTGAGTGGCAGCCCAGGTGTCAATCTGAAGCTTCACCCAACACTTGGATACCGGAATAGCTGGCTCAGGGCCAATGAAGTCATGTGATGCTCCAGTGCGAGCTAACTCATCAGCCAATTCATTTCCAGCGATGGAAGAATGGCCAGGTACCCATACAAGGTGAACAGCGTTTGCTGAATTCAGCTCCTCAATTTGAGTTCGACAAGCGATAACTATCTTCGACCTGGAGTTGGCCGAAGCAAGTGCTTTAATAGCAGCCTGACTATCTGAACAGAAGTATATTACTTTGCCCATTACGTGCTGCTGAAGTGCTGATTGCACTCCGCACATAAGAGCAAAGATTTCGGCCTGAAAAACGGTGCAGTGTCTGCCAAGTGAATAAGACTGATACAGCCTTAGCTCACGAGAATAAACACCAGCACCTGCTCGACCTTCGAGAAGGGAGCCATCAGTGTAACATACGATGCCGTCTGAAATACTTCTCTCCAGATAACCAGATGTCCACTCTTCCCGGGAAGGGAATTTCGTGGAAAATGTCCTATATGGAAAATTACAAGCAATTGTAAGATCACTTGGAGCAAGGACAACTTTGTCCCAATTCACCAAAAGTGGAAACAACGAGGTGTGTGTTGAACTGCGGTTCACAGGAGTTTCCTCTAGTAAACCGAGTACCCATAGGCGGTAAGTGCAAGAAAGTGCTTCTTGTTTGAGATGAATGTGTAGTGAGGCAACGTCAAAGAGAACTTCGAGCGCTGCCGTGGGAGTTGAAGAGAACGCTCCAGACATCGCCATTAAGCACATCCTTTGGAGATGGCCTAACTTTGATTGGACCGTTCTCACTTCGCCCTTTTGCCACCACACAAGACATCCATAGGCCAATATTGGCCGAACAACAGTTGTGTAGATCCATTTGATATACTTGGGTTTTAGACCCCAAGTTGTACCAAAGGTTCGCCGGCATTGCCCGAAGGCCGTACAAGCTTTCTTGATTCTGAACTCAACATGAGGTGTCCAGGAAAGCTTGGAATCAAGAATGACTCCAACGTACTTTACCTGTTCAGTCACATTGATTTCAGAATCAAAGAGACGTAAAGTTCGAACACCATTACGGTTTCGCTTTTCCGTGAAAAGAACAATAGATGTTTTACTCGGATTTACCGAAAGGCCATATTGGCGACACCAACCCTCAACTACCTGAAGAGCGTTTTGCATCAGGTCGAAAAGGGTGCTGATGCACATACCGACTAACAATGTTAGGTAGTCGTCGGCAAAACCATAAGTAGGAAAACCGCTATTATTGAGTTGCCTCAATAGCGTATCTGCTACGAGATTCCATAAAAGTGGTGATAAAACTCCCCCTTGGGGGCATCCACAAACACTCAATTTCCTAATCGCCGCTTGACGCAATGTCGAGAAGAGATGTCGGTTTTTGAGCATTTGGTGAATACAATTGGAAATCATTGGAGATATACCATGACCCCGTGCGGCTTCCAATATGGCATCGAAAGGCACGTTGTCAAAGGCACCCTCGATATCTAAGAAAACACCCAAGCAGGATTGCTTTTGAGCGAATGCCTTCTCGATATCGTAAACAACTTTGTGTAAAAGAGTCACAGTGGACTTTCCAGATTGGTAAGCATGTTGGTTCACATGAAGAGGCACATTGGCCAGATGAACATCACGGATGTGATGATCGACTATGCGTTCTAAGCATTTCAGAAGAAAAGAGGTCAAACTGATAGGTCTGAAGCTCTTTGCTTCTTCATACGACGCGCGACCCACTTTCGGAATAAACTTCACAGTAATATCCCGCCAGGATTTGGGAATATACCCTGTAGCAAAACTGCAAACAAGTAGTTGTTTCAAAACATGTTTGAAATGATCAAATCCCTTCTGAAGCAAAATAGGATAAATCCCATCTGCCCCAGGAGATTTGAAAGGAGCAAAGCTATTAAGTGTCCATTCAATCGATTCTAAAGTTATGATACTCCGAGCCGAAGCTAAAGAATCATAACTACAAGAAAAGACATCAGGTTCATCCGAAGATGTAATATCCACACATCCGGGGAAGTGTGTACTGAATAAACATTCTAAAACTTCCTCATCAGAGGAAGTGAAATCACCATTTGGCAAACGAAGTTCGTTCACTTGAAAATCCTTAGATTTTGCAAGGATTTTGTTCAATCGACTGGCTTCACTCAGACTGGAAACATTTGTACAAAGGTTTTTCCAGCCGGATCGTTCAGCAGACCGAAGAGCTTTCTGGTAGGCTTTGCGAGCCGACCTGAAAGCCTCCGATCCAGCCGAACGTCGTCTGTTCCAACTCTTTCTACATTGTTTCCTGAGCTTCGCCAGATCGGAATTCCACCAAGGGGTTCCTCTTGTGGTCTTCACAGACCGCAGAGGGCAGGCTTCTACAAAAGCTTCCATGATGAAGGCCGTTGTAGTATCAACGGCATCATCTAAATCACTTGGAGTGTCAATTGATGGTGAGTATCCATGCAACCAAATCGGTAAAGAGATCCCAGTTGGTTGACCGGGGATTTCTGAAACGCAAAGTTTGCGAAGTAACATTCACATGTTCAAACAAGATGTAACGATGGTCAGATAAAGATTCTTCATCTGACACATGCCAATTGGTCAGCTCATGACTAATTCTGCTAGAGCAAAGCGTTATGTCTAACACTTCCTCTCTACCAGATACCATGAAGGTTGGGCGGTTGCCTATGTTAAGTAATCCAAGATCTGTACTACTCAAGTATTCCATCAAACTGGAGCCTCTCAAATTGATGTCTGAGCTGCCCCAGATTATATGGTGAGCATTAGCATCACTACCAACAATTAGCGGAAGGCCTTTTGAAGTGCAGTATGCAATGACTTGCTTGAAAGCATCCGTAGGGGATGGTTCATCATGCGGTAAATAAACCGAACAATAAACGTATTTCCTGTTGAGGTTTCCAACAGATACATCTATTGTGATAGCACATACATCTCTGGTAGTTAGTTCAGAGATGAGTGTAGCAACGATTGCGTTGTTGACAAGCACACATGCTCGAGGCATGACACGTGAGTTTGCCATTTCATTTTTACTGAAAGTAGCAAACACCGGATTCACAAGGTTTCCTAAATAGAAATTCCCCTTACGAAAGTAAGGTTCTTGGACTAACGCCACTTGGGCTGTACCATTTTGCATAAGTCTACAAAGATTGATCGTTGCTGTTCTTTTGTGCTGAAGATTGATCTGAGCTATCCTAACCGTAGCCACTACCCAAACTAGGCAAGATTAAACTCTTAACAATCACAGCACAAAAAAGAACAGCAACAATAAAGCCAGATCGGTATCGATTTGAGTGCGCCAAAGGCGAGGATGCACAGAATACACTGTGTAAAACGCATAATGCGAAACCATATAGGTGAAAATCTAAACTAATTAATAACATCTTCATAATCCCGCTCTTATTCAGCCTCAAGTATGAGATTGAAGAAGGGCAGCTGATTGTCTCGGAGAAACACAAGGTCCACCGCGCTATTGCTCCGGTTAGCACAGTAAGGGCAAATACTGTGGAGGGTGCCCTGGTACTCCACAGGCTCCGTTTGCGGTTAGGTTTTTATTAGACCCCCCTAGCCATTCATTCCTAGGCACGGTAAGCGTAAAGCCGCATAACACCATGAATTAGGGGTCACCTGATTAGTGGATTCCTACCACTGGAACAGGCGGTCCGTAGTGCTATTCTGAGCCAGTTGAACTAACCGCTACCGACACTACACAGCTATCTAGGCTGATCGGGAAAAGAAGTTAATATTGGTGATCAACTTCATACGGGCCCGAAAAGCCGTCCAAAATTCAGCAAAATTTTGCTGAAACCCTCAATCGATTTTTGGTGTGTACATGGTATAATCAATAAGTTATTGTTATGAATAAATAAAACAATTACTAGTGAAATCAGCCAAACAATCTAAACCAAAACAAGGAACCCCTATCCCATTGTCCCTCATTCTAGTACTACCGCATTCTAGACGGTGCTTAGAGTATATTGGTAACAGTTTCAAAAAGCACATGGTCTTGCAGAAGAGTAGCAAATCCCAAGTGGGGAACCACGTGCTCACCAGCCACAATCAAGAGAAAAGAGCGAGAATGCTCACCCTCAGCGAAATTTCACAATTTCCCCTGATTCCTCACTGTCGATTCGAGTATATAATCTCATTCTCACTGAACCCACTCACCAGCCGAAGGCATACTATGGTCCACTGCACGAATTTATGCTGGCCTGCTTACTCTCACGCGAAATTTGACGTTTGAGCGGTGCCGACACCGCTCAAACGTCAAATTTCGCGTGAGAGTAAGCAGGCCAGAATAAATTCGTGCAGTGGACCATGTAGCCACCCCAAACAGAGAGAACCAGGTGGGAATCCAATGACGTCATTCGCGGCGGGACCACGATATCTCTCATCCAGCTACGACATCCTCGAAACAAAGGCAGCTTCGGTGGCATTTATGACGGTCGGGCGGTCGGTCGTTTGTTGAATCCGGTGGATCCTGATGTTGATGCTGCTGCTACTGCTGTTGGGATTCCAGCAGCAGCAGAAGTAGTGGGATGGTGGGTAAACATCTAACTGTAGTATGCTGCGCTGCTGTTGCGTGCTAATTTTCCGCCAAGTTTCCTTCCACCTCCCCGAGGGATCTGAGATTTAGGGATACGGCGTGAGCATTTGTGTGTGCGTGCCAAAGCATTTTCCCATCATTTAACAGGAGCGTTCGAAAGTTGGTACTCAAATCAAATCTTGTCACCCAGCACGGCATTTATCCCGCGAGGAGCAATCAGAATTCCACAGTCACAATCACAATACACAATTTGCAGCTGCGGCTATCCAACATCGGTCACGCCCAACGCTCGTTAGATCACGCTCTAAGTGGTCCGCCCATCGTGCTCTCTGCGCTCCACGTCTTGTTGTACCAATCGGTTGAATCAAACACCAACACTACAGGGTTGTTGTCCGGCATTCTTGCAACATGCCCATCCCACCGTATTTATCCAGCGCTGGCCATTTTCAGGCTGTTGGGTTCACCGTAGAGTGCAGCGAGCTCGTGGTTCATCTTTCGCTGCCACACACCGTTCTTCTCCAACCCGCCGAAGATCATCCTTACCACGCGTCGCTCGAAAACTCCGAGTGCTTGCAGATCATCCACGAGAATGGTCCTTGTCTCGTATCTGTAGAGGACCACCGGTTTGTTAGTGTCTTGTACATGGCACATTTGGTGCGTGGTGATGATTGATGGAAGTGGCTTTAACAATTGGAGCTTCCGGGTACGGGCGAACCTTCAGTAATTGGAAGTCCTGCATTGCATCAAAACGGAGGCGGATGAATACACTTTCTGGGACATTCTGGAGACGGAAGCCGAAGGCGGAGAAGAAGAAGAAACGTGCTGCTCGCGTGAGGAAGGACAACAAGTGTCGCTCGATCTTGATCCAGACGATCGCCGACAGTCACTTGGAATACGTGTAGGACAAGGATTGCCGGAAGATAATTTGGGATGCCCTCTACAACATCTTCGAAAGGAAAAGCTTCACAAGCCGGTTCATATGGAACAAACAATTGTCGATGTTGCCACTTCAAGACCATTTTTTGGGCTTCGACCGTTTGGTGCGGGAGGTGAAAACAGCTGGCACCTGGATAGAGGAAGAAAATGTGATCTTCCATCTAATGATCACGATCCCAGAGTCCTACGACGTGGTGACCACTGCCATGGAGCTGGTGTCTGTTGATCGGTTAACCATGGATCTCGTCCGTCGGAACTACCTCAACGTCGAAGCGAAGCGGCGAGGCCAGAGAACGGGGACAAGCCTCAACGAGGCTGTGTTTTCGGGAAAGTCCAGCAAGCAAAGAAAGCTGAAATGTTTTAGGTAATTGTTGCGGCTTTGGACACAAAAAGTTCCAGTACCCCAAACGAGGTGAGAGGGAGAGGGGTGAAACGGCCTCGTCGAAAAAAAAAAACGACGCAAAAGGAAATCCAGGTGAACATGGAAGACGTTTTGTTCATACCCGAGTTATTCGTAAATCTGTTGTCGCTGGCTCAGGCGGCTAGAAGCCACAGGGAAGAAGGTTGTTTTTTTTTTCAAGGAATGCGTGACTATAGAGGATGATGTAGAAGTTGTAGCGACGGGTAGCCAAACCGGAAGGCTCTATGCAATGGACTTTCAGTGCGAACGACGGGATTATGAAGCGAAGACGTTATTGACGGGCGGAGTAGATCATGAGCTGGAGCTGTGGCACCGTAGGTATGGTCATTTGGGGGAACGACAATCTTCTGAAGCTCTTGACCAAGATCATGGTTGAAGGTTTTGCTGTGGATTGCGTGAAGGCTGGAGGTACGATGATTCTGTGCGAGTCGTGCATACATGGAAAGCTGACAAGGGAACCATTGAGGCGGCACTGTGAAAAACGCGCAGGGAGATGGGGTTCGTACTTCGTAACCTTTACGGGCGATTTTACGTACGTTACGTTGATGTACGCTATCAGGACGAAGGACAAGGTACTGCAACGGTTTATGGACTACGAGGCGATGGCAGCTGCTCACTTCGGCATAATCGAACGGTAGTGGAAAAGTCGCGATCGATGCTTGAGGGAAGCGGTGTTCCGAAAGAACTATGGGTCGAGGCTGTGTATACGAGTGTGTACGTATTGAATCGTAATCCGAGCGTCGCAGTCGATGGCCATATTACTTCATATGAGGCTTGTTATGGCAAAAAGTCAAATGTGTCGAACTTGCGCGTATTCGGTAGTGACTGTTACATCCATGTACCCAAGCAGTTGCGAAAGAAAGGAAAGAAACTGAAATCAAAAGCACAGACAATTAAGTTCGTCGATCGCGCTCCGGATGGGTGATCGTCGCGTGAGACATTATCTGTAACAAAGACGAACTAGTGTTCCGGTCGCCGATTGCAAATCAGACGGACGAAGATGATACCATAATGCGGTCGTAGTGCGAGAATCTAAATCGAAGCCGAAAGCGAGGCTGGTCGAGCCAACACTGCAGGACGAAGAAAACTTGGAAGAAAATTTATGTTCGGAAGAAGAATTAGATGAACAGCCCAATACTGGATGCGATGCGGGACCTGGTGTTCGATGGAGTGGCAGAACTGTAGCGCCCCCCAAGTGGCAAAGCGATTTTGACATGGATGTGTCGGGAAACTTCGTGGACGGGATTCCCTCGGATGTCGGTGAGTTGAAAAAGCGTGCGGAGTCGCCAATGTGAAAGCACGCGATACAAGAAGAGCTCGAAGCACTACAACGAAATGATACGTGGACCTCACCGACTGCAACATTCCAGAAGGCTATTACGCATGTTCACTCGTTCAAAGCAGATGAAGTCCATGTCGACAAATCTCTGTGCACGCGGTATCTATTCTTAATAAGTATGAAAAGTGTTTTGCAGGCTGTTCGGGCTCGTTTGGAAGTTGACCATCAACGTTAACTTCTTTTCCCGATCAGCCTTGATAGCTGTGTAGTGTCGGTAGCGGTTGTCTCAATTGGCTAAGAATAACACTACGGATCGCCTGATCCAGTGGTAAGAGTCCACTAAACAGGTGACCCCTAATTCATGGTGTTATGCGGCGTTATGCTTACCGTGCCAAGGAATGAATGGTTAGGGGGGTCTAATAAAAACCTAACCTAACTACAAACGGAGCCTGTGGAGTACTAGGGCGCCCTCCACAGTATTTTGCCCTTACTGCGCTAACCGGAGCAATAGTGCAGTTGACCTTGTGTTTCTCCGAGATAATCTGCTATCCTTCTTAAGCCTCAACTGCGAGGCTCAATAAGGGTCGGATTATTAGTATGTTGTTTATTAGCTTTAATTATAACCTATATGGCTCTTCGCATTATGCCTTCTTCACAGTGTCCTCTGTGTATGTTCGTCTCTGGCGTTCTTCAATCGATACCGAATTGGTTTTTATCGCTGCTCTTTTTTCTTGTGTTGTGATTGTAAGAGTTTGATTGTGCCTAGTTTGAGTAGTGGCTATGGTTATGACAGCTCAGATCAACCTTCAGCATAAAAGAACAGCTTTGGTCCAAGAACCTTACTTTCGTAGGGAGAATTTGTATGTAGATGTAATGTTTTAATTAACACCAATATGGTTCCGCATTTTGCGTTTGACCCGATGTTTGCTACTTTTAATAAAATTGAAATGACAATCTTGCGTGTCATGCCTCGAGCCCTAAAATGTTTTGATAAAACTGCTTGTTTGCAGCCTTACTATTCCCAAATTTTGGTGGGACTATACTTGTCAAGTTTATTCCGTAAGTGGATGTCTTCGTATGAAGATCAAACCTATCAATTTGACCTCTTTCTTCTGAAATGATTAGAACGCTTTGTCGAGCATCACACCCGTGATGTTTTTCTAGCAAACATGCCTCTCCATGGGAACCAACATGCTTACCAAAATGGAAAGTCCACTGTGATTTGTCTACACAATGTTGTTTACGATATCGAAAAAGCATTCATTCAAATAAATTTTGTTTGGGTGTTTTCTCGGATTTCCAGGATACTACACGTACCTTTCGATTCCATATTGGAAGCCGCATGGATTGTCCTATTTATCTTTTAATGATTTCCAATTGGATTTACCAAATGCTCAAAAACCAACATCTCTTCTCGGCATTACGTCGAGCAGCGATTAGGAAATTGAGTGGTTGTGGATGCCCCCATGCGGGAGTCTTGCCATGACTTTTGAGGAATCTCGTAGCAGAAACGCAATTGAGATAACTCAATGTGGTTTTCCTACTTATGATTTTGTCCATCACAAGCCTTAACAGGCATCTTCACTTGTACATATATCTTAGCTGAGAATCCGACTGTGAAACTTTGAATCATTTGATATGTAACTACCCAGTTTTTACGCAACTGCGTTTCCGAGTACTCGGTAAACACTTGATTAAGTGAAACTGACCTAAGAAGCCTGAATCTTCAGGATGTTCTGTTGTTCTGAACCCGTTGTGGCAAATAGCTATAGGCTTATTTTACGCTTTATGCGCTTTTTGCAGTGCCCTTTTCAGGGCGCTGTTTGAACCCGTTGTGGTACGCTTATGTGATTATATCGATCCTATTCCCTTACCTTCCCTTTCCCTATCCCATCCCTTATTCCTCCCTTCGCTCTCCCTCAGGTAAATGATGAATATGCTCGTATTCATGGCGATGGCACATATTTCCCAAATGGAGGAGAACGTGCCTCTTGAGCCGACCTACTGATGAAAAGGGTTTAGAAAGAAATATCTCAAAAATTTTAACCAATGAGTAATGGAATAAAATCGTTTCTTCTGATTGTGAGCAAAATAAAACTTCCCTGAGAAAAAGATGTTTTTGTTTAACTACTCTTGTCTTAACTTATCAATTGATATCTGAATCGATGCACCAATTCAATTTCCACATTCAATCACATTGTTGACTGTCGCAGTGCAACCATTCCGCCCCTGATTACTTGACCATTAAATTAATTTGGCACTAATTTAAAACCATTTCGGAAAGTGCTGTACCTCTTTCAACACATGGCATAACCCACACTTTCCAGCTCAAATCCCACCTAATAAAATATTATCCGCATCACATTTCACGTGTGTGTGTCAGTCGAATCCTCTCTCCTGCCCGGCGGCTGGCATAACAAGCATGTGGCTGACTCTTTCTCACAACACTACTACCGCCGGTTTGCTGTTTGCTGCATATGTTACCGCATAAAAGCTCCACCATCCGGTCCGGAAAGCGAACTGTATATGTACCTCTACCTCAGGTTTGCAGCAGTTCGGGTCACAAGCCATGCGACCACCCAAAATTGGCCGGGGTTTGCTTGCATTAAATTTGACAAAAAGTTTTTGACAACGTTTGAAAGACTGAACGGATTCTTAAAATTACAACTCCATAGATAATAAAATAGGCAACATAACGATTCCGGTTGTTCATTAACTTATATCCGTCAGAAAGTAAATGAAGTCATAGCGATCTGATCTCACTAGGTAACAGAAAAAAAAGAATATCTATATATATATAAATGAGTTTGAAGTTCCTTTGAGGCAACAAAACTCAAGAACGGCTGAACCGATCAGCATGACTCTTGCACGGTTCGGTTCGTATTTGTGGTGGCTGTGTTTATATGTACAAAAAGTTACAAAAATGAACTGAGAAAGTAGAAATATTAACAAAATACTGAGATTTGTGCGAACTGGGTACAAAGTCAGCATGACCGCAATAAAACCAATCTAGAGTGCTGTGCTGCTATAACCTCAACAGCTGTCAAACCACCACATCCAGCAAGACAAAGTTTGCCGGGACAGCTAGTTATTTATAATTTTTAAAACTGCGGCAGTCACCAACATTCTTATATTTTGGGTTCTAGATAAACAATTTTTAATCTTTTTGCTTGAATAAGGAACTGAATATATTGACTTTCGATCATTTTATAACAGTGTTTCCGTCAGATTGATGGAACTCAAGGAAAAGGCTAGTTTATAGTCCTCAATGCATATCTGAAACATAAGATGTTAGAGAGTTCCAGTAAAAAACTTAGGCATAATCGAAGCACTTTGCACAAGAACAAAATCCGAATCGTCAGCGTTATATGGGAACTCAGGGACTCAGGGCGCAATCCTACACTAAATCATACTTGACAAATCGCATACTCTGTGTCAGATTAGGATCAGCTCACTATTCCTCAAGGTAGTAACTTGGGACCACTTCTCTTCTCCATTTTCTTGAACGATGTGGGATTCGTGCTTCCAAATGGATGCCGTACATTCTTCGCAGACGATGTTAAGATTTTCGTAGTAGTACGATGCCTTCTAGATTGTTTGCAGCTGCAGGAATTCATTAATGACTTCAGTGAATGGTGCAGTAGAAACTTCGTCACACTCAGCGTGCACAAATGCAATTCCATCAGTTTCCATCGTAGGCAAAAGCCAATATTGTTTGATTATAGGGGTGGTGGGGGTAAAGTGGACAACCTAAGCATTTTGGTCGTTTCCCGCGGAAATGCGGCAAAATCCATCTGCTTTTCCGAGTAACATGGAAGATAATGATATACTCTAGAAATCTTGTAAGGGGTTGCATTTAAAAAAAAAAATGTTTTCTTTGATTATTTTCTCCACCAAATCGTGCATCAAAATAGCGTGAAAAAAATTGGTGGGGGTAAAATGGACAACCGATGGGGTAAAATGAACAAGTCGTTAAAAGTTATATAACAGCATATTGTTTCTATGTTTTTAAATACAAACTATCAAATTTCATACGATACCTTTATTTTGTTGTTTTCAAACTTTTAATATAAACTTTGAAACACACTTAAATAATTATTGTAAAAATAGTGTAAAAAACAAGCACTATTTTGGATGAAAATTATATTTTGCTGATATTGTAACATTTGACAATTGTTCCAACACAAATTTCTCTTTTTTGATGTTAGTTTTGCCATTGAATAGAAACAATATGTAAGTAAATGTAAATAATATGCAAGAACTAAATTTGTATTATATAAAATTAAAAAAAAAACTATTTTGAATCACCCTAATTTAAAGTAGAAATGAAGTAGTAGAATACTATGGACCGATAGGGCATTTCGAAATTCAACTACTCAGGCAGATAGGCTAAACTGCTCGACTCACAAATATCATCCAACTGCTCGAACCGCGGGAGTATCTGTGGAAGATATATCAGGTGCTATACCACCACACCTTTCGTGGAATGAAGTAGGTGTGAAAACGCGCGATGATCATCCGATGCTCCAAGAATTTACCCTGAGGGTATATAAGAGGCCCACACCCATCGGCCGCTCTCTTTTTCGATCCTGGGAAGCCAAGATAGCGCATCGAGTTTTATTATAAAGTGTTCGGCAAGTGTACGAAAAACCCATAGTTTGGGAAGTAATATAACGTCTGGTGAACGTATCACCTGGTAATTGTGCCAAATAGTAAATCAGTTCTGACTCGCGAGGACATTAAAAGTGGTGTTAGTGCTTTTAGTGGCCACATAGTGGCATACTGGACCTCCTTATCGCTAACGAGAGGCCAGTTCCCCTGTGAGAGGTCGCCTGCCGGTTCAAAAGTCTAAATCGACACGTGTGCGCGTTGTAATGCTAGTTGGCCGGATAGGCAAGGTGTCGTAGTCCGCGAGTTAGACAGAATCCCTCTCAGTGAAAAGTGCCGAACATAGTGTTACCGCTCCCAAGAACCAATCGGTCGTCCATCAACACACGACCCGTGAGAAAGTGCCAGGCCCGTTAAGGGTGAAGCGATCCTGCGATCCTGCGTACCTGTAAGCATAGGGCGGTTGGGCGGCACGTGGACGCCTCGACCTCGACCAAGGAGAATACATTTTACTAAGGTGGCGCAGATAAACATTGCAAACCACTGGTTGTCTCTTCCATTCTTCTGGTGTTCTTATGGAACTGAAATAGTGACGTCACTATTTTAGTTGCATAAGAACACCAGAAGAGTGGAAGAGACAACCAGTGGTTTGCAATGTTTATCTGCGCCACCTTAGTAAAATGTATTCTCCTTGGACCTCGACGACGACGCCAGATCCCGCATCATCGGAGCAGAGAGAGTGAGTTCCTACCTTTGATACATTGCCATAAATTGAGTGCCTGTAGAAGTTTTGAGCCACAATTAAAGAAAATTTTGAAAATTAAATTAGATTCCTAGTTTTGTTGGGTGAAAATCAAAAGTTGCCTTTAGTTCTTTGCAAACATCGAAAGAAAAGAAATTTCAGGTTGAGATAACATCATAGGTCTGTTACGGTGAGTATTCCTAAGCACGTGTGCCGACCCTGAGAGGCAAAATCAAAGAGGTGAGCTGGCCTAGGGCGAACGGACGTCCATGCCACAGACGCGTGGGCGTCATTGGTAGTAACAATATAAAATATTTTTTTTTAAAACTTTTTACTTCAACCATCTCACGATAGGTATGACGGCTGATGATTCTGAAGTTTGCGAAAAAAAATATGAAATTTTGCTGAAATTGGAATCGATTGTCCATTTTACCCCCACGGTCTGATTTTGTTAAAATTATTTCCAAAACTTGTTTTTTAACAAAACTTAAATTTTTTTTCGGTCAAATATATTCTTCTACGTGGACTTTATTGGCTTAGGGTGTAAAACTTGTAATAATTTGAAAATAACTTACGAGAAAACCTTAGCAATTATAAGCAGATTTTACATCATTTCCGGTTTTTCACGTGATTTTTTAAGTTTTTGTCATCTTGAAGAGGTTTATTTTAATGTTCAAGATCAGCAAAAGTATTATGATTCATGCTTAGGCATAAGCTTCAATCGTTGAAACATTTTGAAAAACAATAAAAGCCATGAAACTGTACCCTGTCCATTTTACCCCACCTGTCCACTTTACCCCCACCACCCCTACGATCAACAATGTGTCACTTCAGCACGTGAAAGTTACTCGGGATCTCGGAATATTATTGGACTCCGCTCTATCCTTTAGGCCCCATTACTGTGACATAGTTACGCGAGCGAGCAGGCAACTAGGTTTCATATTCAAGATTGCCGACGAATTTCGTGCCCCACTTTGCCTTAAATCACTGTTCTGCTCTCTGGTTCACTCTCTGTTAGAGTTTGGATCGATCATCTGGTGCCCGTACCAAAGAGTTTGGATATCTCGATTGGAGTCGATCCAGAAGAAATTTGTTCGGTATGCCCTGCGCCATCTGCCTTGGAACGATCCGAACCACCTCCCGCCTTATGAGCACCGTTGTCAGCTGCTGGGTATAGACACGCTGGAACACAGGAGGTCGATCGCTCAAGCAGTATTTGTAGCTAAAGTTCTGGTTGGTGAAATTGATTCTCCTGGAATTCTTGCCGAATTACAATTATATGCTCCAGAGAGACCCCTTCGTACTAGGAACATTCTGTATCTCCCAGCTCGCGCAACGAATTATGCACTACATGACCCTGTACGGTATATGTCGTCACGCTTTAATGAGTACTACGCAGTGTTCGATTTTAACTGCTTTACCCTAAGCTTCCGACATCGGATTGAACGGCTGCTGCATGAGAAGAATAGACGTCAGCGTTGATTATGATAGTTGATAAGATATTCCTAGTATTTTAATTATTTGATTATTGTTATTGTGCTTGTGTTTGTGATTACTTATGGTAGGATTTTTTTTCCTGTTATTGTCAATGTTAGGAGTTTTTTTAAATTATTTTTCATTAAGACATATTGTTCAATGAAACATATAAATAAACATAAAAAAAGATCAAGGATGGAAACTCACTTGGAAAGAGTTACACTCACTTGCAGTTTTCTCAGCTCAGAAGCATGCAATCAAGAAACGATGTATGGACGACTTTTGACTTTTGGTTTTGTCTAAAAGTTTGCCGAATAGAGTACAGGTCGCACACGCATACCGAAGTCGTGAGGGAACTGCGAAGGCAACTCTCCACGAGGTGAATGTAAATTACACTCATCTCGTAGAGAGCCACATTCACAGCTCTGTCACGACTTTGGGATTTGTGTGCGACCCCTACTCTATTCGGCAAAGTTTTAGACAAAAACACAAGACAAAACTCGTCTATACATCGTTTCTTGATAACACGTTCTGAGCTGAGAAAATAGCAAGTGAGTGTAACTCTTTGAAAGTGAGTGTTCCCATCCCTGATCACTTTTCATCAGCTCAACGAAATAAAAAAAATGCTGATAACTAGTGAAACGCACATTATAGTAAAGCTTCATTATGCGACAATTAGAACTCTACGATGTAAGACGATAATAAGTTTAGAATACACCGCAGTCATCAATTCTCGTAGTAATCGATTTAAATATGTTATAGACATGAAGTAATTGTACTAATAACGAGACTCCTCATAATGTAAATATTATGTTAAAATAAGTCAATAATATGAATGGCGCATGCATGTACCAAGCACATTTTTTACTAATCCTCCGTCTCTATCTGCAACCATGTACATAGTTCGTGATGGTCGAATCCATGATGTGCCTTGCGGTTTTGTTTTGGTTTCGGGCTAATTTTTTGAGAAATAATATTACAGTCTTTCATTTCAGTGTTTCCATAAAAGCGGAAATTAGACAAAAAATACAAGGTATTGAACAGACTATACACAGAAATTCTGACTTATTTCTTTCAAACCTGTTGATCTAATAATGGCAATCTAATAAATTCACTAACAACTAAGCCACATATACGTATTTCGTTGTAGTTGTCGCACAGATTTCACTTTTTTTTGGTGAATTCAAACAAAATCCTTCATTCTCATTCTGTGTATTTCATTAGTCCAATCAACAACCTGTCAGCAAATTTGCTTGTATTTACCCTACGATGAACTCCGGCCGAAATGATATGCGAGCTACTGCCCTTACTATTTCTGGAGCCCATTACACGAAAGGTATAATCTCCTCCACGTGAGGCCACAACTTGTGTTACACCTCGGCTACTCTCGTTTGGAGGGTTCTACACCTACCTACCAATACTTAGTCCTTGAACTCTCACTCCGGATGCCGACGTTTGACAGCACTCTAGGTGAGAAGGGCAAATTTCGGCTACCATTAGCTTGGCTGGATATAGGTACTCTGATTGAAGAAAGTGTGCAATGAAGGATGAGAGAGTAGCATGTGTACAGACAGGTATACATATACCTATTGAAGTACCTTTAAATATAGATATAGATAAACCCTAAGTTTATTTGGAACGGCTGAAGTTTACTGCGATGGATGATAACACGAGTACGTCTTGTCAAAAAAAAAAAGATAATTAAATTTAAATTCCTTAACAGGGAAGTCTATCGACATACGCGTTCTCAACGGAAATCGATTAAAATCCGAATGCTGTCCAAACCATACAACCATGGCGATTTAGTGAAGTGTTTTGGCAGATGAATTATCACGGATCCCACGTTATATTTTTTGTACTCTTCTCAAAGTGAAACACTTAACTAATCTATCAAGCAATTTCTACTTTTATGACCTAGGGTCTGAGACCATTTGGGCAGGGTGACCTATGTAACTGGACTTCGTTACGCCCGCTCAATCCCAAGGACTCCCAGCCCACTCAGGGTCGGCTAGTTCCGCCGAGGCTTCGCTAGAAGAGGGAAAAATAGAAGATTTTGACGGCTTTATTCTACCTAAGTCCATACGGCCTTATCTTTGCCCTAACGCAGTACTTACGATAGTGTGTGGTGTCAGGGTGAGGCCCTGATGCCGCTGCCTGGAACCGCGCTGCAGTCCTGACCGTCGCTTGGCCCTCGTGGAATGGCTTCGCGCCGGCCAGAGTTTCACGTGGGGCTCACGGGCGTCCTGCCGTGGCCGGCTTGGCACGTCTCGTCCACCGGAATTCCTCTGCGGACCCGGAACACCTTCACTCCACACTCGTGGTCTTGGAGCGGTCTCGCTTCGCTGGCAAGAATGGTCCTCGTGGTCTCGGCACGGCTCTCAAAGTAGGTTCCAGTCCAAAACCTGGGCTTCACTTCTCCGCTTTCGTCCTACGCTTCGGATACAGTTCACTGCTCGGGGTGTTATTCGTCACCAGCTCGTGGATCCTATAGTACCACGGCTTTGGACCCGACTTCGTCTTCTTCTGCACCACGGATTAGGCCGGATTGGCGCAGCACTTCCACGCGGTCTACGAACGGTGAGTATTGGCCAGCACTGTGGGGCTCGTGGGTCATGCCGTTCGAACTGGCACTGTCGTTCGCTGCCAGTCACTGGCTACAGTTCACTTTAGGGGATCTAAACGTTCCCAATACTTTTAAAACAACAGTTGTTACTAGTTACTATCACTTTTGGTTATAGGTACTTATTCTTCGAGAGGTGTTGAAGCTCGTAGTCTTGGGCTCCCGGCCTACTCGAAACCGGCGAAGAGTCCTTTTTCCGTCCATTGGTAGCTGCCCAAGTGCCAAACTGCATCGGCTACCAAGCGCAGTCAGCGTGGGGTGTATAGGGCACTGCACTGTTTTGATTTTGCATGGGATTTTGACGTTTCTTGGCCTTGTTGTTTACAAAGTTTCTGTAAGAGTGAAAGAGAAGGAGAGAATTTCATGCAGTGCCCTATTGTGAGTGTGTGGCGTTGTCTGTCGTTTAACAAATTGTGTTCTGTGCAGAGTTGATGTACACGTGCTGTGGTCCCATGTACGGGAGCCACATTGCAAGCGAGCTCCCAGGAGCTCTGTACATTATGAAACTGAAAGTTGTGCACCTCATTTTTCTCAAGATGTGTCTCATGAGCTTCGTCTCATGCGCTGATTAAATTAGAAAATTTCACGACAAAAACTTCCTAAACGAACGAGAATTGAAACCTTAACCTTTGCATTGAGAGTCCCTAGTAGTATCGCATAGACGAACCAGACACTTGTGTTATGTACGGAAAAAAGTAGTTGAGGTTCTTCGTTACCAAGAAGTTGTTTTTCACCTTAGATACCAACAGCTCACGCAGCGCATGAGACGAGCTCCCCGGGAGCTATAGGGCAGTGCATGAAATTATCTCCTTCTCTTTCACTCTTACAGAAATTTTGTAAACAACAAGGCCACGAAACGTCAAAGTCCCATACAAAATCAAAACAGTGCAGTGCCCTATGGTCCACTGCACGAATTTTTGCTGGCCTGCTTACTCTCACCGAAAATTTGACGTTTGAGCGGTGCCGACACCTCTAACGTCAAATTTCGTGTGAGAGTAAGTAGGCCAGCAACAATTCGTGCAGTGATCCATGTGCTTAGCTCGCACCCACGAGATTTTCGTGAGCCTCCTAGCCGCGCAGCACACTGCGATTTTGAAGAGCTGGGAGACAATTTGGTGGGAGGCTCGCTGTCACATTTATGTACACATGAGCAATGGGAAACTCTGGGTGTTTGCATTAGATTTTGATTTGATTGTTTGCCGTCTTCCTATTTTTTCATATAGTACTTGCATGGGTTTTATTCATATATCTGCATGTTTTTGTAATATTTTAGGTATTTATTTGTTTATTTATTTTATCTTAATATTAAGCATAATCTTTCCTACTAGCTAGCTAAAGAAATCCTTTTGTCTACCCTCTAATGTTTGCCCTCCTTGTACACTAAGTGTACTGGAAAGGCTTTATGTTCACTCCAAAAATGACTTTTTGATAGAAGGCCCGGAGAATCGAGTCACATATACCAATCAACTCAGCTCGACGAATTGAGGTGATGTCTGTGAGTGTGTGTATTTGTGTATGTGTACAAAAACTCACATCACTTTTTGGCAGTAAACCTTAACCGATTTTAATGACCAACGGTTCATTCGACGCGGAATCTGGTTCCATTGTTTTCTTTTGAAAATGGTTCGGATCGGTCCAGCCTTTCCGGAGTTATGGCAATTTAGGTGTTCCGGACCAGTAGGAAGGGGCCATACATAAAAATGTAACAAACACATACATGCGCCACATCAAACTGTGGCATTTTGGATAACCTGGTGAACAGTTAGCAAGAAAACAGTCTCAGACCATATCTGAACCGGTAGTGTTCCGGAACCGGTTCCGGGTGTCCCGCCGGAAGTGGCCAAATATAAAAGTGAACCAAATCCATGCATGTGGTATATCAAAACGCGACATTTTTGGTAACCCAATAAAAGGTTGGCATAAAAAATACTCAGACCATATCTGAACCGCTAATGTTTCGGAACCGGTTTCGGATGTCTCGCAGGAAGTGGTCAAATATAAAAGTGATCCAAACCCATGCATGCGACACATCAAACTGTGGAATTTTCGATAACCTGATGTACAGTTGGCATGAAAACAGTCTCAGACCATATCTGAAGCGGTAGTGTTCCGGAACCGGTTCCGGTTGTCTCGCCGAAAGTAACAAATATTAGAGTGAACCAAATCCATGCATGCGACATATCAAAGCGCGGCTTTTTTGATTATGAAAGGTTGACATAAAAAAAAGACTCACACCATATCTAAACCGGTAGTGTTTCGGAACCGGAACCCAAGTAACCATAAGCATTATATCATTGCACGAATTAGACTGAATACCAACCTTTGCAATGCGAAATGCAGTAACTCCACACTTGTCATGCAATAATCCTTTAGATTGGCATTATCAATGTAATGATGCATTGCATTTTTCTTTACATTAGGGTTTATTAAAAGGTGATATGAGATAATTCAATAATTCAACACTGCAAAAACTGAATAAATGCAATGTACAAGCTAGCAAAGTTTGCTCTATCAATACAATTATAAAAGCTTGACTCAAATGGTAAACAAATGAAATCATGAAGATTGAACAACTTTACGGTCAACTCTAGCAGTCTTCAACATTTCTGGTTCGACTCGCATCAGTACCGTCGATAACGAAACGGTGCTAAAAATAGATTTTTGTTTTGGTTTTTCGTGTTGCACGTATCAAGCATGTGCAAATGCAAATGTACAGCACATGCATTTATGTTACTTTAGCAATGACTGTCAGCGTGCAGCAATATCTGGCACTAATTTGATTTTAGTGGGGCCCTTTTCGACTTTAATATTGCTTCAATGAGGTGTTTAAAGTAATGCAGCATTATATTTACAATTTTAGTTATCAATATATGGCAAAATTGATGCACTTATATACGGCTTCGTGGTTACTTGGGCGGTTTCGGGTGTTAAGCCGGAAGTGGCCGTATATAAAAGTGAACAAAACTTGTGCATTTTTCGATAATTTGATGACCGGTTATCAAGAAAGAAGGCTAAGGCCACATTAGGGACTGCCAGTATTGCCGAAACTAGTTCTGGTTTCCCTCCAATAGCGGCTAAATATAAAATTGAACCAAACCCATGCATGCGACACAGCAAAGCGCAGCTTTTTTTGATAATCTACTAAACGATAGCAAGCAAATAGGCTCAAACTATTTAGGAGACTATCGGCAGTGTTCCGCAACCGGTTCCGTGCCGGTAGTGAAACCAAACCCATGCATGCGATACCTCAAATCACGGCATTTTAGGTAACATGATGAACAGTTGCAAGAAAATAGACGCAAGCCATATCAGCGTGTCACGGAGCCGACTCCGGGTGTCTCGCCAGGAATGGTCAAATCTAAAAAATAACCAATACATGCGACATATCAATGACTTATTTAGTAACATGATAAACGGTTAGCCAGCAAATAATCTCAGACCATATTTGGGAGAACCGGTAGTGTTCCAGAACTAGGGACGAGACGAGTAACCCGCCGGAAGTGGTAAAATATAGAAAGGAACCAAACCATAGCGGCGTTTTTGATAATCTGATGAACAATCAACAAGAAAATAGTCTCAGGCCACATCTAGAACTTCTTCTAGTATTTCGGAATCGGTTGCGGGTATTTCATCGGGTATGATTAAATAAAAGTAAACCATTTAATTTTCGCCTTTTTGGGTAACCCAATTAACAGTTGACAAGAACATACCCAGCCAGCAATTTGGTTGCTATATCGAAATTGCAACTGAAATAGTCACACATATATAGCACCAAAGAATTCGTTTTCAATGCACGAAACAGGCATATACATACTAAAGTGGAGGCCATATCCAAACATATATCCGATGACAGCGATTCCATCCAACATGAGTTACGATTTCTCGAAAAATTTCTACGATTTCGTCGATTTTCTCCGTCCAAATATACGATTATGCATGATCTGATTACTATTGAGTGTGCCGATGTACAACTCAAGATTTTCAAATTAAGAAAAAAACAATTGGTGTTCAGTGGGAATTGAACTTAGGTCCTTTGATTGAGAACTGCGCGTTATCTCTATTGGCTATATTGACAAGTTGGAAATAGAGAGTTCAAAGTGAATGACATGAAACGAATAAAAACACAAGTTTACAAAATAAAACGAAAGTCGTGAACTTCTGTCAACGACCAAAATTTTTGAAGCAAAATTTAGTGCTGATTTCGAAGCCGACCTTCAAAAAAATTAAAGTAGAACAGTTTTTGAGTTTTAGCTCAATATCGAGTTTTGTAACTTTTCAAAATATGTAATTTACTAAAATTCAAATACATTGCGTTTTGTTCAACCAATTTCAAATCTTTTTCCATAAATTAAAAGCTGAATAGAATACCATTCGATCATCTGAAAATAGGTTTTGCGTCAGATTGATGAAAATCAAGGTATTGGCGAGTTTTAGGGACGATCTTCTTAAATTTTAGCAAAATTCCCAAAAATTTTTGAAGAAATGTATTTTTTACAATAAGAAAAAACCAACTTAAAAATTCTTTCTCAACGTTAATTTGACATATCATATGTAGGCGAGTTACAGTAAAAATTTCAGCTCAATCGAAGCATTGATTACGGAGAATGAGGTGTTTGAAGTGAGCGACTTTGCTTAAAAATAGAACAAAAATCGATTTCAAATCATCAACCTTGTATGGAAAGTCGAAAAAATTTCTGCTCTACTGTAATTTTTTTCCTTCGCGTTTTCGAACTCAGGGCATGATTCTACACCAAAAATGATCATCAGCTTACCGAGTTCAAAAATGCTGTAAACTAGTGAAATTAGCATGATACGGTGCGAGACTTGTGGTGGGAGCGTTGTTGTTGAGCTTTGAGTGGCACCAAAAGTGGTGACGTGAAAGAGGCCCGGAATTGACATAGTGGTTGGAATCTACACAGCTAATCGCGTTCGGTAATTTTTACCGAAATCTCAACCGCTGAGCGTTCGGTAATGGATTTTTATCGAAATTCTGTAAAAAAATAACAAATTTCGGTAAAATGTTATCGTTTATCTGTCAAACTCTAACGAACTTCGGTTAAAGTTGCTACCTTTACCGTATTTTTCCTGTAAAACAAACTTAACGGTTGAGATTTCGGTAAAACATTACCGAAGTCGGTGATTTTTTCTAACTGTGTATACATCACTTTTAGTAAGTCATCTGCTGTATTTAAATAGTATGAAAACCTATATATTTGATTGAAATTATTGCTACCATGGTTGGAATGTGTCAACAACAACAAAAATACAAAATTGTGATGAATAGGGTATCGGGATGCTTCGTTGGCACAGCCCCCTTGTTCGGCCTATCTCAATGTAAACCAAAAACTCAAACAAACACGCATAACTGGATATCGGAAAAGCTATGCGCCAAACAACTGTAACATTTCGTTTCAATTTTAGCACTTTGGAGCAATAAAATTGAATGAAAATGTCACTTTGTTTAACTTTTGTAGACGCCATGATTCTTCGGCTTAGTGGGTAGTCTATACACATGATCATAAATGGCATGATTCTGGAACATTTCGAATTGACTTTTCAAATACTGAACATTTGATGCGACGGTTAAAGACGCTATTTTGAACTTGTGTATTTATTTTCAACGAATAATAACTATTTTACAAATTGAATGTGGGCCGAATATTGAGGACTATTTTTTCACTATGTACCCAAATCTTGGCCCATCAGTAAAGTAACGTCAAAAACAACGATAAAAAGGTGTCAACAACATTTCTTGCGTAAGAACCAGAAAGAACGAACAGGAAGAAAGCTTTTGTGTACGGTGACTGTAAAAATATAACACAATAATAGGTTTGCGTTGTTTTCGTTACTAGATTAAGAAAGAAATTTAAATAAAGTGATTTATTTATAGTTATTTGAAAATTTGGCTCCGAAAATGTAATTTAAAAGTAAGATTGGTGAACAAACAGAGATAATACTTCAGCAGAAATATTGGAAAAATAAGATAATAAGTGGTTCAAGTGCATGGAAAGCAATAGGCCAACGTTGTATCCACTAATACACAGCTAATCGCGTTCGGTAATTTTTACCGAAATCTCAACCGCTGAGCGTTCGGTAATGGATTTTTAACGAAATTCTGTAAAAAAATAACAAATTTCGGTAAAAATGTTATCGTTTATCTGTCAAACTCTAACGAACTTCGGTTAAAGTTGCTACCTTTACCGTATTTTTCCTGTAAAACAAACTTAACGGTTGAGATTTCGGTAAAACATTACCGAAGTCGGTGATTTTTTCTAACTGTGTAGGCCAATTTTTGTACCATAGACCAACGTTGCATACCATCGCATCGAATCTTTTCAGCTTAATTAAGTAAATTCTTGAATATTTACGTAAGTTTACTTCCAATTGGAGAAACATGCATTGCCTAGAGTGTGTAATAGAGTCAACATATTATTTCTAGTGCTATTAATTCATGAGTTATGGTCAAAATTGTCAAGGCGGCTTGCAAATTAGGCCAAGGAATGGTACACATACCCTACCATTTTTTCTTTTTCTCGATCATACAAATATGTAAACAAACCCATTTACGATATCCGGAGCAATTCGCGAATAGGGCGTAACTGACAAAGCAATAACATTGCGAAAACAACAACCGAACTTTGCTGATACAATTTCAATTCCTATTTAGGAGTAATTCAACATGAACAAGCTTAAATGACACAATTCTGACACATTTTCTTGATTTTCTAATAAAACAGTACAAATTTGATAATTTTGCACTAAAAATTGCATTTATTTTATTACGCCAGAATTGATGCCCGATAATGCTAAATACGTCCAATACTATGCGCCTTGAATCGATATCAATTTCAGAATCGCCTTTTACTATTCGCCTTGTTTTTAATTTTGACAGGATTTCGCCGTTTGCTTTCGCCGTGTTTATGTTTTGATTTCAGTTTCGCCTTTCACTATCGCCGTGTTTACGTTGTGATTTCAGATTCGCCTTCTACTTTCGTAAACAAAAACACCAGGAGTAGAAGGCGTAATTCTTGTTTTGTTTCGTGCGACACAGAATGGGATTACGCCTTTCACTCAGCCCGTGATTTTCAGTAGTTAGAAAAGTGATTTCAAGGAAAGTTTGTGAGTATTTAGTAGGAAAATCTAGCATCTTTTCAATCTTACAATCACTTAAATTGTGTACATTTGGTCAGTTACGACCTTTTCGCGAATTTCTCCGGAATATCTGAGATTAAGTTTCTTCGAGTTTCGACTGTTGGTGATTATGTTGGAAGGGGAATGGCGTTCAGTCTTTGGAGGAATAACTCAAAAACGGATTCTTAAGCTTTCATCCGACGTTTCGGTCGCTATATTGCGCCTTCTTCTGGGAGTTAAGGCGCAATATAGCGACCGAAACGTCGGATGAAAGCTTAAGAATCCGTTTTTGAGTTATTCCTCCAAAGACTGAACGCCATTCCCCTTCCAACATCTGAGATTAAGATTTGACAATAAAAAAAGCAGTAACAATCATATGCGACTGTAAAAATGAATATACAATTTCTACAATTTCGTTCACTTCGTATACGACGCAAGTGTGACGCTAACGATCAATATACAACATTGTTATAGTTGTATACGATTTCACCGATTTTCATCATAGTTTTAGGTAGCAAGCTCGATTTAGCAGATTCATATACGATGATTTACGATATGTGGTTGGCTGGGTAGTCTCAGACCATATTTGAGACAACCGGAATCGGTTCCAGGTGTCCCGCCGGATGTGGTCAAACGTAAAATTGATAAAAACCCATGCAAGCTGCCTATTAAAAAGCGGAAATATAAAAGTGAACAAAATAAATGTCAATGCGATAAATCAAATCGTGGCTTTTTTGATAGCCTGTAAACGTTGGGTTATATAATAAGTGAAAAAAATGGCCAAAGTCTTCGTATATGCAAGAAAACAAAATCGTGACCAAAGCGATTTCATCAAATCACACCATTTCAGATTCCTGCGGTGAACATACATATATAGTAAGATGGATCAACATTTTATGGATAAATGTAAAACCATTGTAAAGATTTCGGCTCAGTTATGCCCATGTGGCGCCCGAACCTTCCAAATAAACGAATAAGTAAAAAAAACATTTTATGGAAAAATTATAATTAAATCGCATCAACACCGAATATTTTTTTTTCTATCTTCAATATTTTTTTGCTTTTAAGGCCGCACGGGACGAAGTGCAATTTTTGTTATCTTCCCTCTCTTTCTAACAATTTGCCTCGCGATTTTGAAGATGCAAATATCAATTTCTACTGCACTGACATAGCTGAAACTTTAGTCGATTGTGCACCGCAAGTGATAAGTTTCCCAATTCGATGATGGCTCTATTTAAATTGTTGCTTTTCTATATAAAATGTTATCAGGATTCAAAAACATTTTGGCTAACGTCGACGGAAAGATCATGAGTTCATAATCGACGAGAAAGGCACTATCACCAATTGGTGGATTAATCTGGGTTTATTTAATTCCACTGAGTTATGACTGAAAATCTTTGAAAAAGAGTGGACATCGCGAAGCGACTGGTCACACCTATTTTGTGCACTTGCTGCTATAACTCAGTCAATTTCAAACTAATTGACTTGAATTTTTAAACATGGCTTGATACTGTACGTACCTGTTCGTGTCCCAAGGATTAAGTCAATCGGTTCAAAATTGACTGAGTTTTAGCAACAAGTGCCCAACATAAGTTCTCCTGCACAAACGGTCTCAGACCGTATGTTTTGCCTTTCTCGTATACTAAGTATACTGGAAAGGCTATATGTTCACTTAAAAAATGACTTTTTGATAGAAGGCCCGGAGGGTCGAGTCACATTTACCAATCAACTCAGCTCGACGAATTGAGATGATGTCTGTGAGTGTGTATGTGTGTGTACAAAAAAAACTCACATCACTTTTTGGCAGTAAACCTCAACCGATTTTAATGACCGATGGTTCATTCGACGCGGAATCTGGTCCCATTGTTTCCCATTGGAAATGGTTTGAATCGGTTCAGCCGTTCCGGAATTATGGCCATTTAGGAGTTCCGGACCGATATCCCAGGAAGGGGCCAGATATGAAAATGCTACAAAACCATGCATGCGACACATCAGACCACGGTTTTTTCGATAACCTGACGAACGGTAAGCAGGAAAATACTCTCAGTCCATATCTGAACCGGTAGTGTTCCGGAATCGGTTCCGGATGTCCCGCCGGAAGTGGCAAAATATAAAAATGAGCCAAATCCATGCATGCGACACATCAAGTAGCGGCTTTTTCGATAATCTGATGAACAGTGAGCAGTAAAATAGCCTTTGATCCAACAGAGACTACCGGTAGTGTTCCGGAACCGGTTCCGGGTGCCCTGCCAGAAGTGGCCAAATATAAAATTGAACCAAACCCATGCATGCGACACATCAAATTGCGGCTCTTTAGATAACCTGATGAACGATTGGCAATAAAATGGAATCAGACTATATTTAGGAAAACCAGTAATATAGCCTTAGATCACAACATACCGATAGTGCCCTGGAACCGGTTTCAGATGTCCTGCCACAAGTGGTCAAATAAAAAGTGAACCAAACCCATGCAGGCGACACATTAAATAGCAGCTTTTCGATAACCTGAAGAACGGTAAGCAGGAAAAAAAGCTTTCGATCACAGCAAAGACTACCGGTACTGTTCCGGAACCGGTTCCGGGTGCCCCGCCGGAAATGGTCAAATATTAAAGTGAACATAACCCATGCATGCGACACATCAAATCGCGGATTTTTAGATAACCATATGAACGGTTAGCAAGAAAATGGTTTCAGACCATATTTTAGACAACCAGTAGTATTCCGGAACCGGTTCCGGGTGTCCGGGAAGTGGTCAAATGCATAAGGGCGAACACGATGAAATTGCCACACAGAAAATATTGTATAACTTTTGATTGCGTTCGTCAAAATAGCTCATTTTTTGGCCATGAATACACACTTAGAAATTCTGAAATTTCCACGAAACGGAATCACCAAAAACGTAAATGTTTTCAAGACTGAATCACAAATTGGACTCAATTTTACGCGCATCATGTAAGTGCTGGTTGGTTAACAAATCCGTTTCACCAGAAACGTAGAATCAGTATCACGTTCATCAGCCACCTTCCAACTCGGTGAAATAGCCGGGAGGTAAGAGATGTGGCTCACGATCAGCGGATCCGGTGTTCGAATCCCATGCATGACAATATTTTACTTTTCTATGTTTCTATCTGTCAAATCGGTTCTAGCGATTGCTAGACGCTAAAAAAATAAGTTTTATTTTGGGGTGTCTTAAAAGACGTAAATTTACATGTTATAACCTCTAAATTTGTGTTTTTGAAGATGCTCGTATATGTCAGGTTCAGGACACTTAAAATTACATGATATTTTCTAGGTGTGTAGTATATTATGTGTAGCTAATACCATAAAATTTTCATTAAAATCGGTTGAGTAGGGTCTGGGACCATTTGGGTAGGAGCACCTATTTTGGGCACTTGCTGCTATACAACTCAAACAATTTCAAACCGATTGGCTTGCATTTTTGTACATGGCTAGATACTGTGCCTAGCTGATCGTGTCTCAAAAATCAAGTCAATCGGATGAAAACTGACTGAGTTATAGCAGCAAGTGCCCAAAATAGGTGCTCCTGCCCAAATGGACCCAGACCCTATTGGCGCATATATTGTCGATATCATAAAATGAGATTTTGGAAAATTTGTGCACCCATTTCAAAAAATTGCTTAGGCTATAACTTTTTTGTTACCTCATCAAAACGTTTGAAAATTTCACTCGATATTCTTAACATAGTATCAATTAAGTGGTAAAAATTTGATCGAAATCGGTTCAGTACTTTCTCTAGTAAATATCCAAAGCTCAAATCGCTTCATGGTAAATTTTAGGTACTTTTTGACCATTTTTAGTTCCGCGTGCACTATTTTGACTGTAGAACTGGTAACACTGTCCCGATTTTTATAAAATTTTGACAGTGTAAAACTGTTGTGTTAAACTGTTCACAGTGAAAATTTCAGCCATTTGAAAGCAATGGTGATCGTTTGCGAAGTAGGTTCTAAATTCCGGAGTGCTAATTTTCGGAACGAGTTTCCCCCGATAGGGCATCCAATTTGGCTGCGATTGTGCGGGAAAATTCGAACCAAATCGACAGTTACAGGTTCTACCGAACCACACTGGACGAGAACACTGTAACTATTGAGTCCCTGAAGAAGGTCCCAAACGGACCGAAACGTCGGACAAAATAACATAAATAGTGTTTTATTTTTGTCAAGACTGACAAGCCACCACGAAACAGTTTCGTAAAACAGTCGAACACACCAACGATATCTTTTTAACGGCATGATCAAATTGAATGAAATTTCGACAAACTACTTCTACATACATACTTTACGTACATAAAAACTTTCATTGAAATCGGTTCAGTATTTTTGGCGCCAGCGTTGAAACGGCAAAAAAGTGATATTTTCCAAAATGTTTGTTTGCACAAGATTCTCAAGTGGCAATTTTCTTGTTTCAACGATATCTTCGCCAATACTCAACCGATTTTAATGAAAATTTTATGGTATTAGCTACACATAATATACTATTCATGGTAAAAAAATTAGCTATTTTGGCGAACGCAATCATAAGTTATACAATATTTTCTGTGTGGCAATTTCATCGTGTTCGCCCTTTATGGGAGCCAAACCCATGCATGCGACACATTAAATCGCGGCTTTTTTGATAACCTGATTAACGGTTTGCAAGAACACAGCCTTTGATCACATCAGAGACTACCGGTAGTATTTCAGAACCAGTTCACATCAAACCACGGCTTTTTCGATAACCTGATGAAGGGCTTACAAGAAAATAGTCTCAGATCACATTAGAGACTACCGGTAGTGTTCCAGAACCCGTTTTGTATGTCCCGCCAGAATGACCAAAATGAAAAATTAATCAAATCCATGCATACACATCAATTTTCGGCTTTTCAGAAAACCTGTTGAACAGTTAGCAAGAAACTAACAGGAAGTGGTAAAACAGTGTAAATAATCTATCCAAGCGATAAATATGTGTAAGAGAACAAAATCTCGACAAAACTGAAGCAGGCTCATCAAATCACACTTCTTTAAATTCCTGAGGTGTAAATATACAGTAGTATAAGGGTTGCATGGGAAAATTGGAATTTAATCGCATCAACCTTGAACTGGTTGCTCCTTATGACCTGACCACTGGGACAATCCTGAATGACGGACAATCGCCCAGGATGGAGATCTTTGAATTCGGCCCTCTGCACCACCATGGGTGCTCAGTATCTTATTCGATTTTAGTGGGTTGCGACATTTCGCTGTTGCCAAAGGATGTTTCCCTTAACTGCCAATCTTCTCTCTAAAAAAAATTACGACTAATTTGATGATGCTTAAAGAGAGATAATAACAAAATCCCCGTATGCTTATTCCATAGTAAGTATTCCTACTCGTTTTACACAGCTTCATACAATGTCCATTCTTCTAGTTTCCGTTTTACCATCACAGTGGAAGCTTGATTTTCTCCCTTTTTCGTGATATTTATATGGGAAAACTAGAGTACGCTATGATGCTATGATACGAGGAAACTTTTCGCGATAGAAGCCAGTAACTGGAGCGGGTGGAACCTCTATACCAACAATAGGCACGCGGATGCTTCCAGTCCAGAGATGTATATTTTCCCCGATGCAAAGTGAAAGCCACCGCCACGCCGCGGCGTTTCCCGCTCGATAGAGTGGAATTTGACCACAAAAGAAACGAACTCCACCACTTTCGACGATTTATTTTTAGAACCTGCCCATGTCCTTCGTTGAAGGCATCACCATCGACGGTATAGAGTCCTTGTTTTCCCGGTACAGCAGCACCAGCACCGGCAGCATCCAACAGAAAAATATTCTCAGAAGAGCTTTGTTTTGCTTTCTCCCTTTTTACAACTCTACTGTACGTAATCATCGTCGTCATTATGTAGGAGCATACATTCCATCCACTCAACTGGGGAAAAGTTATGCTAAGGGTCCCGAAACTGAGTGATGAACGACGAACAACTTCTATTGGTGATGTAGGGATGAGAAAGGCCATTTGGAACGGAGCGGTGGTAGTGGAGAAAGGATTATTAAAATGGAACACAGGTGCCGTGCAGTTCTCAACAGTAGCGCGAACCGTGCTCTATTTTTAGGTGTTTCTCGTTCCAAGGCTGGGAAACTCATGAATAGGCAATCAACGGAGGATTGTTTGGGGAAGGATGTAGAACGAGTTGTGGAATAATGTTTTGGACTGTTGTATTACCTATTTTTTTTTCTAGTGATTACTATTTTTGTGCAAATGTTTATACGTAAGTGTATTTTCTTAACTTAACCCTAGTAGGATGTTGAGGTCAATGTGACCCAGGTAGGCTCGCTGAACGTACACTACGTCATCGTGGTATGCTTGGTGGAACATCTTAGGAGGGTTAAGCCGGTAATTTCTACAGATATGTGCTTTATTCGTTAAGATGTCGTGCACACATTAAGATTTTAGTTTGATTAAAATTTGGAACAGTACACTCCAGACGGCATTGTGGGAATACATAATATCCATGCCGAATAGGACATAATCGGTGAAGTACTAGAATTGAAGTAATGAGCTGAATTTTTGTATGGTGAGAAGGTCAATTCTACTTTTCTGTAATGTAATAGTGGAAATGCTAGCAAAAACGGTTTTTGTGGGCCCCTACCTCTTAGATCCGGCCCTAGTCATACACTAGATGTAAGCGCCCACGTATTCTTTGCGTTTTGTCATCGCGTCTTGAATATCAGCATTTTTTCTTACGGCAAGCAACCGTGCGTCTCCATGGGCTTTTTTCAAATCAATTCGAAGTAGTGCTTAACCGTGCGTCTCCACTACCATAGATCTGATAGACCGTCAAGAGACCACAACGTAAAAGTGATGAACCTGTTAGCTGGTAGTGCAGCCTGGGCACTGTTGTCCTTCTGACTTCAGCTAGATTGAAAAGGGACGATCCGACCGTATGTTCACCAAGGAGGTGCGGCTCAAACAGCGTCTGTTCTGGCATCCAGCGGCTGAGTATAAAATGCTGCATCACGCCCAGCTAGATCCAAGGTGGTAGCCCGATCAGCGTGGTCATCCCAGTGTTGATTGGGACGTCAAACAGAGCTGGCACGATGGCCCTCCGGTGAGACAGGAGTATTGGCGTACACGGTAAAAATTCAGCACGCTGGTATAAATTGATTGGCACTGGGATTCGCACTACTGTTCAATGCATTTGATATCAATAGAATAACAGTTCTTGATTGATTGATTGATTTGTCTTTATTAGAGAGACTTTCAGCCCTTGGCTGGTTCGTCTCTAATAACAGTTCTTAAAGAACATCCAATGCCTCTTCAATATTAATGGAACTTCACTTCAATTCGTTGTTAAGGATGTTTTGATTTCAAAACTAGAATAAAAAAAAGTTTGCCTCCGCACCCAGTATCGATACCAGAACCTTGAGATTCATGTTCATCTATTCTACCACTACACTACTTCACATCTGTTAGGAGTGTGCTAATTAAAGCAAAACACTTTCTACCACCTGTCATCTAGATTTACTTTCATGCCCAAAGAAGTCATTATCAAATCAGCAGATTATCACTTTGGATCGTACTGCTTTGTACAGTAGTGCAAATCGAAATGATTTTAAGTTGATTTCTCCGGCGGGTTTGTTTTGGTTCTCAAGTCAACACTGACAGCATTGCGAATTCAATGGAAAAGCATTTCAGAACATGTTGATTGGGATTTTTTTTTTTTTTTCAAACTTTATTTAAAAGGCCAATACGCCCAAAAGCTTAACGTGGCCGAAATACTATTTACATTTTTCGTTAGGCGAAATGGTATCACAGCCCTGTGATCCCTGTATAGCACACAACTTTTTTTTCTCCTTCCCGCGCTTTGTTGACAGCCGTCGCTTGCTACTGCCCTCGTAGGTCTCGTACGGAGAAATTGAACTGCTCCCGTCATCGGCGTCATCATCTTCGCTCGTGGTCTGTTGTTCCTCTTGGTCTGGTATGGAAGTTGTGTTGGTTGCGCGTTCAGCTTCGGCAAGCGCGCGCCTGCTTCTTGCCACTATTGTGATGAACGTATCACTCGCATCAGGGGATGACTGAAGCGACTGGGTACTGCTCATCGGTGGGAAATCAGCTTCGGTAAATATCGGTTCGCTGATCGAAGTGGTCGCTGTTGTGGTCACAGTTGTTTTGTTTTCGGGTACGGTGGTCTCCAAGCATCTCTGCTTTGGGTGTGCTGGTTTTGTGCACCGCCTGCACGTTTTGGTCTGGTTTGTGTGCTCCATATAGCAAATCTCATTTGCAATAGTGAGATAGGATGGAATCTGGTGTTTGATTCGCATCAACAGCACTCGAACCCCGTTGGGTATGCCGGCAAAATAATGCTTCCAGCGTTCAGTTTGTATGGAGTAAACGTCCCCGAAGTTCTTCATATAGTTCGCGACCGTAGAATGAGGAACGGTAGGAGGTAGATCGTGCACTCGGACAGCTATTGCTTCGCTGTCCACATACACCGGGATTTTGAAAGGCTTCTCTTTCCACACAAAGACGCGCTTGATGTTGTGCGCCTTTTCGTAGCGCATCGCAATGTCTCTATTCGTCATCTCGATGTAAACGCAATTGCGTGTGTTATGCAATTGCAGGCTTTTTACATCCGAGAGATTCAACTGCATCTCCTTCTCCAGAAACTGTTCGACTTTTCGGACGTCGGGTCGCCCAGGAACAACACTAAAATCGACTACTAATGTATTCTCCCGAACACCAGCCATTTTAACGATATGAAGCACGCGAGATTTGTTAATAACGTCCGAAGGCTACGAGAATAGGCTGTTGGGATGTTGAATAGTTGAGGGATTTTTCCCTTGAATCGAGCGTGCAGAATTTTTATCGTGTAGGCCCAATAAGCCCAGTGGCGTAGCAAGGGGGGTGGAGAGGGTGCGGTCCGCACCGGGCCCCCGAATTTAGAGGGCCTCCAAATTAGGGAAGGTTTAAAACACTAGTTTAAATTAAGTTCTTTAAATAGCGAAAGTTTCCTATAAGTTCAATATTTCGTAAATCTGCTGGCACAAATTTCCCAAATGGAGGAGAACGTGCCTCTGGAGCTGACCTACTGATACCCGATATCTGCTGATAGGTATGTATGGGCTCCTTCGTGATTATCAAGAGTTTTTGGAATGGGACACACAGATGGCTTATTTGAAGTCCTGTTATTAAACATTTTAAATGTACACACTTTATTCAAGTAGTTTAGTTTCGATTAGTTTGATGATTACTCTTTGTTCCCACAGGGACCCTAAAATAACAAGACAAAGAAATCAAAATTGTATTTTACGAAATGCAGTATCGATATGGAAGTAAAATTCATGAGCGTTATGAAAATGTCCCTGATACCCTTGACACAGGACCAAACACATAGCTTAAGATAGCAGGGGCCCTTACATACCTTACCTTTGGGGATATCTATTACGATTTATCAAGCATTTCCTCCAAAGACTTCTACAAAAATTCTTCTAAGATATATTTAAAAACTTTTTTCAGGATTCGTATCAAAAATTATATTATGCATTGATTTAGGAATACTTATAATGATTCCTCCAGGAACTCCCCCAAGCATTTCTTCAAGAATTTCTTAAAAAAATTACCAAGGAATCCTTCAGGAATTCCTTCAAGATTTTTTTATGACTTTCTTCAAGCATTCCTTTAGAACTACCTCTTCGGATTCCTTTATAAAGCCCTTTAAGGATTATGTCATTAAGTCTTTCAACGAATCCTTCAGGTGAACCTTAAGGACTTTCTCCAAAGATTCTTTTAGAGACTTTTCCAAGGCGGAATCTTGCAGGAGCTCCTCATAGAATCTTTGATGAAATTCTGAGATCATGTTTGGAGCTATACCTTAATGGATCCTTGGAGATTTTCTAAAAGAATTTCGGAGGAATTCCCCAGAAATCCTTGTAGAAATGCTTGCAGGAATTTTTGAGGAATTTTTATAGGAATCCTTGTAGAATACGGGTTCCCAACCGGTGGTCCGCGGCCCCTTGGGGGCCGTGATGCCAGTCTAGGGGGGCCGCGATGTTACTAAAAAAAATATTCTGTTTTGAGCAAATTATACCAATTTTTAAATTTGTATACCGCCACCCCCAAAAGCCACAATTTGCGGAACAAATTTTCAGTATAAAACGCCTTCAGAAGGAAAAAATTTTCGGCTGCGCCGCTATTTTTCAGCTACGTCTCAAATAGAATGTACATGACATCATTGTTTACGAAATTCTTCTTCTTTATGGCTCGACGTCCCCATTGGAACTTGGCCTGCCTCGCTTCAACTTAGTGTTCTTGCGCACTTCCACACTTATTATATGGAGGACTTTCTTTGACTGCCATTGCATGAATTTGTATATTGTGAGGCAAGTACAATAATACACTATGCCCAGGGAGTCGAGAAAATTTTCTCGACCGGAACGGGAATCGAACCCGTCGTCTCCGGATTGGCGATCCACCGCCACAGCCACTAGGCTAATTGGAGACCCTTCATTACGAAATGTGAGTGTCGAATAAAAAAAAAGTATCATTGATCGTCGAAAATCCCTCCCACAGTAAATTTCTGGTTATGTCATTGTAACAAAAAACTCGGTTTCGTTCATATAATTCATGTTTCATTTTTCTAAAAAAAATCTTTGGGCCGCAGAGGTTTTGACAAATCTTAAAGGGGGTCGCCACCTCAAAAAGGTTAGGAACCCCTGTTGTAGAATCTTCTAGATGAATTCTAAGATCTATTTGGAAAGAATCATTGGATTGATTTTGGAGGTATTTTTATGACATTCTTGACAGTACTATAAAGTAGTAATAGAAGTACTATGAGAAATAACTTAAAGAAACCCTGAAGAAGTTTTGAAAGCAAAGGGATTTTTGGAAGAATTAATTATGAAATGCCTAGATTATTTCTTAAAATATCCATGGCGAAACCCTCAAAGAATTCATCTCAAATTCTTTGGTGCAAATCAAAAAAACAAATTCCTAAAAAATTCCCATAGATTTCCTTGTAGTAATTTCTGCACGAGGCCTTGGGGAAATTTCTGTAAGATCCCCTGAGGCAATTTGTGCAGGAATCCTTTGGGGATGAATGTGTTCACCTTTGTAGGATTATCTGAAAGAAAACTATGATAAATCCATGAAGGAATCTTTGTAACGTGGCTTGAAAAAAATATTGGTGGAAAATATTAAATCTATACTGGTATTTCTTAAAGAATTCTTTAACGAATTGTGAAAAAGGAATCGGAAAAATCGCATAAGGAATCTTTGGACATTTCCAATAGCTATTATTTTAGAAAATTCTGAAGAAATCCCTGCAGGTTTATCTAGAACAAACAAATAAATGCTTGAGCAAATTCGTAAGAAATCCTTGTAAGGACTTCAGAAAAACCTTTGAGGCATTGCAAAAAGAACTCTTGAAGAAATTTCAATCGTTTGTTGAAATCATTAGGAAACTCTGAATGGAATTCTTGAAAATAAATATTACTGAAGAGATTCCTTCAGAAACACTTGGAGGAGTTCCCGAAGCAACCATTGTAGCAAACTTCGAAGGAAATCTTTTTTTTTGTATTCTGTTCTAATTCTACTATATCCAACTGGTTGCCGTTGCGCTGTTTTCACTTTCATGGTATCATGGTAGAATGATGAGCACGAGGATGTTGATGTGTGGCTGTTGGTTGTTCTTGTTTCCAGTCCGGTTGGGGGTCCATTATGGGTTGCCGTTCGCCGATGTCCAAGTATCCGGGTTCATTTGAGCCATGGGCTCTCAGAACAGGGTCAGTGTCAGCTGCTCTCAGGGGGAAAGAGCAACTGACGAAAGTGCCGGGGCTGGGATCGAACCCATGACCAACTGCTTATGAAGCAAACGTGTAGCCACTACGCCACGGGATATCCCAAGCAACACGACTTGTTGCTAATCCAGTAACAGCAACCTTAGTGCAATGTATTCACTGTCCGTATTACGGACGACAGAACACAATTGCTTCTTCTTTAAAACCCAAAAAGCGCAGATTCTGAATACTTATGCAACATAAACGAAGAGGAATGATAAAAAAGTTGGGAAAAGATTTTGTCCAGACTCGAACCATGGACACCAGGAGTATTATCTACTTACCTTACATACTATACCAAAAGCTCTGTGAGAGAATCGATGCTCAACACACCATAAAAGCTACTGTAGTTACTTGTTACTTTATTGCACCTTCTTTGTCACAAGTTAGAGAACTGTCAAAATGAAAAGACGCTCAAGTTTTCTGTAACGTATATGAAACCAAATCTGAACAAACAAACCAGAGTTAGATGTTTCATGCATGTTACATAACACATTTAATGTAAGCTGACTGTATTATCACTTGCGAGCAATATGTAAGCTCCGTCTCCACAGATCGATGTCAAACAAGTGGTGATTTGTGATTTCTATGAAACAAAGCCGCAACTTTACGGATTTCGGAGTTTAAATGCAACTCAACTGACAAGGTGGAAGTTTCGTGTGCTTCTAGTGCAACTCATTTAGACCAAAGCATAGAAAGCCACAATTTGCATGATGTTGCAGGTGCTGCTTGGGATGGAACGTTATTGATAATAATCCAAAAACAAAATTAGTTAGCTATTAGATTTCATCCAATTTTTGGGTGGAAATCCAGATTATGTTTAGATTATCCTTAAAGACCCCGATTTCCAGAAAACAATGTTTCAAAGCTCATAGCTATTAAAAAAAATCACCGCAAAATATTTTTGGAGTTTCTTCAGAAGATTATTCTGAGATTTGTGAGATTTTGCCATGAAAACTTTTAATAAATTCCTTCTGGAATTCTTCCAATTGATCAAACGTCTCCTAAAATGGCTCATTGGCGTAATGGCAATCGTGACAATATGTTCTTTTGGGAAAAGTTCGCTTGGATTTATCTCCGCTGATTTATGTTTACTCTACTATCTGTATTCGTAACTGAAACAAAAAATGAACAAACAAAAACAGGTCATAATTGTCAAAGTTCTTATAACATACTAAGCTGAGAAGCCGGCTCTGTTACAGTTAGGATGTAATGCCACAAAAAGAGAAAGTGTAACTGATGAGATGGGTCTCCAGTTAGCCTAGTGGTTAAGGCTATGGATCGCCAATCCGGAGACGGCGGGTTCGATTCCCGTTCCAGTCGGGAAAATTTTCTCGACTCCCTGGGCATAGTGTATCTTTGTTCTTGCCACACAATGTACAAATTCATGTGATGGCAGGCAAAGAAAGCCCTTCAATTAATAACTGTGGAAGTGTTCAAAGAACACTAAGTTGAAGCAAGGCAGGCCAAGTCCCAGTGGGGACGTCGAGCCATAAAAAAGAAGAAGAAAAAAGTAACTGATGAGATAATATGCGCAAGCTCTCCATCACAGATTGCTTCAAACAATGTAAATCTCGAATGATGTAGTTTTGATATCAAAAAATGTTATTGATGTACCGTCGTTCGGGGTGATATTGGGCCTAGAGGGTAACGTTGGTCCATCAAACCTACGGATTCAATAAAAGTCAGAGAATGTAACGGTGGATGCCAAGTATCTTAGAATTATGTATTCTAGTAGTTTAGCACACAATATGCATCCCCGTTGTACTCTAAATGTGCGGAATAGTGGCCCAATGTCACCCCACTTTGGCCCAATGACACCCCGCATGACGGTACTATTGATTATTAATTATTCGTACACTTTCAATGGTACATACAATAATAATTAAATTTGTTTTTCAACAAAACATATTTTTCATATGTTACTCGATGAATGCATACCTATACCGTGATCATAACAAAATAATATTGTCCAACAAAAGATGGTATGGAGAAGCAATGTCTTGATAGGATAATAATAACGGAACAAGATATAAAAACAGGTTATATTGTTATTTATTAATTATTAATTTGCTATTCTCATCTGCTCGGGTAGCCACTAGTATGGACCTGAAGATACACCAGATGGATGCAGTGACCTCGTTTCTGCAAGGTGAACTAGGAGAGCAAGCCTTCTACATGCAACAACCGGAGGGTTTCGTCGATCCCAGAACTAACTTTCACCAAACAAAAATACAGGTAAAATAAATACCTACCCGAGTAGAAGGAAATAACAAATCCATAACAAAATGCGTTATTTTGGCAAAATACCTGAGCAATGGAATCAGTTATTCTCATGTTATTAACATAATATATTATGTTATAAACTTGTTTGTCATAAGCGGCAAAATAACAAAAATCATAACAAAAAAATGTTCCTGGAAGACCAATTTGATAACATATTTTGTTGGTTTCAATAACAACTTAATAATAATGAATATAAAAATATTTCAATAACAAATTTTGAACTTTCGATATCTATATATATAAAAAGAGTTTGAAATTCCTTTGAGGCAACAAAACCGATCAGGCTGACTCTTGCATGGTTTGATTCGTATTCATGGTGGCTGTGTTTATATGCATAAAAAGTTAAAAAAATTGTTTAGAAAAGTATGAAAATAGTGAAGTTACTGATTTTTTATAAGCTGGGAAGATACTCAACATGATCGAATTAAAACCAATCTAGAGTGCCGTGCTGCAATGAACCCAACAGTTGTCAAACCATCACAACCACAAATGGCAACACAACGTTTGCCGGGACAGCTAGTCTATATATATAAAAAGAGTTTGAAATTCCTTTGAGGCAACAAAACTCACGAACGAATGAACCGATCAGCATGATTATTGCACGGTTTGATTCGTATTCATGGTGGCTGTGTTTATATGTAGAAAAAGTTACGAAAATCACCTTAAAAAGTAAAAAAATGAGAAAATACTGATTTTTTATGACCGGGGAAGAAAATCAACATGATCAAAATGAAATCAATCTAGAGTGCGGTGCTGTTATGAGCTCAACAATTGTCAAACCACCTCAGCTTGGCAAGACAACGTTTGCCGGGACAGCTAGTTATTGATAATAATTTAAAAACAAAATTGATTACGATTATAATATACCTGAAATATAATAATGTACCTTATGTTTAATATAAGGTCTGGTAAATGCTACGAGGGAGATAGAGTGCCCCGCCCCCTCTCCGCAATAATCGACCCAATTTTTTGAATTTCCCCAGAAGACTAGTCTGAAGTTTATCGTATTTTTCTAATAAACCTTTCAATAAGTTCCTCCTGGAATTTTACCAACTGTTCAAAAACATTTTGTAAAATGGCTCGTTGGCGTCGTTGGAATCGTGAAATCATGTTCTTTTGGATACAGGTCGCTCAACTCCGCTGATCAATGTTGACTCTACTATCTATAACAGTTAAACATTAAGCTGAGAAGCTGGTATGCTATCAGTTAGGATGTTAGGCCAGAGAGAAGAGGAAGGTGAACAGATGAGAGATTATGCATAAGCTCCCCATCACGAAATGCTGAAAATAACTTAAATCAAATGATGTAGTTTTGATTTCAAAACTTGTTATCGTTGTGGTATTGATGATTAAATATTTATGCACACTCTATTGTTCAATAATAACTAAATTTGTTTTACAACAAAAGATATTGTTTAAATGTTATTTATTGAATTTATACCAATACTGTGCTCATAAAAAAATAAGATTGCCCAACAAAAGATGTTTTGAAGAAGTAATGCCTTGATAAGATAATGATAACAAACCAAGATATAAAAACAGGTTATTTTATTTCGTAGATATTAATTTGATATTCTCCTCTGCTCGGGATACAAGTCTCTGAAGACACCAACTAAAAAAAAAAATGCGCTCCCAAAACGCAAGAGGTTTTTATTTGCTAGATCTCGCTCGTGGCTTAGTGTGCAATGGCTCTAACTGACCCGGATACTTGGACGTCGGCGAATGGTAACATATAATGGACCCTCAATCGGACTGGAAAAGGATCAACAGCCACACATCAACATCCTCGTGCTCATTGTTCTACTATGGATAGATTACAAAAGTGAAAGCATCACAAAAGCAACCAATTTGATATAGTAGAACAGAATACATTCATGTGCTGTACAAAATGTAAGTGAAGTTGTTAACATTAATCGTGCATGTATTGCCCAAGTAGACAACAGTGGTTAACTCAACATACATCTTGGATTCATAGGTATATATATCTTGTTTGGGAAGGTTCCAATAACTAAAACAATTGAAGTACGGAATACCTACTCGCAATACCCTCTCATCGCCTCAGACAACATGTATGCATTCAAGGTAAACTTGAATTTCTCTTGAAAATGAAAAATACTAAAGTTGATTGAGTTTCGTACGTCCAACCACCACACAAAGAGCAACACAATTCCCAAGTGGATCGGAAAAGCCACAGATGCCATGATGCACTGGTGCTGCTGCTGCGTTTCGTTTCAGCAATGTCAACACATGTCAGCCTCGTGAGAGAAAATATTGGCACAGTTTCAACCAACCAATACTGCTGGTATCGTTTGTTCGATCGACCCACCACCACCACCGATCAGCGGCACCGAAGTGGGAACGTGAGATGTTTGACCACAACAAGCATGAGCACGGGATACGGAAAAATGCGAGTTTCTCCGTTCCCTTGTGGATAGCTGCCGGAAATAAGCGTTTCTTTGTTCCGTCTAGATGGAGGCGCTTGGTGGTTTGTTTGTACGAACCAGACATAACCCGAGACTGGGTGTGTTCGTGTGTCAGCTGGTGGGTGGGTGACGTAAAGAAGTCACGTGTTGAAAGACAGATTTTCCCACGCATGTGTTGGGTTACAAATCTAGTACTACAATGTAGAAGCTTCTTCATATTGTCGCAACGTCTCAAATAGAAGGAAGCCAGGTCCCCAGCATTGTGTTTCCAAATTCAACCCAAGTCCAATCCAAGTCCAATCCAAGTCCAATCCAAGTCCAATCCAAGCTCAATCCAAGTCAAATCAAAAGTCAATCGAAGTTCAATCCAAGTCCATTCCAAGTACAATCCAAGTTCAATCAAAGGCTAATTCAAGCCCAATCCATGTCCAATCCAAGTCCAATCCAAAGCCAACTCAAGTCCAATCCAATCAAAGTTCATTCCAAGTCCATTCCAATTACAATCCATGTCCAATCCAAGTCTAATCCAAGTCCAATCAAAGTCCAATCAAAGTCAAATTCAAGTCAAATCCAAGTCCAATCGAAGTCCAATCCAATACTTGGTCTTGGATTGGACTTCGATTGGACTTGGATTTGACTTGGATTGGACTTTGATTCGACTTGGATTGGTCTAAGTCGAATCCAAGTCCAATCCAATTTCAATCCAAGTCCAATCCAAGTTCAATCCAAGACCAATCCAAGTCCAATCCAAGTCCAATCCAAGTCCAATCCAAGTCCAATCCAAGTCCAATCCAAATCCAATCCAAATCCAATCCAAATCCAATCGAAGTCCAATCCAAATCCAATCCAAATCCAATCCAAATCCAATCCAAATCCAATCCAAATCCAATCCAAATCCAATACAAATCCAATCCAAATCCAATCCAAATCCAATTCAAATCCAATCCAAATCCAATCCAAATCCAATCCAAATCCAATCCAAATCCAATCCAAATCCAATCCAAATCCAATCCAAATCCAATCCAAATCCAATCCAAATCCAATCCAAATCCAATCCAAATCCAATCCAAATCCAATCCAAATCCAATCCAAATCCAATCCAAATCCAATCCAAATCCAATCCAAATCCAATCCAAATCCAATCCAAATCCAATCCAAATCCAATCCAAATCCAATCCAAATCCAATCCAAATCCAATCCAAATCCAATCCAAATCCAATCCAAATCCAATCCAAATCCAATCAAAATCCAATCCAAATCCAATCCAAATCCAATCCAAATCCAATCCAAATCCAATCCAAATCCAATCCAAATCCAATCCAAATCCAATCCAAATCCAATCCAAATCCAATCCAAATCCAATCCAAATCCAATCCAAATCCAATCCAATCCAAATCCAATCCAAATCCAATCCAAATCCAATCCAAATCCAATCCAAATCCAATCCAAATTCAATCCAAATCCAATCCAAATCCAATCCAAATCCAATCCAAATCCAATCCAAATCCAATCCAAATCCAATCCAAATCCAATCCAAATCCAATCCAAATCCAATCCAATCCAAATCCAATCCAAATCCAATCCAAATTCAATCCAAATCCAATCCAAATCCAATCCAAATCCAATCCAAATCCAATCCAAATCCAATCCAAATCCAATCCAAATCCAATCCAAATCCAATCCAAATCCAATCCAAATCCAATCCAAATCCAATCCAAATCCAAACCAAATCCAATCCAAATCCAATCCAAGTCCAATCGAAGTCCAATCCAAGACCAAGTCGAATCCAAGTCCAATCCAAGTCCAATCCAAGTCCATGGCAAGTCCAATTCAAGTCCAATCCAAGTCCAATCCAATTCCAATCCAAGTCCAATCCAAGTCCATGGCAAGTCCAATTCAAGTCCAATCCAAGTCCAATCCAAGTCCCATCCAAGTCCAATCCAAGTCCCATTGGCGTACCTAGGATTTTTTTCTGGAAGGGGCCCAGGGGGGGCCTGACTTATAATGACTTTTACGCGGGATGGGCGCCAGATATGTGAATGTGCAAATCAGCATTGCAGTTTTGAGGAATCAAAATGACTGTTTTAGATTTGTTCATAGTTTCATAAACTCTATGAGTATAAATAATTCCTCCAGGATTTTCTTCCACAGCTTGTTGCAGCGATTCCATCATGTATTCCTCAAAAGATTCCTTCGAGAATTCATATATCTTCGAGGATTTGTCCTGGGATATCTTCAGTGGTTCGTCCTCTTTGAGGTTTCCTTCAGGAATTTCTCCAGAGATCCTTCTGCAGGTAGTCCTTCAGAGATATCTACAGGGATTTCTCCATATATTCCTTCCGGAATTCCGCTAGAGATTGCTCCAATAATTCCATCTGTAATGATGCGAAGTATTTTTTGCAGGAATTTATTGAAAAAAAATCTTTTAGAAAATTATACTAGCAATTATTTTAAAATAATCCAGGAATTGCTTAAAACATTTGTACCAAAAATTCTATAGGGGTCCATACAAGTATTCCTTCAAAAATTCGCCCAGAAATTACTACAGACACGGATTTCTTCAGATTTTTTTCCAGGGATTCCTACAAAAATGCAACCAGGAATACGCTAAGAAAGCTTTCCTGAGATTCCCTAAGGAATTCCTCATGGGGTTTCTTCAGAAATTTCTCCAAGAATTCCTGCAGGGAATCACCCGTGAATTCCCTCTACAATTCTTTCAGGAACAACTTCCGGGATTATTTTAAAACTGCCTGGACTCCTCCGGGAACTGCTCAAGGGATTTCTCCAAACATTCCTCAAGGAATTCTTCCAGGATTCCTCTGAGAATTCTTGCATGGATTCCTCTAAAAAAATCTACAGGGATTCGTCCGGGCATTCCTCTAGAGATTCCTCTAGGAACTCCTCCAGGCATTCCACCAGAGATTCCTCCTGCAATTGTTCTAGTGAGTCATTAAGAGAATTCTCCAGGAATTCATTCAGGGATTGCTCATGGAATTTTTGCAGGGAGTCCTCCAGGAACCCTTTAGAAATTTCTTAAGGAATTTCTCTAGAGATTCCTCCAGATATTCTTACAGGCGGCATGTTCCAGGCATTCCCCCAGCAGTTTTTCCAGGGATTTCTATAGGGATTCCTGCAGAAGTATCCCAGGAACTCCTACAGGAATTCCTTCAAAAATAATTATCGCAGTTCCTCCAGCAATTTCTCCTGGAAATTCTCCAGGGATTCCTTAAGAAACTTCCCCAGGGATTTCTTGAGGAATCCAGGGATTCCTTCAAAAATTTCCCCAGAAATTCCTCCAGGAATTTATTCAGGAATTTATCCAGGAATTATTCAAGGTATTCCTCCAGGCATTCCTTAGGATTTCATCCAAGGGATTTAACTAAGAATTCCTCCTCCAGGGATTCCACTAAGAGTTCCTCCAGGATTTACCATTCAGGAATTTCTTCAGGAAATTTTCCATGGATTCATCCGGAAATTTTATCAAGAATTCCTCCTCCAGGGATTCCTCTAGAGATTCCGCCAGGAATTTTTTCATGGATCCCCCAAAAATTGCCCCAGGAATACACCAGGAATTCCTTCAGGGATTCCTATGAGGATTCTTCCAGAGATTCCTCCTGGAATTCCTCGGGAAATTCCTCCAGATACTTATTCCTCTAGGAATTTCTTTAGAAATTTCTCCAGGGATTCCTTCCAAAATTTATCTAGAGATTCCTACAGGAATTAATTCAAGGATTCCTCCAGGAATTCTCCCAGGGATAGTTCCTTTTGGGAATATGCAATACTGTTTCCTCTCAGTGTGGCTTTCGGCGAGATCGAAGGCTAGATCAACCCTGCGAAAACTGTCCACAGCAGAGCCGAGTGAGCGCGCCATGCGTGCATCAATGAGTAGCATTATTCATTCAGTCCCTTACGTTAAACCCGTTCAGACGTGATTAAAGTATTTTTCTAGTTTCATTCACACGAAGTATTTCATTCCGAGTCCAATTCCCTTCTTTGGTTATTTCGTTTCCATTGTGTTTTGTCCACCTCTGCCCAACAGTTCCACGGAATTGCCCCAAGAATTCTTCTAGGGATTTCTCCAGGAATTCCTCCTAAGATTCCGCCATGATTTTGTCCAGAAGTTCCTTCAGGAATTCCTCCTGGGTTTCCAACAGAAATCTGTCCAGAAGTTGCTCTAGGCATTCCTCCTGAGGTTTCTCCAAAAATTGCTTTAGGGATTCCTCCAGGGTTTTTTTTTCAAGAATTCCTACAGAGATTCTTCAAGAATTTCTCTACAAATTTCTCTGCAGATTCCTCCAGAAATTCATCAAGAGGTTTCTTCAGAATTACCCCAGGAATTCCTTCAAAAATTCCTACAGACATTGCTCCTGGAGTTCCTCCTGAATTTTCTACAGAAATTACTACCGCAATTTCCTACAACAATTTTCCTAGGAATTTCTCCCGGATTCCAGGAATTACTCGAAGAAGTCCTCCAGGGATTTCTGCATGAACTCCTCCTGAGATTCCTCTAGGAATTCCTTCAAGGATTTCTTCAGGAATCTTCCAGGAAGTTCTCCAGGGATTCCTTCAGAAATTACCCCAATTCTACTGGAATTATTTCAAATATTCTTCCAGTTACTTCTCGATGGACTTCTCCAGGAATTCCACCAAGAATTCCTTCAGAAACTACCCCAGGATTTCATCCAGGAATTTCTTCGGAAATTGGTCCAGGAATTCCTCCGCGATTTTTATCAGAAATTCCTACAGCATTTCATCCAGTAATTTCTGCTGGAAATCTTCCAAGGATTCCTTCAGAAATTGTTTCAGAAATTTATGCAGGAATTCCTCCAGGATTTTTTTCCAGGGATTCCTCCGGAAATTCTTCCATGGTTACCTCCAAGAATTAATCCAAGAATTTCTCCTCAAGGGATTCCCCCGGAAATTATCACACAGGTGTTTCTCCAAGGATTCTTCTAGGGATTTCTTCAGGAATTCTTCCTAGGTTTCCGACATGAATTTGTTAAGAAATTCCTCCAGGCATTCCTCCAGAGGATTTTCTAGAAATTGTTCCAGGGATTCCTCCAGGGATTTTGCCAAGAATTTCTCTAGAAATTTCTCTAAGGTTTCCACTAGGAATTCCTCAAGAGGTTTTTTCAGCATTAGCCCAGCAATTCCTTTAGAATTGCCTTCAGGAATTGATTCAGGGATTTCTTCGGAAATTGCTACAGCAATTCCTCCTGGAGTTTCTCCAAGAATTCCTTTAGGGATTTATCCAGGAATTCTTCCTGGGTTTCCGACAGAAATTTGTCCAGTAGTTCTGTCAGGCATTTCTTCTGAGGTTCCTCCAAAAAATTTCATCATGGATTTTTCCAAGAATTCCTAAAGAGATTCTTCCAAGAATTTCTGTACAAATATCTCTCAAGATTTCTTCTGGAATCCCCCAAAAGGATTCTTCTGAAATTTCTCCAGAGAGTCCTCCTAGAAATCCTCTAGGGTATTTTCCAGAAATTCATCCAAGGATTCCTTCAGGATATCTTCCAGGGTTTGCTCCAGGAATTCGTACAGGAATTTCTCTAGGGAGTCCTTAAGGAATTTCTCCAGGAATTCTTCCAGGGATTTCTCCAGATATTCCTGCATGAATTCCTCCAGGAATTCCCACACGGATTAATACAGGAATTCTTCCAGGGATTATTATAGGAATTCATTCGGGAATTCCTCCAGGGGATTACTCCGGGAATTTTTCTAGAGGTCTCTCCCAGAATTTCTCTAAAGGTTTCATCAGAAAGATATCTAGGATTTTTTCCAGGGATTGTCCAAGGTATTCGTCCAGGAATTTCTCCAGGGATGCCTCCAAGAAATCCTTTAATTATTCCTTCAAAAATTCCTCCAAGGATTTGTCCAGAAGATTCTCCAGGATTTCCTCCAGAGATGCTTCAGGGATTTCTCAAAGAATTTCTCTAGGGATTCTTTCAGGAATTCGTCCAGAAGTTCCTCAAAGGATCCATCCAGATTTTTTTCTAGTAATTCTTACAGGGATTTCTGATGCGGTTACTTAGGATTCCTCCAGGAATTCATCCAGGGATTCCTCGAGGCATACTTTCAGAAATTCCTCCAGGGATTCCTACAGTTTTTACTCCAGGCATACCTACAGGAATTCCTCTAGGGGATTTTCCAAGAATTCCGTCAAGGATTACTTCGGGAATTCCTGTAGTGATTCCTTCAGAAATTCCTCTCGGGATCTTTTCAAAAATTTATGCAGGAGTTCGTTCAAAAATTCCAGTAACCCGTCGATCATCTTCTCCAGGGAATCACCCAAAATTTTTTTCCAGGATTATCTGAAGATTTTTTGAATTTCTTGAAGGATTTCTAGAGGAATTGCTCCAGCGATTTGTATTGGAATTCTTCAATATTATTTTTCACGGATACAGTAGAAAGGAAATTCTCCAAAAAGTCATCCAGGTATTCTTTCAAAATTATCTCCGGGAAATCTTTAAGGAGTTCATCCACAGATTTATTCAGGAATCCATCCATGAATTTCTTCAAGAATACTCCCTGCAGTCCCTGCACAGTAGTTTCTTCATAAAGTCGTCCTGTGATTCTTTCGGAAATATATCCTGTGATTCTTACACAGTCACTGTAACTAACTTTAAATATATAAGTACTTACATGCTAGAAGTGCTTTCGGACATTTCTCCAGGTAATTCTTCAGGAATTCATCCAGAGAAGATTCTTTCGAAATTCTCCTACAGGAACTGTCGAGGAATTCCTCCAGGGGAGTTCCAGAATTTTTCTCCGAAAATACTTCCAAGAAATTCTTCAAGAATTTCTCCATGGATTCCCTGCAGAGATTCTTACTAGGACACCTCAAGTTTATATGGGATAATTACATCTCAAAAAGTTCGATTGGCACCCTTTCGGTTCGTTCTGATTTTCAGCTAAAGTCATTCACAATTGAGCGATGCTAAACTCGTCTGAAGTTTGTATGGAGGTTCATATGGAAAAACCGCGGATCACCGCTACCAGCACTACGCTGATTTGTATAGGATAGGTGAGGTTTTTTTTAACGTAATGTACAAAATACAACAGCGTGAATGCTGAAGAGTGCAGTAATGCTTTTCAAGAATATAATGTTATTATTTTCAATTTCATCGTGTTACGTTTAGTTATAAAAGGTAGTTGGTATCAATTTGCTGAGGTTGCTCAATCCAACCCTCTCTTCTTTTTGGCGTAACGTCTAAACTAGGATAACGTCTGAATCGCTTAGAGTTTAATGAGAACGTTGAACATATGATATTCCTCAATGAACATTTGAATTTGTGCATTCTTTGATAGACACGCAAATACTCGATGCCCAAGAAAGTTAATGAAATTTATAGTTATCGACTAGAAATCACCTTCAGCATGGTTTCAATGAATGCACTCGCGTTTTCGCTTCAGCTATTTGGGCCTTTTATAATGTGACATCTATTTTCTCTGGGCTCCAAAAACTTCTGCTGTATTCCATTTCAAATTCTAACAGATTTTTTTTTCCACATGATACTTGAATTCCACAAGGAAGCATTTAACCAAGCATTTTACAATATTATTCTGTGATGCTGCTAGAATTTTCAGAACTTCTTTGGGATACCATAAAAGAATTCCTTCGAAAACTTAAGATTTCATTATTCGGTGATTTAAAAAAAGAAGTCGTACAAAGAATTGCTATTTATATGTATGTTATTATAATTCATATTTCTGGTATCATATTTCCAAACAAAACTAATAGAGTCAATCACATAGTCCATTTTGGACAATGATCTTGTAAAATGTGACAAGTTAAGAATAGTCTCCAATAACTCCAATTCAAACGCTTATTATACCAAATCAATGTCTTTTATGGATCTATGTTTATCATTAAGACAGTGTCTCTCAGATTTTTTTTTTTCTAATTTCTATGCATAAAGTCATGAAAAATTCCTGGGGGGGGGGGTCTGGCGGATTCCCCCCTCTAGTTACACCACAAGTCCAATCCAAGTCCAATCCAAATCCAATCCAAGACCAATCCAAGTTCATTCCTAGTCCAATCCAAGTCCAATCCAAGCCAATCAAATTTTATTCCAATTCTTTTCCATTCTACTAGCATCCCTGGTTTTGGAAAATGCTCGTGTTCAAAAAGAGACAGTAGGAGAGAGAGCCTCTAACAGCATATTTCCCTGAGAGCTTCACGTCCATTCAGTTCCCACGCTGTTCGGTGAGGAAAAGTCCACCCCCTTTCACAGCTCACCATTCAGTTGTGTTGTGTTATGATGGGAAACCGTGAGCAGTGAGCTGTCCTGGGTGGCCCTGCACTGTAAACCGCGTTGGCTGGCTTGGCTGGTAGGTAGATTTGTTTGAACCGTATTCGGCCCGAGGTCGGCTTCGGGTGATGGTGAGCCTCCCCGGTTCCGTATCGTGTTCCGCAGCATTGCGAGCTCTGTCAGTTTTCATATTTTCGCGAGTGAGCGAAGGTCGTTGGAGGCCGTTCGGAGTTCTCTACGCCGTCAGCTATTTCCGTAGCCTTCCGTCCGTATAGTCAGTCTGAAGGAGAGTCGGGCGAGCAGTAGAAGAAGCAGAAAAAAGCAACATTCTGCTGTCCTATCCATCCAAGCACAGGCAGTTTGAGGGGGACGCTTCCAGTTAAAGTAGTGATTGCAAATCGCAGTGCGGGTGAGCTTCTTCGGGGTGCGAAAATTTAGTGCAAAAGTTCGCGACGGTTCAATTTATGAGTGAAAAGTGCATTCCGACGGGAAGGTGAAAGGTTTTCAGCAGTGCTGCAATTGATAAAACGCCGCAGGATCCCGAGAGCAGCAGCAAGAGCAAACATTTATGTAAGGATACAGCCCGGTGGAGGATGTGAGACGAGTTCTGTTCTGGGCAGAACATCTGCAGTGTGGTCAATTTTGCCAGAGGAGAGAAGAAAAAACAGTGCACAATTACTACAGAGCCTCAGTTCCGGCCGAATTCACTGCGTGGATGTGAATTTTTCAGCAAGGTGCGAAAATAAAGATAATTCGTTGAGGGGGTCATAAAAGTTTGCAGAGCGCTGGGATTCTGTAATGTGGGGGTGGAAATTGTGCGGATGTTGGGTTTGGATGGCGGGCAGAGTTGAGAGCGAGAGAGAGCAGAATCTGTTTGGAAACTACATCGGATTTGTTTGCAGGACACAAAGTACACAACTCTGAGATGACATATAGATTATAGATAGACGTGACATGACAGAGAGATGAACAAGGATTTATCGTGGATTTGATTATTGTAGGGTAGTGTATATATTTTTAAGAATGATTTCAGTGCAAACAACAAGTTTTGATAATTTTAATAAAATGGGCTCGAACACATCTAAACAATTTAGTAGAACTTAATTTTATACACTGCAACCTTTTCCAATTTTTTAAACGTACTTGACTTTTACAGTTATTTTCAGACAAGACTCGGATGGTAAAGGATGACCATCCCAAAAAAGGAAGATTTTCATTGCTTTTTAAGAAGCCAACGCATGTATAAAATTCATTTCTTTTTTTTTATTTTTTTTTTATTTTGGGGCTTGTTTTAATTATACATTTGTATCGAATGAAAATAGAACCTGGACCTGATCGATAGTTCTTGTTTCTGGCTTCGTTTTGGCTGTTTCTGCTTACTATAGGCTCCCAGATTTTCATTAGAATCCTTGATTCAAAACTAGAGTCCTGTCAAATTTTCAACCATCACGGTTGTGATTTCAAGCCTAACTTTACCAAACACCGTATCTAACAAAATCAACAAACGGTGAAAATCGAAGGGGAAGTTCGCTGGTCCCATAGCAACTCATACATTGAGCATTTCAGAAACGTGAAAAATCCGGGTATTTTTTTCACAAATCATTCCCAAAGGTGAGTGATACTAGTAGTCATTAACGAAATTCAGCGCTTCATGTGAAAATCTCTTTTTCGTTTACATATGTTCCATACGTTGGGCTTGATTTGATGGTGGCAAAAAAGGGTTAATATGGGAATTACTATGGAGATTTAAAAAAAGGGTTCTACTCGCTGTAGAGCATTTATATAATGATGAGGTCAAAGTCAAAATGAATTCCTAAAATCTCAATGATGAATGTTGCCGAAGACCATAACTTATTTCACAATCCTTCACTTTTTCACATTTCGTGTAAACTATTATGATGCTTTGAAAAACAGTCGAGTTTTTAACCCGTTTGTCCCAGTTCATAAAATTGCCAGCATTTCTCAACAGAACTTGACCAAATTTTGAATACAAACTTGCACAACATCCTAGTTCTGGAAATATACGGGATCAAAATTTTCTTGGACTTCTGGACGGAGTAAGGCCGGTGGGTCACTGGGGCCAAGTCGGGTAAAAATAAGGCCAAGTACGATTTGCACCACTATAACTTTCTTCTCAACGAAGTATTTCAATGGGAGATTACATATTATGTTGCCTTATGATATTTGAAGTTGCTACAGGTTCGATTTTGATATTCTTCGATAGGTCTTCTTTGAGTTTTTGGGAGATTGAACCTTCCTAAACCATCCAAGTCCACATTTACGTTTGTTGTATTCAAATGATATTAAACACGAGATATCATTTTATTATTGACCCCATAGGTCATCGGAGACATCTTCACATATTTTGCCTTTGTACTACTGGTTATATTTCCTGAATCTCTCGATGGATTGTCCGAATCCATCCTTACAAAATAAGATTTTCAATTTTTTTATCGCTCTTACTTGTACTAATACTTTAAATTCTTTAAAATATTTGTTATGTCAACGTTCTGCAGACAATTTGGGCGATCTGATTGAAGTCATGCCTTGACTTCAGAGAACCATTGACTACAATGAGATTTATTTGTACGCGGAAACAGCGGTTAGCTCCAGAAACCAATACTATACTCCTGTTCGGCAAAATCCTTGACTTAATTCCTGAGTACCCGAGATGACATGGCTGAAGCCAGGTCTTGAGTTCATGGAGCTGTTGATAAACCGAAATCACATATATTACGTATGTGGAACCTCTGTGCACTACATAAACTCATTTTCTATCATGTGTAAATGAGCAGGCCTATTACAACTATTTCTAGGAAAATTTGATTACCTAAGCGAAGTCATGCGTTGACGTCAAAGATCTGAAGATGGACTACAATTAGAGCTATTTGCACCCGGAAAACAACGGTTAGTTCCAGATACCAATACTTCGCCGAACAGGAGTAAACACCCAAGTTTTGGTTCGGTGCGAGTTTGTATTCAAAATTTGGTCAAATTCTGTTGAGAAATGGATTGTTGGCGATTTTTTGAACTTTTATTTTGCAGCTGGGGACAAACGATTTAAATGTTTACTTCATGCTCAAAATTTTCATTTGCACCAGGGTCTTTTGAACATTATGTCTTACTGAGTTCCAAAAATTCACTCTTTATCACATTCGCTACCACATGAGCTTGTCTTAGAAACACCCTCATCAAAACCTAGAAAAAATCATAAGGCCATCTCCCTAGCATTTTGATGAGAGCAACTTTCTTATTTTTTAGGTTCACTTTTCTATACAACGTAAGGACTTCATCATAGTTTCTTAGCGTTTATGAACACATTTTTGCAGCGCATCCTTTTCTTCAGATGGCTAAGCCTGGCATATTATCAAAACGAATGCAGTAAGGGCCTGTCCTACGGTCCATACTAAATTCGTAAATTTTGTATGTGCAAAAGTCTACGAGGGGGATGGGGGGGTGGAGGTCTGAGATTTCCAAAATTGAGTTTACGTAGTTTATGGACAGCGCCTAAGCAGTTGTTAAGATAATTGTTTGTTTTACGTTTGTTGCAAGTAGTGATGCTGGAAACTATGGAACTATTTTTTTTGCATTTTGAAGCCCTTGAATGATATTAGGCCTGACACATAGCATGGTATACATGACTCGAGCAAAGTACAATAACTGAGCAGTAACAAACTGATAACTAGTGTTCGCTCCAGAACCAATTTTACAATTTTGTGTTATCAACTTGGTAGTTTATGTTACCATTACCTGTCAAACTGGGGGTATCATCGCCGACAACAACAAAAACAACGGAAGTTAGTTATCAATGTCCGTTGCAAATATCTTTCTGATAACAAAATAAGTTTTCAATTGGGTAAAATTAATAGTTTTACAGAAGTTGTTGTCAGGGTGCCTTTGATGAAAACATAATGAGATATTTTATTGGTATCACGGGTATATTTGGTTGTTATCATGTTTGTTATGTTGCCTGCTTATTCAGCCACAATAAGAACAAATTTAGTTAATTATTTTTGATATCAGATAACACAGTATGTTATCCGGTTGTTATGAAACTTTGCTCGGGGAGGTTGCCGATGTGTGATTTTACTCGTACCGCGCGACTCTTCAGTTGGTCACTAGTATGATTGTTTTGCTTGTGCATTTGTTTTGTATTGCCTCTGAACAATGTCCGGGAAATTGGAAAGTTGGTATAAAGACGAGCCAAGCAACACACAAGTCATATAAGAGCTAAGACATCGCAGATTTTGGTTGTATAGTTGTAAATTTGACGTTATTCTAGCGTTATGTTAGAATAACTTAATATTAACTTCTTTACAACCAAAACTTGCGCTGCCATAACTCTTATATGCCATGTGTGTTATTTGGGGCAGTGTTGGTAGTTGGTAGAGATGTAATTGTCTGTGTGCTTTGTGCATATCAGTATATCGCGATGTATTTATTCTAACGCAAAGCGGTATTTCAGCTCTTTTTCATAATTAAACTATTAATAGCAGTTTTAGTTTCTTGACCATGTTTAATAATGTGAAATCAGCAAAACAGTCCAAAGGATGTCCGATGGCAGCACCCTTACTTTTGTAAGAAATTCTGTCTCATGGCGACAGTAAAAACAGTCCACAGCGCGTCCGGATGACCGCACTCTTACCATAGACTTAATAGTTGCTCTTACTTTTGATAGAAATTCTGTCTAATGTCGATAGTAAAAACAGTTCACAGCGTGTCCAGATGACCACTCCGCTCCCTTACTTTTGTAAGAATTCTGTCTCATGGCGACAGTAAAAACAGTCCACAGCGCGACGGGATGACCGCACTCTTACTTTTGATAGAAATTCTGTCTCATTGCGACAGTAACAACAGTCCTCAGCGCGCCCGGATGACCGAACCCTTACTTTTATAAGAAATTCTTCTCATGGCGACAGTAAAAACAGTCCACAGCGCGTCCGGATGACCGCATTCTAACTTTTGATAGAAATTCTGTCTCATGGCGACAGTAACAACAGTCCACAGCGTGTCCGAATGACCGCACCCTTACTTTTGTAAGAGATTCTGTATCTGGTCTCAATTAATCTATCATACACACTCAATCCTTAATTGCCTGTTCAGCACTTTTTTGACGAAAATAGAACAGCAGAACTATTTCGGTAGCTTCGGTAATTGATTTTACTGAAGCTCAGTACACCAACTGTCAAAACCTGGTGCAAAAGGTAAACAATGCAGTATAGCTGTATACAGTTGTTCTATTTTCGTGAAAAATTTACCGAACAAGGTATTCCAAATTAAGTGTGTATGGTCCGACGTTAGAACTTTTAACTTTTTGTTTGTGGTATAATTGTTGATCCATCAGAATCTGACCGAAGAGGTGATGAGGCATTTTTGACGATTCAGGAAATAGATGAAGTGATATTTGTAGAAGATGCTGCAATTAAAGAATATTACATGCAAAAGATACGCCCAAGGGAACAATTATTGTGAAAGTCGGATTACATATTTTGGTATTGTATACAGTCATGGTAAAAACATACCAAAAATAGCTAAATTTAATATTTTTATGCAATTCAGTATCATAATTTACATTTTATATAACTCATTTTGGTATCATAATAGTCAATTTTTCCGAACTGGCTCATTATGCAACTGAAATGAGTTGCATAATGAGAAATAGTTGTATAATGTTCATAATGCAACTCATTTGAGTTGCATTATGAACATTATGCAACTCAAATGGGTTGCATTATGAAAAAAATCATTGCATAAAATTTTGTATGGAACTTGTTGCAAAACTCGATTTTTTCAGCACTCTTCGTATTTATCCAACTCGGCAAGCCTCGTTGGATAAATGTACGACTCGTGTTGAAAAAATCAACTTTTTGCAACTCGTTTCATAAATAACTAGTTTAGTACTTAACTTTGCAAGTTTATGATCCGTATTGCTGATTAAAACGCGGAGGCTGCTCATAACTTCCAACATGATCAAAAAAAATCTCGAACTTTGTGCTGTTACTATATTCATTCCTGAGAAGAGGGAAGATGTGTGGTACTGAATCTGCATTGTTATTCGACTAGCCTTCCAATGCACGCTAGTAGCACATGGTCTACCAAATGCACATCAAGCAATCTAGTAGCCGTGCAAACTGTCGTCGCGTCCCTACTTCACGAACGTCAAAAGTGTAAACTCAAGTTACTTCCTGGGGACACCCGCTTGTCCTCAATAATTCTAAGCTCTACAGATGGTTCACGTTAATTGTGTTTTTCCTGGGTTTCATCTTGTTATTACTTTCTTTTCATTTTTTATTTCTTTTTTATTTAATTGTTACAATGTCAACTGGTTAAAACACCCCAATGACAAATCTTAATAAACTACAAACAAAAAGAACAATCATTTTACATTAAACAGATAGTGCACGCAAAAAATTGTCTCGTATCTTAGCTCTACTTAAATGGAAATCAAAACTAACAAATACCCGACACATACTCCTAACAGGTTCGTTCATCCCATAGTTTGTCGAAGATCTAATAATGCGCAGAAAATCACTAGAACGAAGAGCGCGCCTTCTGATGTCCACGTTCAGTTGATTCAGCAGCTCCGGACAATCAATGTTCGATGTAAGTAGATCACTTACAAAACAGGCCTTCGCAACATCTCGGCGAACACTCAAAAGGTCAAGATGGATGAGCTTGCAGCGATACACGTAACTCGGAAGATTGACGGGGTCATTCCACTGGAGATTACGTAGAGCATATCGAATAAATTTTCGTTGGACACTTTCTATTCTCCGTGTTCCGTTCTGGTAGAACGGGGCCCAAACTACAGCTGAGTACTCCAACGTCGAACGTACTAAGGCGCAGTAGAATGCTTTCAGACAGTAGATATCTCGAAAATTTTTGCCAAATCGAAAAATGAATCCCAATTGCGATGATGCCTTCGATATTATATACGATACGTGTTCCTTGTATGTCAATTTAGAATCTAGGATAACTCCTAGATCCTTAACTGAGTTTTCTCGCTGAACTGAGGCGCCGGCCAAGACATAATCGTGAATATATATTGATCGTTTCCGACCGAAGGAGATGACAGAGCATTTCGAAGGGTTTAGAATCATTCGGTTGCGGTCACACCACGCTGCAAATACTTCCAATTGCTGTTGCAGATGTTCAGCATCTTTAGGCTTAGTGATAACGTAAAACAGTTTGAGGTCGTCTGCGAAAGACTTTTTCTCGCATTTTAAAATGAAGTTCAAGTCGTTCATGTATAGCAAGAAGAGAAATGGCCCAAGGTGACTACCTTGCGGTACTCCGGAGGTTACACGAAACAATGACGAACGGTGGTCTCCAATCCTCACTTGCATAGACCGTCCGGTTAGGTAAGAGCGTAGCCAAACAAGAAGATTACCGCAAATTCCCAATCGGTCAAGCTTTGCTAAAGCAATTTTGTGGTCCATTTTGTCGAAGGCCGCAGACAGATCCGTGTAAATGGCATCAACCTGGAGGCCCTTTTCCATATGACGGGTTATGAATGAAGTGTATGAAACGAGCCTTGAAGTGTTGCGCAAAGAGGTTACATTTCACAGCAGCAGTCTCCACAGAAGAATCCCCATGGTGTAGTATAGACAGCCTTGTTGCGATACTATTTCGAAGATGGTCATATCAAAGTGGGAACAAGTATGGGATCTTATAGGGATCAAAATGGAAATGAAATTGAGACAATGACCGTCTAGAGAAGCGTATGATCACTTCTTTCATATCTCATATGCGAGAAACACCAGCACCAGTGTACGATGATCTAAACTCGTTCATTGTGTATGGTTTGGCCGTCCAAAATCTCTCCGATCTTATGATCGCAGCTGGATTGAAAGTACACTTAAACAATCCATGCTTACTACAGAAGATGGTAAACAAACTACCTACCCATTTAAAGCTGCAATGGGCCACACGCAAACAAGGATGCAACGACTTGACTATTGCGACTTTTGGCGAGTTTATGTCTGAGTTAGTAACAACTGCGAGCCAAGTTACATCCACTATCACTGTGGATCGAATCAATCATCAAGATCACCATAGAGATGAAAGCAGCGAAGAGGTGAAATCAAATCGATCATCTCCGTAGGGGGAAACGTAGGAGTTGAACCATTGGGCTTCATGCACGTGAGCAAACGTTGGGAATTCATTAACGATCTAAAGATGTGTCCGTGCTGCTTGAACCGTAACTTACCGTGGCCGTGTAAAACGGTTAAAAGCTGTGGCATCCACGGGTGCCAAATGAAGCACCATCCGATTCTTCATTCTGCTAAAGATACCCCATCCACAAGTGGACGCACTGTCAATGTCGGTGTCAATGAAGATACTTTGCTGAAGTATATTCCAGTTATTTTGAATGGAAAGCACGAAGAGTACTGAAACGAAGGATCATCAAGTGCCCTGTTGGAAAGTACGCTTGCAGAAGAGCTTGGGATCAATGGAGATTCCGACCAACTGAGCCTCAAATGGATTGATGCTTCGGTGAAAACGACTTTGACCAAAGTGGCAACTGTAGGAATTTCGGGAGTAGGCAGTACGAACCAATTTAAATAAAGGGATGTGCAATCCGTTGGCTAACTCGATCTGCCTGTACAGACAGTGGAGAAATCTTTTTGGAAAGATGATCATCTGAATGAGTTGTGTCATCCTCCATATTGGAAAGAAAAGCCAGGATAGGATTGTCCAATACACATCTGGTAGCACTAGCAGTAGTCCGGATAGGAGTGTCTAATGAGCTCATTGCATTTAAATGCGCGTTAGGGGCTGTTCATAAACCACTTGGTCATTTTTTGGAAGATTCCGAACACCCCCCCTCCCCGCGTGGTCGTTCGTTCATATAAAAAAAAATAAATTTGTATGGACCGTAGTCTTTTACCGACACCCCCCCCCCCCAAAATGGCCACGCGGTTTATTAATGGCCCCTTAGGGTTCATTTCATTAACATGATTTTGTTACGGGGGAGAATATTATAGGTATGGAATATTATAGGGATCAAAATGGAAATGAATTTCAGACAATTGCGAAGGAAGAGATCAAAAGTATACCGTGTAGAGAAGCGTAGTTCAGTTCGCGAGTGAATAAGTTCAGTTATTAATTCAATAAGCAAGTAAGTACGTGCTAGTAGAATGCCTTGAGAAGTGCACGAAATTGACTAGAGTAAACACAATTAGATCCAGGACTACCGATGCCAAGTGATGATTGCCGAACAGACAGTAAGGGAATAGGGAAGATCGCACTGAATAATTGTAAGAAACACAGTCTGAATTCTCATTGGAATTCAATTAATAAATTAATGAATTTAAGCTTTAGCTTATCCACGAAATTATGACTTTCAATCTGCTGAAAAAAGTCAGTCTCCGATCCTACACAGAAAAAAAATATGTAATTAAAATTCAGCGAGAAATCATACACATCAAGGGAATGCAAGAGTACACTTTTACATGAGATATAATGTAAAATTACATTACCATCGTGTAAATTTCCGCCAACCATTGCGTAAACCATCATGGACACCAACCGGTTACGCGACTATTAGCGGAAATTTACAGAAACGTAACGTAATTTTACATGATATCTCATGTAAATATGCACTAACTCTAGCATTCCCTTGATGTGCATGATTTTTCGCTGAATTTTACATATTTTTTTTTCTGTGTACACCTTACCCTTCGGCAACAAGCCTTAAAAAAGGTACCATCAATCTTGTTTTTAGTTGAAACGGTCATTTATAATGCATAACGTTGCAAATATTCGATTGTATTGAAGGGTCTGTTTGAAAAACAATTTCATTCAAAATAAAGGGGAACATATTGCTTCAAAATTGTCTCAAAGACATCCAACCGATTTTAACCATATTTTGAATTAAAAAAATCAATATTCCAAAGTGTCCAAAGTAGCCACGCACGACGGTATATAACTTATATTTAATTATCAAAAATCGTTGCGTTTTCCTAGTCACTACAGGACTGCATTACGTTTCATATTCCAATCAGCGCCAATCAGGTACGCAGCAAGACGTTTCCATTTCATTTCAATCACCTCTCTTTAACAACAGGGCATCGCATCACCGGGGTGCCGAAATTTCTAATCGACCTTATCCTGCCAGAATAAACGTGCTTGAATGGACTAGCGCCTTTTCTCAATCGATGAATTGGAAAGCATGCTGAAGGCGAATTAACGGTAAGAGCAAACGAGTGGGGGAAAATGAAATGGAACGCACCAATTAAGGTACAAGTTTAGCTGGCACATTTATTAAATTTCTAGCTAAAGTTATATTATTCAAATTTCTCCAACATGTGTGGAAACTTTTTAAGTGTATCCGCATGTCAAAACATATTGTTTTCGAATTACAAACTACAAACTACATACAAACAACTAAATTGAACAACCTTGCGTCTCCATGACATGGAAAGTGGAGAAAGCGATTACCGTTTATTTTTAAAGAGTTACTCTCTTTCTCCACTAATCGATATCTAATATTCAATCAATTAACACGGCTGAAATGAACAGGCATACACCGTCTGACAATCGAGTTGAATAGAGTTGATAACGAAGTCTCGGTCGCCATGTATGTATACTACACCGTAGTGTACAAGGCGACCGTGACTTTACTCGAACCTGCAGTCATTTGATTGCAATCAAACAGAATCATTTGACTATTCATATATCGTGTAACAGACATACGATGGTAATCAAGGCTCAAGAAAGAAAGGAACTTTTCTAAATATTACAAATAGTTCCTGCATTGACCGAGAAAAGTTCCGTTCCCCTTAGAATGGAACTTCTATATTCAATCTTAAAATTTCTATCCCCAATTGAGCCTTACGAAATCAATGGACGACACACAAACTCATAGTACATTTGTAAAAAGATGTATAATTTCCGCCTCTATTTAACTATTTCACACTTTCGTTTCGTTTTGTACCATTCTCCCCCATTGTATCTGAAACCTCTATTCCATCAGCCGGTATAATATTTTTTTCTCACAGTGGGGCTCCCCAACCAAATCGTCCATTTAGCCCAAGCTGTTTCGTTTCTGTCCAGTCATCAATCGTCCTGATTTCCCATCAGCGCAGCTAGCCTTGTGCGGAGAGTGTTTAGCCGGAGCACTACAGAGTGATAGATATTCAACTATGTATAGGTGTAGGTGTGTATATGCAGACAGTATTTCTAGATATGGAAAGCAAGCAACAGCCATTGTTTGTTGGAGATTTCTTCTTCGTTGTTTTGGCGTAGTGTCCCTACTGAGACAATGCATATTTCTCAGCTTGATGTTTCATAAGAATTATGCAAAAATAGGTTATTCGGAACTTTCTTTTTGAATTGATCTTATTCGCGTTTGTTTATCGGGTGGCAAACAAGAAGATACTCTATACTTCAGTTAACTTCTTTTACGAAAATATCCAGGACCAACCGAGAAATCACCCCCAGTAAGGATTTGTTTATCAGCAGCGCGTTTACCGCCTTGTCTATATGAGCCACTATTGTTTAAGTGTGATTGAGCAAAAAAAAAATCATTCGATCTGATTCGGCAGGGTTTTCCGTGATATTAGAGATGTTTGATGTACAACAATGTGCCCCAACCGCAGGCTGCTTTAAGTTTCAAATTTCACAGTTTCACAGAGCGTTTTAGGTACCACACGCTCTTCAAATTTTCACATATTTACTATCGTACACGGTTTACCTCCCAGGAGGACGATCAGACCCGTGACTTTAACCACTCTACAGAATAATGGGGCCCATTGCATGGAAGGAATTACCGTCATCGTTTCATATGGGGTGTGAGTATTCCCTTATCTGAGTCACTCATCTACCATACTGAGCAGAGCTCGTCGTGGCTTTTCTCATAGCGAGAAAATTCGATAGCAAACACGTGACGGTTCTCTCTGAGTTTTTAGTTGCGATAATGGACGAGGAAGGAAACTTGACAATAGAATTAAAAAAGAACCTGATTCAATTTAATGGATTTGTTTGAAAAAAAAAAAAAAATCCTTAGCAATGACCATTTTGGCCATTTGTTAAAACATAGACTTCTGGCGTTGGAACAAAATCATACCAGAATTCGTACCCATTCAAATTTGGTAAACGCTAGTGGTATAGCGCAAAATTTCAGTCGATCAGCTGTCTGATTTTCATATTTTTTTTGCTGTGTATTTAGAATAAAGTGCGTAAACAGGATTCATTTAGTGAAAGTCAAAATTACAAAACATTTAACCTGTGATAAGTTTTTGTTATAGCTTTACTGTCGAGATTATGATCGACTCTTCTTTCTTCTTTTCTTGGCGTAACGTCCTCACTGGGACAAAGCCTGTTTCTCAGCTTAGTGTTCTATGAGCACTTCCACAGTTATTAATTGAGTGCTTCCTCTGCCAATGACCATTTTGCATGCGTATATCGTGTGGCAGGCACGAAGATACTCTATGCCCAAGGAAGTCAAGGAAATTTCCTTTACGAAAAGATCCTGGACCGACCGGGAATCGAACCCGTCACTCTCAGCATGGTCATGCTGAATACCTGTGCGTTTACCGCCTCGGCTATATGGGCCCTGATCAACTCTGTGATAGGCAAATTACAAGTTACAAAATTGGTACATGTCATCGAAGACAGTTTTATTGAAGAAATTAATGGTTTTGACCACCTAGTCAAAAATAAATTTGTTTGCATAATTTTCGATATTTTTACCGTTTTGAAGAATTTTTCTATGAAACTACTGCATATTAGCGTGGGTCATCGGAACCGTTTTCTCAGATCAAAGTTTTTTTGGATCCATTTCGGGTCCTGAGTATCTGTGCAAAATTTGAGCACGATCGGTTGCGTCTACACTTTGCGCATTGCAATTGAAATTTGTATGGGATTTTGTATGGGAAACATACTTATTCGCATTTTTGTCATAAGTTGAAAAAGTTTGTCTGTAACTTTTTAACCGATACTGTAAAATGATAGCCTAGGATGTTCTGAAAAACTTTATTAAAGACCGCAAAGCGATCCGATGCTTGTGAAAATAGTTATAATCAACGAACCGCATGCATGTGCTTATGTTTTAACATGTTATGGAATAACAATAGCAACAAAATCATGCTGTTTCGGCAAGTAATGCCAACGCTATAACTTTTTTCATAAACATCAGATCACTTCGCGGTCTTCGACAAAGTTTTTCAGGACACCCTAGGCTATGTTTTCACTTTATCGGTAACATGGTTTTAGTAAAACTCGAGCTTGTCATGGGAAAAATGCAAAAAAGGTGTGTTTTCCCATGTAAAACTCCATACAAACTTCAAACGCGATGCGCAAAACGTAGACATAACCGATCGTATCCAAATTTTGCACACTTATTTGGGACTTGAAATGGGATTAAAAAAAACTTTGATCTGATGGGATACCATTGAATTTTTCATTTTTCCATATAAACGATGACCCACTGTACTGCATATTTAGTTAGGTACGTTTAATCCTATTTGCACTATTTTTTGTTAATGTTTGATATTATTGAGTAACTTGTTGTGACTGCAGGGATGCCAGATGTTTTTTTTTTGAAAAATCTGTATCACTATTTCCAAAAATCTGTATCCTATACAAAAATAAAATGACCTCTCTTGCTCAAAAATCTGCATTTCTTATAATACGAAATCTGTACGGATGCTCAAAAATCTGTATAATACAAATAATCAAAAATCTGTATAATCAAATAATACAAAATCTATATAATACATACATATACAGATAAATCTGTATATATGGCATCTTTGCTTGTGAGAAAAAAAAATCATCCCATTTGACCCGAAGTTTTGTAAACAGTAAATTTGCATTTTATTTCATGCTAATAGTCCTTGTAGATTCATATAAACAAGATATCAGTATCTCCATGATATATGGTGCGTTAGCGTAGTTACGGTATACTTCGTAGATTGGATACTAACAACATTCATGTACCTTTTGCTAATCTTGCTCGGATTGCTTTTCGGAACAAAGCCGGGGAGCTAACTTTGCACCAATCTTATGCAAGAATACCAAAAGCACAGATGTCATTATTCCCGGCCACGCCCATCTTTACCGTAACTTGGGATAGAGGAAGGAAATGTTGATGTAGCACTTATATAAGAGGCCTCCGACTCAGTGACACTCCCTTAAGTACTACGGAGTGGGTGGTTGGGAGATGTATTATGTAGGTCAAGGATTCGCTTGAAAAGCCGGCGATGGACTTACGGCATTGATTAGTTGGTTAAAATTTATTCTTTTGAAAGCCGGCAATCAAAAGAGTTTTTTTCTATTTATTGTTTAAATAATTATGTTTCTGCTCAGTAAGAGGCCCAAGCAGAACCGATCCCTCCAGGGTCATCGGAACATTACAATAAATATTTGAAACACGTAAAAAAAAAATCGCGATCCGAGAAAAAAAAACTCAATTTACATAAAAAACAAACGAAAACACCGAAAAAACAACTCAATTTATTTAACCTTTGAGCGATGGCGCTGTTATATTTTGTAGAACACATTGAAATAATCTCGCTTTTCGTGTTCAGCATTAGCGTGGTGCTGACGGTGGTGGGCAACCGCGCGAGTTACGGAAGGTTTTAAAAAAATACGTAAAACGAGTTGAATAAAATAAAATCAAAAGATTATAAATAAGTATGTTTCGGTTCAGTGGGAGGCACAAGCCAAATTAATTAAAACGCAAGGAGAAAAAAAAATTGGTGATTCGAAAAATAACAAAATAAAAAAAATCAATTTTTCTAAAAAATTAGAGGGGCGTGTACAAGACACAACCGCATGACGTAAACTACGTAAAGCAGTTTGTTATTGGTTGAATCAATAGTTTGAATCAATAAAAATAATCATATCATAAGAAACAAGATAAATTCTACAAGTTTGAGAATTCCGGTATTGGAAATAATTACAAAATAGTGTTTGAACTTGTACCGACTTTTCGAACTCTCTAAGCAGAATACCCTCTTCAAATGAGTGTAATATGTTTTGTACCTTTTAATTCCGCCCTATTTTGCTTATCCATTGACAGATACGCGTATCAACTACCACTTGTAATCTTCCTCAGTGTCAGTTATCCACAGTTTGAAGCCTAAGCGAAGCCGGCGGAAATCCCTTATACACTGCGTTAATGGTAGCGCAAGAAGAAAGCGCACTCGCTAGATTCAGAGACACGACCAGATAAAAAGACACGGTTTAATTTCCGCACAATGCTGTTGCATTTTGTTTAGTATACTATAGTAGGTTTCAAAATTCGGCAGTTTTGACACTTACAGGGGATGGCCAAAATGTTTGGGATAGGCAACTTTTTTTTCTCTCACAAAAAAGTTCAGCATGCTATATCTTTTCATAGAGCGCATCAAAAAATCTCAAATTTTGACTGTTTGTCAACCTATTATATGTGCATCATTGGTACAAATTTGGGCTTGATTGATTAATATTTCGCGAAGTTAGAACCGTTCGGGTAAAATATCTTTTTTTTGACAACGCATTTTTGAGCTGTCATATCTCGGAAACCAGTAAACCGAATTGAATGAAATTTTGAACGTACACTAACAATATGTAAATGCTTCACAAACTATTAAGGACAAGGTATTTGGAGTACACAGCTCAAAATTTCTAGAGCACCGTTTTTTAGAACCGTTGAACGGATTTGGATGAAAATGCATCACGTTAATTGTTCAGTGGTTGTCAACAGCGTGATGCATTTTAATCCAAATCCGTTCAACGGTTCTAAAAAACGGTGCTCTAGAAATTTTGAGCTATGTACTCCAAATACCTTGTCCTTAAAACATAGATACTTTTTAAACGTTGAAAAAAGTTATCATGGATTGACACTTTTTGGACTTTTCTTGAAAAAATGTATTTTTTTTACATTAATGTGAAAAAAATTTAGTGTTGATATCCAAAGATTTTCCACTTCTGTTTTCAAATTATCTCTAATCAGATATATTAGAGCCTATTTAGATTGAAGGAAGAACACATTTAATAATTTTTGTGTGGTATTGTAAATTTTACTTATTTTCCTCTATATGGGTAAAAATTTTAACCCGATATAACTTAATTCGCCGTGAGAAAATATTACATTTTATAACGTCGTATTGAGTATCAATATATTGTTGATAAACGTTAAAAAATTCATTCAATTTGGTTCACTGGTTTCCGAGTTATGACAGCTCAAAAATGAGTTGTCTAAAAAATAGTGTTCTACGCGAACGGTTCTAACTTCGCGAAAAATTAATAAATCAAGCCCAAATTTGTACCAATGATGCACACATAATAGATTGACAAACAGTCAAAATTTGAGATTTTTTGATGCACTCTATGAAAAGTTACAGCATGTTGAATTTTTTTGTGGGAGAAAAAAAGTTGCCTATCCCAAACATTTTGGCCATCCCCTGTATGTGACCAGCGTCACTTTATCGGAAAATCTGCCATTTCATCTTTCAGAAAATTGATAAAGCCCTTGAAAAGGCTGTTCGAACCAGAATTTAGTCAAGTTATTGCACGTGAGTTCAACAAATTTCATTGTTTTGGCAGCAAAAGTCAGAACAGCGACGAGGCTTTGTCTTAGGACGTCCATAAGAAGAAGAAGTAGAAGAATTGGTTTTATCGATAGAAGAAGAATTAGTTTGGTGAGAGAGGGGTAAGAATCAGTAATGCCATACAGCTTACTTTGCAATCAAACAGATCAATCAAAAATCCAAATCATTAGGCTTTTGCTAATTTGATGACTGGAATTGCCTATACATTATTATTTATCAAAGAATTTCTTTTAATCGTAGTAGCTTTCTTCCAGATTTTTCGGCAAAAATGGGCACAGAGAGTTTTGATTTTTATCGATTTTTAACCCTCGAGTAATCGCGCTGTTGTATTTGGTACAACACATTGAAAAAATCTCGCTTTTTGTACTCAGCATTGGCGTGGTGCTGACGCAAGTAATCTACCACGCGAGTTACGGAAGGTTAAAGATATAATACCTATTGAAATTTGGTTGAGAAATAATCTTCTTTTTTTTTTATCTAGTTCATTTATTTGGGGCTCAATCGCGTATAACGCTTTACGGAGCCGAGGATCTTTCTTTGTACTTAATAGTATACATTATACAGAGTAATAACTTTTTAATGATATCTGTTAGTAATGGGTGGAAGCCAGGGTACTCGTGGCAGCTCGAGGTTAGAAGGTCACATTTTGAGGGATGGACAGGGTAAGGATTGGGCCAAAGGTTTCACTGCTGCTCATCCGGGGGTGAATCGCATCTTGCTAGCGTATTCGGTGCCTTGTGGTGTTGGTATCAACTTGTTGTGGGACTTGGTTTTCCGAATGGCCAGGAGCAGCTTGGTAACACAAAGAGGACAAAACAGAGAAAAAAAACTGGAGAAGAAAACACAAGCAAATTAAACTTTTATACCAGCAGAGCGAAGAAAGTCGAAAACACATCCCATGTATGTGACATCGCGGGTCCCCAACACATCTCTCACAAGAACAAAGGGTTGTCTACCTCGGGCCTCAAGGGTATCCAAAAGTAGCGCTCTGGAGGCGTCATTATCCGGGCATTGCCAAACTACGTGGTCGATGTCATCATAACCGGAACCGCACTTAGTACAAACATTGCTCAACGCGAGGTTAATCCTGTGTAAATGCGCGTCTAGCGAGTAATGGTTGGACATAAGTCTTGACATCACGCGAATGAAATTGCGACTTACATCCAGACCATACCACCACACTCGCAAAGAAACATTAGGAATAATGGAATGTAACCACCGTCCCAGCTGGCCATCTCGCCAATCATTTTGCCAACTTTGAAGAGAACTCTGGCGAACAAAATGGAAAAATTCATCATGTGAAATTCTTCTATCATAGATCTCACCTTCCTGTGCGCCCACCTTTGCGAGAGAGTCCGCCTTCTCATTGCCATAAATTGAGCAATGTGAGGGGACCCATACAAAGGTAATCTTGTATGATCTTTCGACCAGTGCACCCATCTGCTCCCTTATTTTTGTAAGAAAGTAAGATGAATGTTTTACAGGTTTCATCGACCGGAGTGCCTCAATCGAACTAAGGCTATCCGAGAAGATGAAGAAATGGTCTACGGGCATGTTGGAAATCATCCCCAAAGCGAAGTTGATTGCTGCCAGCTCAGCAACATAAACCGAACAAGGTTCCTGAAGTTTGCGGAAGGCGGTAAAATTTTCATTGAAGACACCGAAACCAGTGGATCCATTTATGCGAGACCCATCAGTGAAGAATCTCTTACAGGAATTGACATGTTGGTACTTTTCGTTAAAAATGCGAGGAATAGATATACATCGAAGTTGATCCGGTATTCCATGAATAGCTTGTTTCATGGACAGATCGTATTTAACAGAGGAACTGTCATTAGTGAAGTGTACACGGGGAGGATTATAACTTGGTAGGCTTATGTCAGATGACATGTAGAACAAATAGATTCTCATGAATTTTGATTGAGTGTTCAGACTGAGCATTTCTTCGAAGTTTTCAATGACAAGTGTGTTGCTCACTCCACACTTGATAAGTAACCTTAGCGAGAGCTCCCAGAATCGGTTCTGGAGAGGTTTCACCCCTGCCAGGACCTCTAGGCTCGCATTATGCGTTGAGTGCATACAGCCGAGAGCAATACGCAAACAACGGTATTGAATTCGTTCCAACTTTATTAGGTGGCAGTTTGCTGCTGAGTGGAAGCAGAAAGAGCCATACTCAATAACAGAGAGAATAGTCGTTTTGTAAAGTTTTATGAGGTCTTCCGGGTGAGCACCCCACCATGTTCCGGTAATTGTGCATAGAAAATTGATCCTTTGTTGACATTTTTGCACCAAATACTTGATTTGGGTACCCCAAGTGCCTTTTGAATCAAACCAGACCCCAAGGTATTTCGAAGTCAAAGACTGGTCGATTTCTATTCCCAAAAGATTGAGTTTCAGTTGGGCTGGGTTCCGCTTTCTAGAAAACACAACCAATTGAGTTTTTTGCGGAGCAAACTCGATCCCCAAATCTCTTGCCCAGATTGACAGATTATTTAGAGAATTTTGCAATGGTCTTTGCAACATTTCTGCATGTGGGCCTTTTAGAGAAACCACAGCATCATCTGCAAGTTGTCTTAGCGTGCATTGTCCTTCCAAGCAACTATCAATGTCTTTCACGTAAAAATTATAAAGCAAGGGACTTAAACATGAGCCTTGGGGTAGGCCCATGTAACTAATTCTGGAAGTTGTCAGTTGTCCGAGATTGAAACTCATATGTTTTTCTGACAACAAATTATACAAGAAATTATTTAAAATTCCTGGAAGTCCACTATTGTGCAGTTTTTCTGACAATATTCCTATGGAAACTGAATCAAAGGCGCCCTTAATATCCAAGAAAACTGAAGCCAGTTGCTCCTTTTCCGCAAAGGCCAGTTGAATATCTGTTGAAAGCAACGTTAGACAATCGTTTGTTCCTTTGCCCTTGCGAAACCCGAACTGTGTATTTGAAAGCAAGTTATTCGATTCGATCCAATGATCGAGTCGTGATAGGATCATTTTTTCCAACAATTTCCTTAAACATGATAACATAGCAATTGGGCGGTATGAATTATGATCAGACGCTGGTTTACCAGGCTTTTGAATAGCTATTACTTTGACCTGTCTCCATTCATGCGGAACGATGTTGTTCTCCATGAATGAGTTGAACAGGTCCAGTAATCGTCTTTTCGCGATATCTGGGAGATTCTTTAGAAGATTGAACTTGATCATATCGCGTCCCGGAGCGGAATTGTTTGATGAAAGAAGAGCCATAGAAAGTTCCAGCATAGTGAAGGGTCTGTCCAGAGAAACGTCTCTTGGGGATGTTTCCCAAGAAATCGGTTGTGCTGGGACTGAGTCTGGGCAGACCTTTTTCGCGAAGCTGAATATCCAACGGTTGGAGTATTCGTCACTCTCATTAGAAGAAGAGCGGTTTCGCATGTTGCGAGCAACTCTCCAAAGCGTTGTCATTGAAGTTTCTCTTGAGAGACCCTCAATGAAGTGTCGCCAATAACTACGCTTCTTTGCTTTCAGCAGGTTTCTCAACTGTCTTTCGAGCTTTGCGTACTCTTGATAAAGATCTGAGGTACCGTGCCTACGAAAAGTTTTGAAAGCATCAGATTTTTTAAGATACAACTGGGTGCAATCATCATCCCAGCCTAGTGTGGCTGGTCTTCTTTTGAAGGTTGCACTTGGAACACGTCGTTTTTGTGATTCTAATGCACTCTTATATATCAGTTCAGACAGGAATCGATACTCATCCAAAGGTGGGAGGGGATTGAATGATTCGATGCCAAAAGATACCGCTTCTGCATACTTTTGCCAATCGATATTCCTTGTGAGGTCAAAAGGAACCTGAATTGGATGGTCTGACCTTTCACTATTATGCTTTATGGTGGTTATAATGGGTAAGTGATCACTACCATGAGGATCCTCGATTACCTTCCACAAGCAATCGAATGATAGTGAACTTGACCCCAGTGATAGGTCGAGACGACTTTCTTTGCCGTCAGATGCAATACGTGTCACTTCACCTGTATTCAAAATGTTCAAATTGAAATCGTCGCACAAATCATAGAAAACGGCCGCTCTATTATCGTCATATGGTTCGCCCCACCCTGTACCATGTGCGTTCATATCACCCAGAATTAAAACTGGATGTGATAGTGCAGAAACCGCATTCCAAAGATGACGGCGGTTAATTGAAATTCTTGGAGGAATGTAAACGGAAGCTACGCAAAGTTCTTTACCCTTTACGTTTATTTGGCAAGCGACGATTTCTACGCCAGGATGAGTCGCGATTGGAATTCTATAAAATGAGTAAGTCTTTTTGATCCCCAAAAGAACTCCCCCATAATGGTCATCTCTATCCTGGCGTATAATGTTAAAATCGTGGAAGTTGAGTTCATCTTCAGAAGAAAGCCATGTTTCACAAAGGGCAAATATATCACAATCAGAGTTGTGAATCAAAAACTTAAACAGGTCTAATTTAGGTTTTAGACTATGACAGTTCCACTGTAGCACAGCGATCATATCTTGTACCTCACTTGATGAATTATCCATCGAAAGATATGATCGCAGCAAGGAGGGGCCATGATTGTGTCAGATTCCGAAGATATTCTTCTACTGTAGGTATAAACATATCAATAATGCCTCTAAATGTTTCTGGAAGGCTGAGGGCATCATATAAGCGATCCACGAGAACCCTAAAAGTAAACAGTCCTCGCTTGGGTCTAGGAGGCTTGTTTGAACTGCGAGGAACTTTGGTAGCTTTTTTCTTGCTACCTTGTCGATTGTTTCTCTTTGAAGTGTATTTAACAGGCGGAGACGGGGGTGACAGGTTCTTGCTACAACATGGATCTGAAGCTGAAGGAACCTGATTCTTCGGAGTTTTTAAGTTTACCCCGTCTCCTTTAACATTAGGCAAACTTTTGAGGGAAGACTTTAAAAAGACCTTTCGGCGCAATCCCGGGGAAGATGATGACTTCCTTTTTCCAGGTGCGTGTACCTCCGAAAGAGATCTACCCTCATCAGTTTCGCCATCGTCCTGATCATCGGAAGACAACTCCTGATAGGGATTTTCAACTGGGACAGCTGATTCAGACACGGAATCTGGTGTTTTAAAAGATTTCACCATCTCCGCATATGTCTGTTTGGAGCGCTTTATGATAGAGCGACTCTCATTTCGAATGCGTCTTTTGTAAGCCGGGCAAACTTGCAAGTCGTGTGGATCTCCGCCACAGTAGCTACATTTTTCCGCTTCCTGTGTGCAAGAGTCCTCCAAATGAGCTTGGTTGCATTTGCCACAACGGGGCTTGTTGTCGCAAAAGCTATCACTGTGACCAAACTGCTTGCATTTGGTACAATTAAAAACCTTCGGCCTAAAAAGATGCACTGGGTAAAAACCACCATCAATTACAACAAATTCCGGGAGGACGGAACCTGGAAAAGTCACTCGAAAAAACGCTGAAGGCGAGTACACCTTTTTATTTCCTTCCATGGAAACCTTAGATAAGCGTTTACAGTCTAGGATAGCCACATCAGGAATTGACCTATTTTTGAATCGACCAAAGCCGGTCTTGATGTCCTCACATGTCAGCATTTCGTCGAGGATCTTCCCCTCCACCTCCACTTCTCGTGCTGGCACATAGACGGCGTATTCAACAGTAAACGCTTCGTGTTGAGCAATTTCATTTGCTGCTTTGTAGCTAGGTGCGGTAACACGCAGCTTGGATGCTTTCACTTGGTGAATAACGGTCCCAGGATACTTACGCGTCAGCTCTCGAGAAATCGAAAGCATATTCAATGGTTTGCATTTGCGCCGGAAATAGACAACCCAAGGTCCAGGCGAAGATGGCTGATAAAACCGCGTACGAGCAATGATATCATTAGGAGGCGTTTCGCCTCCAATCGAATCGTCCATGTGGAAACAAATTTATGGAAAATAACTCAAAAGTGCAAAAGAGGAAGAGAAAAACCTTAAAGTACTTACAGTGCACTTTCTTCCTTAGGACGACAACTGTTTGGTTTGTAAACCAAATAATGTTAATAACATATAGAAGAAAAAAAAAATAAAGCAAAAAAACTTGTACTAATAATATACGAATTCAATTCTTATGTTTATTTTAGCGCACCCTGTAGGATGCAAAAAAACGGTATTGAAAAAAAAAAGAAAAAATAGCTAATAAAAAAAAACAAAAAAAAAATGGTCCGTTATTTACAGTTTGTACACCCTTACCCGTATACAGTAGTTTGGGAACCACTGTTATGGATGTCAAAAAAAACACGTGGTCGAATGTGGACTGGGGATACAATAGACAAAAGCGATCAAAACAAATTGGGCGGACAAAAGAGTGTATCGAAAGAGTGATACTTATCTGACCGAAGCAGGTAGATATTTATCACAGGCAGGTCGATGGTAAGGCTGTCCGTCGCGTCTGCCTTCGCACCCGTCGCCGCCGTCCTCTTCGATGACGGAGGGGCTGATGATGGCGATAAAGATGACTTTCTTGGATGCGATGCTTCTTCTTTGATGTACGATGATGCAAGCACCTCGCTTCCCGGGTTGCGCTGGATACCACCTTGCGACACTACACTTCGCACAAGCAGGAAAACGTACGATATAAAAAACCTTCCGCACTTGCGGGGGAAAAAACTCCACTTATACGAGGTCTATCGCGTGGTGAGATACGGAGCACACGTCCGACTCGTCCAAATGCACAACTGGGAATGAGAAATAATCTTCATTTCTTCATTAAACTTGCAATTTCTCTAAGTTTAAGAAAATTATTGGAAATTTCCGATCAACTCGCATTTGTAAATTTATATGGAGTATGTCATGGATGCTACAAGAAGCAATTATATTTCCACTACTCCGCTACTCCGGCTTTAAGACCGTGCCGATTTTGACATTATTTGTGACCCAGCGCTTCGTCTCCCTTAGAAAATTATTCGGTTCATTTTTGTGGAGGAACATTGGAAAACGCAAACGGAGAAACTGGCTAGCCAGTGGCTAGCCTTTCTTCAATGCAATCTCCTAGAAAGGTCATGAACGAATGATGGAAGATGAGAAGAATTTAACTGGACGGCAAAACGCAAAAATGTGCTCGCACGCAATCGGCTGGTTAAAACATCTGCTTACTTTTCCCAAATTTTCAATAGTTTGCTGTTGAAAATCAATAATTTTGATTATTTGTCATAAATGGTACGTACATACATTTCCAATCGATTAATATGAAGCCATTAATTGGAAATAATACTATTAATGGCTGAGTTATTAGCGTGCAAAATCTGACATAATTTCGTGACCGTCGTAAAATTTTAGATTTCCAGTGCCGTGGTAGCGTAAGCACCCCATTTCATGCAATTTTACCGCACTCGCGTAGTAGATGGTTTTAAAATGTCGGCATTTGCATGTCTTCACTTAATTCGGAATCAACTCTTGCACAAAATATAGAATTGTAGCCCTCATAAGGGCTGTTTAAATTTATTTGCTTACTAAAGGTGAAATTCGGTAGTTATGATTGCGAAATCCAGAACGACGACAGTGGCCTTGACTCCGATGGTGGGTTTGCGAGGCGATGCTGTGCAAAACGTGGCGATGCGAAAGCGGACGCACTCGCGCGCAACCGCCTTCGACCATCGCGATCGGCTTGCCAAAGCATACTGAAGGAAGTGAACTGAGCGCTCCGCTGATGCGTTCCCGTCAAAGAGTTGGCAATGAATAAGAGAAAATGGGAAGAAGCAGTTTGCTTTTATACGGCAAGGTGGTTCGTTTTCCCCTCTCGAACGTGGTTGGTTCGATGAGAGAGGGGTAAGAATCAGTGATGCCATAGGATTTATTTGCAATATTGGTTTGATTAATGTTCATCAAATTCATTTTAATATGCAAATCATACTTTTGCAAATTGGTGGACTAGATTTATTAAAAGTTTAATGCTTATAAATAATAATTTAATATCATGGTTAAGTATTGCACATTTGCAACGGTTAAAGTACTTATTCAATCAAATTTGGCAACACTGTTTAACAATGCTCATTTTCTTCATCAAAGTAACCATTTTTCTAGGTTGAAGAAATTGAACAAATTTTCAATCAAGTCGTACAAATTTTGTTCATTTCATTTATAACAGCTATCTCATAGTAATTTCACTTGAAACCGTAACCTGGAAAATTATCCGTTCTCTCTTGTGGGGCAGTTTTATAGCCCTCAGAAGCGCTGTTTTGATTTACATCATTCCCATCCGACGATGAAAAGTCCTCATGCGGCTGGCCGCTCCAATTTTACCACCGCACGCCGCGCACGACGACGCACAACCGTCGACAGCCACCGCGCTCCGCATGTCGCAGAATACTGAGCGAACATGCAAACGGAGAAACTGCTCTGTGGTCCAACTCTGATGTGGTCGTCAGGTCCACTCGTGCCGCCGCGCACTCCGACGCGAAGACGCACGCACAAGTTGCGGCACAACCGCCGACAGCTACCACCGCGCTCGGCATGTCAAAGAATACTGAGCGCAAACGGAGAAACTTGACTCTCCTCGCTCCGATGCGTTCCCCTCTGGACTGGTCAGCAGCTCCACTCGTACCGTGTTAGGCACGACGACGCGACGACGCGCGACCGTCGGCAACCGCCGTGCTCGGCATGTGGAAGTAAACTGAGAGCAGCAAAAATGCAAACGGAGGTACTGGGCTGTTCTCCTCCGATGCGTTCCCCTCGAAGAGTCGATGCAGAATGGAGGAAGATGGGAAGAAGCAGTAATCTTTTATACTGGGGGATGCTCGACGAAAAATCGCAAACCTGTGCTCGCACGTGATTGGCTGGATAAAGCATGGGTTCACTTTTCCCAAATTTTCAATAGTTTGCTGTTGAAATTCAATAGTTAGCTATAATTATTTCAACGCGTAGATAAATTTCTGATCGATCGGTGCAAAAATTTTGAAAATCGGTCGTGAAACGGCTGAGTTATTAGCGCTCAAAACCTATCAATTTTTCGTGACGGTCGCAAAATTTTAGAATTTCATTTTACACCCAGTACTTCCCGTAAGACGTAGTTTACGTCAAAAAAAAAGAAAACGCATCCAAACCCGCGACATTACGACACAAGGCTCGAAGAAAAACGACGCGGACAACGTAGTCTACCTGCCACCGAATGATATGGCGATCTTGACCCTTCAAAAAAAAAATTAGAGGGGCGTGTACAAGACACAACCGCATGACGTAAACTACGTAAAGCAGTTTGTTATTGGTTGAATCAATAGTTTGAATCAATAAAAATAATCATATCATAAGAAACAAGATAAATTCTACAAGTTTGAGAATTCCGGTATTGGAAATAATTACAAAATAGTGTTTGAACTTGTACCGACTTTTCGAACTCTCTAAGCAGAATACCCTCTTCAAATGAGTGTAATATGTTTTGTACCTTTTAATTCCGCCCTATTTTGCTTATCCATTGACAGATACGCGTATCAACTACCACTTGTAATCTTCCTCAGTGTCAGTTATCCACAGTTTGAAGCCTAAGCGAAGCCGGCGGAAATCCCTTATACACTGCGTTAATGGTAGCGCAAGAAGAAAGCGCACTCGCTAGATTCAGAGACACGACCAGATAAAAAGACACGGTTTAATTTCCGCACAATGCTGTTGCATTTTGTTTAGTATACTATAGTAGGTTTCAAAATTCGGCAGTTTTGACACTTACAGGGGATGGCCAAAATGTTTGGGATAGGCAACTTTTTTTTCTCTCACAAAAAAGTTCAGCATGCTATATCTTTTCATAGAGCGCATCAAAAAATCTCAAATTTTGACTGTTTGTCAACCTATTATATGTGCATCATTGGTACAAATTTGGGCTTGATTGATTAATATTTCGCGAAGTTAGAACCGTTCGGGTAAAATATCTTTTTTTTGACAACGCATTTTTGAGCTGTCATATCTCGGAAACCAGTAAACCGAATTGAATGAAATTTTGAACGTACACTAACAATATGTAAATGCTTCACAAACTATTAAGGACAAGGTATTTGGAGTACACAGCTCAAAATTTCTAGAGCACCGTTTTTTAGAACCGTTGAACGGATTTGGATGAAAATGCATCACGTTAATTGTTCAGTGGTTGTCAACAGCGTGATGCATTTTAATCCAAATCCGTTCAACGGTTCTAAAAAACGGTGCTCTAGAAATTTTGAGCTATGTACTCCAAATACCTTGTCCTTAAAACATAGATACTTTTTAAACGTTGAAAAAAGTTATCATGGATTGACACTTTTTGGACTTTTCTTGAAAAAATGTATTTTTTTTACATTAATGTGAAAAAAATTTAGTGTTGATATCCAAAGATTTTCCACTTCTGTTTTCAAATTATCTCTAATCAGATATATTAGAGCCTATTTAGATTGAAGGAAGAACACATTTAATAATTTTTGTGTGGTATTGTAAATTTTACTTATTTTCCTCTATATGGGTAAAAATTTTAACCCGATATAACTTAATTCGCCGTGAGAAAATATTACATTTTATAACGTCGTATTGAGTATCAATATATTGTTGATAAACGTTAAAAAATTCATTCAATTTGGTTCACTGGTTTCCGAGTTATGACAGCTCAAAAATGAGTTGTCTAAAAAATAGTGTTCTACGCGAACGGTTCTAACTTCGCGAAAAATTAATCAATCAAGCCCAAATTTGTACCAATGATGCACACATAATAGATTGACAAACAGTCAAAATTTGAGATTTTTTGATGCACTCTATGAAAAGTTACAGCATGTTGAATTTTTTTGTGGGAGAAAAAAAGTTGCCTATCCCAAACATTTTGGCCATCCCCTGTATGTGACCAGCGTCACTTTATCGGAAAATCTGCCATTTCATCTTTCAGAAAATTGATAAAGCCCTTGAAAAGGCTGTTCGAACCAGAATTTAGTCAAGTTATTGCACGTGAGTTCAACAAATTTCATTGTTTTGGCAGCAAAAGTCAGAACAGCGACGAGGCTTTGTCTTAGGACGTCCATAAGAAGAAGAAGTAGAAGAATTGGTTTTATCGATAGAAGAAGAATTAGTTTGGTGAGAGAGGGGTAAGAATCAGTAATGCCATACAGCTTACTTTGCAATCAAACAGATCAATCAAAAATCCAAATCATTAGGCTTTTGCTAATTTGATGACTGGAATTGCCTATACATTATTATTTATCAAAGAATTTCTTTTAATCGTAGTAGCTTTCTTCCAGATTTTTCGGCAAAAATGGGCACAGAGAGTTTTGATTTTTATCGATTTTTAACCCTCGAGTAATCGCGCTGTTGTATTTGGTACAACACATTGAAAAAATCTCGCTTTTTGTACTCAGCATTGGCGTGGTGCTGACGCAAGTAATCTACCACGCGAGTTACGGAAGGTTAAAGATATAATACCTATTGAAATTTGGTTGAGAAATAATCTTCTTTTTTTTTTATCTAGTTCATTTATTTGGGGCTCAATCGCGTATAACGCTTTACGGAGCCGAGGATCTTTCTTTGTACTTAATAGTATACATTATACAGAGTAATAACTTTTTAATGATATCTGTTAGTAATGGGTGGAAGCCAGGGTACTCGTGGCAGCTCGAGGTTAGAAGGTCACATTTTGAGGGATGGACAGGGTAAGGATTGGGCCAAAGGTTTCACTGCTGCTCATCCGGGGGTGAATCGCATCTTGCTAGCGTATTCGGTGCCTTGTGGTGTTGGTATCAACTTGTTGTGGGACTTGGTTTTCCGAATGGCCAGGAGCAGCTTGGTAACACAAAGAGGACAAAACAGAGAAAAAAAACTGGAGAAGAAAACACAAGCAAATTAAACTTTTATACCAGCAGAGCGAAGAAAGTCGAAAACACATCCCATGTATGTGACATCGCGGGTCCCCAACACATCTCTCACAAGAACAAAGGGTTGTCTACCTCGGGCCTCAAGGGTATCCAAAAGTAGCGCTCTGGAGGCGTCATTATCCGGGCATTGCCAAACTACGTGGTCGATGTCATCATAACCGGAACCGCACTTAGTACAAACATTGCTCAACGCGAGGTTAATCCTGTGTAAATGCGCGTCTAGCGAGTAATGGTTGGACATAAGTCTTGACATCACGCGAATGAAATTGCGACTTACATCCAGACCATACCACCACACTCGCAAAGAAACATTAGGAATAATGGAATGTAACCACCGTCCCAGCTGGCCATCTCGCCAATCATTTTGCCAACTTTGAAGAGAACTCTGGCGAACAAAATGGAAAAATTCATCATGTGAAATTCTTCTATCATAGATCTCACCTTCCTGTGCGCCCACCTTTGCGAGAGAGTCCGCCTTCTCATTGCCATAAATTGAGCAATGTGAGGGGACCCATACAAAGGTAATCTTGTATGATCTTTCGACCAGTGCACCCATCTGCTCCCTTATTTTTGTAAGAAAGTAAGATGAATGTTTTACAGGTTTCATCGACCGGAGTGCCTCAATCGAACTAAGGCTATCCGAGAAGATGAAGAAATGGTCTACGGGCATGTTGGAAATCATCCCCAAAGCGAAGTTGATTGCTGCCAGCTCAGCAACATAAACCGAACAAGGTTCCTGAAGTTTGCGGAAGGCGGTAAAATTTTCATTGAAGACACCGAAACCAGTGGATCCATTTATGCGAGACCCATCAGTGAAGAATCTCTTACAGGAATTGACATGTTGGTACTTTTCGTTAAAAATGCGAGGAATAGATATACATCGAAGTTGATCCGGTATTCCATGAATAGCTTGTTTCATGGACAGATCGTATTTAACAGAGGAACTGTCATTAGTGAAGTGTACACGGGGAGGATTATAACTTGGTAGGCTTATGTCAGATGACATGTAGAACAAATAGATTCTCATGAATTTTGATTGAGTGTTCAGACTGAGCATTTCTTCGAAGTTTTCAATGACAAGTGTGTTGCTCACTCCACACTTGATAAGTAACCTTAGCGAGAGCTCCCAGAATCGGTTCTGGAGAGGTTTCACCCCTGCCAGGACCTCTAGGCTCGCATTATGCGTTGAGTGCATACAGCCGAGAGCAATACGCAAACAACGGTATTGAATTCGTTCCAACTTTATTAGGTGGCAGTTTGCTGCTGAGTGGAAGCAGAAAGAGCCATACTCAATAACAGAGAGAATAGTCGTTTTGTAAAGTTTTATGAGGTCTTCCGGGTGAGCACCCCACCATGTTCCGGTAATTGTGCATAGAAAATTGATCCTTTGTTGACATTTTTGCACCAAATACTTGATTTGGGTACCCCAAGTGCCTTTTGAATCAAACCAGACCCCAAGGTATTTCGAAGTCAAAGACTGGTCGATTTCTATTCCCAAAAGATTGAGTTTCAGTTGGGCTGGGTTCCGCTTTCTAGAAAACACAACCAATTGAGTTTTTTGCGGAGCAAACTCGATCCCCAAATCTCTTGCCCAGATTGACAGATTATTTAGAGAATTTTGCAATGGTCTTTGCAACATTTCTGCATGTGGGCCTTTTAGAGAAACCACAGCATCATCTGCAAGTTGTCTTAGCGTGCATTGTCCTTCCAAGCAACTATCAATGTCTTTCACGTAAAAATTATAAAGCAAGGGACTTAAACATGAGCCTTGGGGTAGGCCCATGTAACTAATTCTGGAAGTTGTCAGTTGTCCGAGATTGAAACTCATATGTTTTTCTGACAACAAATTATACAAGAAATTATTTAAAATTCCTGGAAGTCCACTATTGTGCAGTTTTTCTGACAATATTCCTATGGAAACTGAATCAAAGGCGCCCTTAATATCCAAGAAAACTGAAGCCAGTTGCTCCTTTTCCGCAAAGGCCAGTTGAATATCTGTTGAAAGCAACGTTAGACAATCGTTTGTTCCTTTGCCCTTGCGAAACCCGAACTGTGTATTTGAAAGCAAGTTATTCGATTCGATCCAATGATCGAGTCGTGATAGGATCATTTTTTCCAACAATTTCCTTAAACATGATAACATAGCAATTGGGCGGTATGAATTATGATCAGACGCTGGTTTACCAGGCTTTTGAATAGCTATTACTTTGACCTGTCTCCATTCATGCGGAACGATGTTGTTCTCCATGAATGAGTTGAACAGGTCCAGTAATCGTCTTTTCGCGATATCTGGGAGATTCTTTAGAAGATTGAACTTGATCATATCGCGTCCCGGAGCGGAATTGTTTGATGAAAGAAGAGCCATAGAAAGTTCCAGCATAGTGAAGGGTCTGTCCAGAGAAACGTCTCTTGGGGATGTTTCCCAAGAAATCGGTTGTGCTGGGACTGAGTCTGGGCAGACCTTTTTCGCGAAGCTGAATATCCAACGGTTGGAGTATTCGTCACTCTCATTAGAAGAAGAGCGGTTTCGCATGTTGCGAGCAACTCTCCAAAGCGTTGTCATTGAAGTTTCTCTTGAGAGACCCTCAATGAAGTGTCGCCAATAACTACGCTTCTTTGCTTTCAGCAGGTTTCTCAACTGTCTTTCGAGCTTTGCGTACTCTTGATAAAGATCTGAGGTACCGTGCCTACGAAAAGTTTTGAAAGCATCAGATTTTTTAAGATACAACTGGGTGCAATCATCATCCCAGCCTAGTGTGGCTGGTCTTCTTTTGAAGGTTGCACTTGGAACACGTCGTTTTTGTGATTCTAATGCACTCTTATATATCAGTTCAGACAGGAATCGATACTCATCCAAAGGTGGGAGGGGATTGAATGATTCGATGCCAAAAGATACCGCTTCTGCATACTTTTGCCAATCGATATTCCTTGTGAGGTCAAAAGGAACCTGAATTGGATGGTCTGACCTTTCACTATTATGCTTTATGGTGGTTATAATGGGTAAGTGATCACTACCATGAGGATCCTCGATTACCTTCCACAAGCAATCGAATGATAGTGAACTTGACCCCAGTGATAGGTCGAGACGACTTTCTTTGCCGTCAGATGCAATACGTGTCACTTCACCTGTATTCAAAATGTTCAAATTGAAATCGTCGCACAAATCATAGAAAACGGCCGCTCTATTATCGTCATATGGTTCGCCCCACCCTGTACCATGTGCGTTCATATCACCCAGAATTAAAACTGGATGTGATAGTGCAGAAACCGCATTCCAAAGATGACGGCGGTTAATTGAAATTCTTGGAGGAATGTAAACGGAAGCTACGCAAAGTTCTTTACCCTTTACGTTTATTTGGCAAGCGACGATTTCTACGCCAGGATGAGTCGCGATTGGAATTCTATAAAATGAGTAAGTCTTTTTGATCCCCAAAAGAACTCCCCCATAATGGTCATCTCTATCCTGGCGTATAATGTTAAAATCGTGGAAGTTGAGTTCATCTTCAGAAGAAAGCCATGTTTCACAAAGGGCAAATATATCACAATCAGAGTTGTGAATCAAAAACTTAAACAGGTCTAATTTAGGTTTTAGACTATGACAGTTCCACTGTAGCACAGCGATCATATCTTGTACCTCACTTGATGAATTATCCATCGAAAGATATGATCGCAGCAAGGAGGGGCCATGATTGTGTCAGATTCCGAAGATATTCTTCTACTGTAGGTATAAACATATCAATAATGCCTCTAAATGTTTCTGGAAGGCTGAGGGCATCATATAAGCGATCCACGAGAACCCTAAAAGTAAACAGTCCTCGCTTGGGTCTAGGAGGCTTGTTTGAACTGCGAGGAACTTTGGTAGCTTTTTTCTTGCTACCTTGTCGATTGTTTCTCTTTGAAGTGTATTTAACAGGCGGAGACGGGGGTGACAGGTTCTTGCTACAACATGGATCTGAAGCTGAAGGAACCTGATTCTTCGGAGTTTTTAAGTTTACCCCGTCTCCTTTAACATTAGGCAAACTTTTGAGGGAAGACTTTAAAAAGACCTTTCGGCGCAATCCCGGGGAAGATGATGACTTCCTTTTTCCAGGTGCGTGTACCTCCGAAAGAGATCTACCCTCATCAGTTTCGCCATCGTCCTGATCATCGGAAGACAACTCCTGATAGGGATTTTCAACTGGGACAGCTGATTCAGACACGGAATCTGGTGTTTTAAAAGATTTCACCATCTCCGCATATGTCTGTTTGGAGCGCTTTATGATAGAGCGACTCTCATTTCGAATGCGTCTTTTGTAAGCCGGGCAAACTTGCAAGTCGTGTGGATCTCCGCCACAGTAGCTACATTTTTCCGCTTCCTGTGTGCAAGAGTCCTCCAAATGAGCTTGGTTGCATTTGCCACAACGGGGCTTGTTGTCGCAAAAGCTATCACTGTGACCAAACTGCTTGCATTTGGTACAATTAAAAACCTTCGGCCTAAAAAGATGCACTGGGTAAAAACCACCATCAATTACAACAAATTCCGGGAGGACGGAACCTGGAAAAGTCACTCGAAAAAACGCTGAAGGCGAGTACACCTTTTTATTTCCTTCCATGGAAACCTTAGATAAGCGTTTACAGTCTAGGATAGCCACATCAGGAATTGACCTATTTTTGAATCGACCAAAGCCGGTCTTGATGTCCTCACATGTCAGCATTTCGTCGAGGATCTTCCCCTCCACCTCCACTTCTCGTGCTGGCACATAGACGGCGTATTCAACAGTAAACGCTTCGTGTTGAGCAATTTCATTTGCTGCTTTGTAGCTAGGTGCGGTAACACGCAGCTTGGATGCTTTCACTTGGTGAATAACGGTCCCAGGATACTTACGCGTCAGCTCTCGAGAAATCGAAAGCATATTCAATGGTTTGCATTTGCGCCGGAAATAGACAACCCAAGGTCCAGGCGAAGATGGCTGATAAAACCGCGTACGAGCAATGATATCATTAGGAGGCGTTTCGCCTCCAATCGAATCGTCCATGTGGAAACAAATTTATGGAAAATAACTCAAAAGTGCAAAAGAGGAAGAGAAAAACCTTAAAGTACTTACAGTGCACTTTCTTCCTTAGGACGACAACTGTTTGGTTTGTAAACCAAATAATGTTAATAACATATAGAAGAAAAAAAAAATAAAGCAAAAAAACTTGTACTAATAATATACGAATTCAATTCTTATGTTTATTTTAGCGCACCCTGTAGGATGCAAAAAAACGGTATTGAAAAAAAAAAGAAAAAATAGCTAATAAAAAAAAACAAAAAAAAAATGGTCCGTTATTTACAGTTTGTACACCCTTACCCGTATACAGTAGTTTGGGAACCACTGTTATGGATGTCAAAAAAAACACGTGGTCGAATGTGGACTGGGGATACAATAGACAAAAGCGATCAAAACAAATTGGGCGGACAAAAGAGTGTATCGAAAGAGTGATACTTATCTGACCGAAGCAGGTAGATATTTATCACAGGCAGGTCGATGGTAAGGCTGTCCGTCGCGTCTGCCTTCGCACCCGTCGCCGCCGTCCTCTTCGATGACGGAGGGGCTGATGATGGCGATAAAGATGACTTTCTTGGATGCGATGCTTCTTCTTTGATGTACGATGATGCAAGCACCTCGCTTCCCGGGTTGCGCTGGATACCACCTTGCGACACTACACTTCGCACAAGCAGGAAAACGTACGATATAAAAAACCTTCCGCACTTGCGGGGGAAAAAACTCCACTTATACGAGGTCTATCGCGTGGTGAGATACGGAGCACACGTCCGACTCGTCCAAATGCACAACTGGGAATGAGAAATAATCTTCATTTCTTCATTAAACTTGCAATTTCTCTAAGTTTAAGAAAATTATTGGAAATTTCCGATCAACTCGCATTTGTAAATTTATATGGAGTATGTCATGGATGCTACAAGAAGCAATTATATTTCCACTACTCCGCTACTCCGGCTTTAAGACCGTGCCGATTTTGACATTATTTGTGACCCAGCGCTTCGTCTCCCTTAGAAAATTATTCGGTTCATTTTTGTGGAGGAACATTGGAAAACGCAAACGGAGAAACTGGCTAGCCAGTGGCTAGCCTTTCTTCAATGCAATCTCCTAGAAAGGTCATGAACGAATGATGGAAGATGAGAAGAATTTAACTGGACGGCAAAACGCAAAAATGTGCTCGCACGCAATCGGCTGGTTAAAACATCTGCTTACTTTTCCCAAATTTTCAATAGTTTGCTGTTGAAAATCAATAATTTTGATTATTTGTCATAAATGGTACGTACATACATTTCCAATCGATTAATATGAAGCCATTAATTGGAAATAATACTATTAATGGCTGAGTTATTAGCGTGCAAAATCTGACATAATTTCGTGACCGTCGTAAAATTTTAGATTTCCAGTGCCGTGGTAGCGTAAGCACCCCATTTCATGCAATTTTACCGCACTCGCGTAGTAGATGGTTTTAAAATGTCGGCATTTGCATGTCTTCACTTAATTCGGAATCAACTCTTGCACAAAATATAGAATTGTAGCCCTCATAAGGGCTGTTTAAATTTATTTGCTTACTAAAGGTGAAATTCGGTAGTTATGATTGCGAAATCCAGAACGACGACAGTGGCCTTGACTCCGATGGTGGGTTTGCGAGGCGATGCTGTGCAAAACGTGGCGATGCGAAAGCGGACGCACTCGCGCGCAACCGCCTTCGACCATCGCGATCGGCTTGCCAAAGCATACTGAAGGAAGTGAACTGAGCGCTCCGCTGATGCGTTCCCGTCAAAGAGTTGGCAATGAATAAGAGAAAATGGGAAGAAGCAGTTTGCTTTTATACGGCAAGGTGGTTCGTTTTCCCCTCTCGAACGTGGTTGGTTCGATGAGAGAGGGGTAAGAATCAGTGATGCCATAGGATTTATTTGCAATATTGGTTTGATTAATGTTCATCAAATTCATTTTAATATGCAAATCATACTTTTGCAAATTGGTGGACTAGATTTATTAAAAGTTTAATGCTTATAAATAATAATTTAATATCATGGTTAAGTATTGCACATTTGCAACGGTTAAAGTACTTATTCAATCAAATTTGGCAACACTGTTTAACAATGCTCATTTTCTTCATCAAAGTAACCATTTTTCTAGGTTGAAGAAATTGAACAAATTTTCAATCAAGTCGTACAAATTTTGTTCATTTCATTTATAACAGCTATCTCATAGTAATTTCACTTGAAACCGTAACCTGGAAAATTATCCGTTCTCTCTTGTGGGGCAGTTTTATAGCCCTCAGAAGCGCTGTTTTGATTTACATCATTCCCATCCGACGATGAAAAGTCCTCATGCGGCTGGCCGCTCCAATTTTACCACCGCACGCCGCGCACGACGACGCACAACCGTCGACAGCCACCGCGCTCCGCATGTCGCAGAATACTGAGCGAACATGCAAACGGAGAAACTGCTCTGTGGTCCAACTCTGATGTGGTCGTCAGGTCCACTCGTGCCGCCGCGCACTCCGACGCGAAGACGCACGCACAAGTTGCGGCACAACCGCCGACAGCTACCACCGCGCTCGGCATGTCAAAGAATACTGAGCGCAAACGGAGAAACTTGACTCTCCTCGCTCCGATGCGTTCCCCTCTGGACTGGTCAGCAGCTCCACTCGTACCGTGTTAGGCACGACGACGCGACGACGCGCGACCGTCGGCAACCGCCGTGCTCGGCATGTGGAAGTAAACTGAGAGCAGCAAAAATGCAAACGGAGGTACTGGGCTGTTCTCCTCCGATGCGTTCCCCTCGAAGAGTCGATGCAGAATGGAGGAAGATGGGAAGAAGCAGTAATCTTTTATACTGGGGGATGCTCGACGAAAAATCGCAAACCTGTGCTCGCACGTGATTGGCTGGATAAAGCATGGGTTCACTTTTCCCAAATTTTCAATAGTTTGCTGTTGAAATTCAATAGTTAGCTATAATTATTTCAACGCGTAGATAAATTTCTGATCGATCGGTGCAAAAATTTTGAAAATCGGTCGTGAAACGGCTGAGTTATTAGCGCTCAAAACCTATCAATTTTTCGTGACGGTCGCAAAATTTTAGAATTTCATTTTACACCCAGTACTTCCCGTAAGACGTAGTTTACGTCAAAAAAAGAAGGATGTTTCGCGTCCCGACTGCAGGGTTGTCCGCTTGTAGATCTGAAAAAGAAAATAGTATTAAATGGTGATAGTCTCACAACAGTTACATAATTTTCGGAAAAATAAATCTCTCTACACATAGACAAAAATAACCTGAATCCTCCTGAAACAAATAGTTTATTAACAACGAAAAACATAACACAAAAAAAAGTAGAACAAATTATGATCTTGGAATTTTTCTGCATTTAATTTAACAAAGCTAAAAAATTACAAGATCAGAACTTGTTATGGTAGATCTTACACCGTAACGCACCATTATAAGGTGATCTACCCACGTTACGGAGAGTATCCCCATGATATATGGTGTTCCAGAAAGTATGGGCACAACTTTGTATTGTGAAAATACAATCATTTTCTTGACAAACAACTAATTTTATGTTTTTATATTTTTATTCAAAGTATTTTCATTTATACTTGTAAAGAGTTTATACTTAAAAAGGGTTTTGTATGCACAAATGCACAATGTTAAAAAATATAAAAAAACAACTGTCTAAACTCCTGCACAAACTTTTTTTAACGTTTTTGTTAAATACACAAATTCGAAACATTTTTTTCGAAATTTTTTGACATGATATCGTCCCCTTAATGCTAGAACTAGGTAACTCGAAATTTGACGTTTTTGAGTTTAATATACCATTATATCAAGCTTTTTGAGCTCTATAATATATCCAAAGACCAATGAAATGCGATTATAAACGACAAAAATATTCACTAGTTTCAAAACTAGGTATCTCAGTGTAGAATACAAGAACTGGGTGCTATAACTAGGTAACTGGGAAAACCATATCTATTTCCAACCGCACAGGTTAAAAGCTATCGGCTGCTAGGACATGGAAATGTTACTTGCCATTCTTTTGTTAGTAGATTGAAAATCTACTACTGTTTTTGATTTTAGGCTTTAAAACCTAAAAAAATACTTGTATTGATATAGCTAAAAACTGTGACTGTTCGTAGAAGATTGTTTACGAACATTTTGAGGTGTCATGTGGGCTATGTCATCCTAGCAAAATCAGTAATTACACGTTAATTTCAATATGTGAATCCTTTTAAATTTGCATAATGCAACAAGAAAACTGAAAAGAATGATATCTATAGTGGTAAAAACTAGGTATCTCAGAACATCTCCTCCATTGCTTATGTTGCGTTTTGAGTGCTATAACTAGGTAACTCGACATTTTTTTGACCATTTATTGTTTTTATCAAAGGTCTAAACCAAAATAGTTCAAAACTTTTTCTTGTAGCAGAAAGAGTAGAAGCTGAATAAGCAATCAATGCAAAAAATATATTATTTTAAAGGCTCCATACCTTTGGAACAACTGCATGAAAAATTGTTAAATTTTCAAAGTCGTTTTTCTCGAAACTATGATTTTCGAGTTACCTAGTTCTAGCATTAAGGGGACGATATATTCAAAAACATTTTGAAATTTAACTGCAGTTTTCTGTATGCAGTGATATACATTTTGTTTTCGACTGTTGAAAAATCGGGTTTACAAAAATATCTAATTTTGAGTTTGAACTAAATTTTCGGGTTCAAAAGTCTATGTATTAAGTTTATACAAATGGTTGTACAATAGATATGCATATACACCAAATTACAACCAATACAACCCAATTATTATATGTATGTTTATTAATTACGGGTATATTTACACAAATTTTTATCGAGCGATTTTTTTTTATGAAATTATTGTATGAAACAATTTGTTAAGCGATGTAATAGGACAGATCGGTGAAGTACTAGATTTGTAGTAATGAGCTGAATTTTAGTATGGTGAGAAGGTCAATTCTCCGTTTCTGTAATGAAATGGTGCAAACAGCGTGGATATTATGATTCCTTGCCTAATTTGATGCTTTTTGAGCAAAACTTTGGGCAACAGTGTTGTTGTTTTCTCCATTTCTTGCAACATAAACAATATAGTTATCCAAACTTTTGCTCAAACAGCATCAAATTAGATAAAGAATCATAATACCCACGCATTTTGCACCATTTCATTGCAGAAACGGAGAATTGAGCTTCTCACCATACTAAAATTCAGCTCATTACTACAAATCTAGTACTACACCGAACGTGCCCCATTGGAAAATATAGCAATTTGGGCAGAAGCTTCGAAAGTTCTTTCAGGGAATGTTCTACCGCATTCAAATGAGGAATAAACATCAAATTTCAATGATTGGGATTTGTTTTCAATATATTAAGCCAGGGCTGCAAAGTTGTGCCCATACTTTCTGGGACACCCAATATTATCTAATAAACTAGGATGTCTTTCATGAACATTTGGTGCCATTAATGTAAAAGTTGATTACTGTTTTGAAGGAGAAATAGCTACCCAAAGAGATTATACTGCTTTTACTACGAAGTACCGCCAAACTGGAAAGTTCCATTATAATTGGAGGTGATCGAAATCCCTTAAGTTTTCCGTAGATTTCCATCAATAATACAAAGACATACTATTATGAATTTTTGAACAATTATAGGTAGCTTGAAGTTATAGCATAAAATGTGTAGGGGCGTCCATTTTGCCCCGTTCCGTTCCTTCTAACCCGAAAAGATACATGATTTACAATTCATAATTTCCTCATAATAAAGAGATTCTAATTGTTGTAAATGATTGAAACATGTAGTGAATAAACTAAAATTGTAAGAGTATTTAAAATATTTTATGTTTTTTTCAATTAATAGGGCTATTATGCCCCTAACCCCATTTTAGTGGAATAATAGTTATTTATGTGACGAGCTGCAAAAAGTTGATTTTTTCAGCACGAGTCGTACACCAATTGGCATGTGTCAGATGAAGAATCTGTATCTGACCATCGCTATATCTTTTTTGAACATTTAAATGTTACATCGCAAACATTGCGTTTCAGGAATCCTCGGTCAACAAACTAGAATCTTTTAACTGATTTGGTTGCAGCCAAATTTCATGGATACTCACCATCCATTGACACTCCAAGTGATTTAGATGATGCCGTTGACACTACAACGACCTTCATCATGGAAGCTTTTGAAGAAGCATGCCCTCTACGATCTGTGAAGATCACAAGAGGAACCCCTTGGTGGAACTCTGATCTGGCGAAACTCAGGAAACAATGTAGAAAGAGTTGGAACACCTCTTTTCTTCTGAAATGCTTAGAACGCATTGTGGATCATCACATCCGTGATGTTCATCTGGCCAACGTGCCTCTTCATGTGAACCAGCATGCCTACCAATCTGGTAAGTCCACTGTGACTCTTTTACACAAGGTTGTTTACGATATCGAGAAAGCATTCGCTCAAAAGCAGTCTTGTCTGGGTGTTTTCTTAGATATCGAGGGTGCCTTTGACAACGTGCCTTTCGATGCCATATTGGAAGCCGCACGGAGTCATGGTATATCTCTAATGATTTCCGATTGGATTCACCAAATGCTCAAAAACCGATATCTCTTCTCGACATTGCGTCTAGCAGGGATTAGGAAATTGAGTGTTTGTGGATGCCCCCAAGGGGGAGTCTTATCACCACTTTTGTGGAATCTCGTAGCAGATACGCTATTGAGGCAACTCAATAATAGCGGTTTTCCAACTTATGGTTTTGCCAACGACTACCCCTAACATTGTTAGTTGGTATGTGCATCAGCACCCTTTTCGACCTGATGCAAAGCGCCCTTCAGGTAGTTGAGGGTTGGTGTCACCAATATGGTCTTTCGGTTAATCCGAGTAAAACATCTATTGTTCTTTTCACGGAAAGGCGCAACCGTAATGGCGTTCGACCTTTGCGTCTCTTTGATTCTGAAATCAATGTGACTGAACAGGTAAAGCACGTTGGAGTCATTCTTGATTCCAAGCTTTCCTGGACACCTCACATTGAGTTCAGAATCAAGAAAGCTTGTATGGCCTTCGGGCAATGCTGGGGTACTTTTGGTACAACTTGGGGTCTAAAACCCAAGTATATCAAATGGATTTACACAACTGTGGTTCGGCCAATATTGGCTTATGGATGTCTTGTGTGGTGGTAAAAGGGCGAAGTGAGAACGGTCCAATCAATATTAGGCCATCTCCAAAGGATGTGCTTAATGGCGATGTCTGGAGCGTTCTCTTCAACTCCCACGGCAGCGCTCGAAGTTCTCTTTGACGTTGCCCCACTACACATTCATCTCAAACAAGAAGCACTTTCTTGCACTTCCCGAGCAGAGGAAAATATCAAAATAATAACAACGGAATCACAAAACCTGTTTTTATATCTCGGTTTGTTATTATTAACTTATTAAGTCATCACCGTTCCATAACATGTTCTGTTGGGCAATCTTATTTTGTTATGATCGTGCTCTTGGTATATTTTCTTTAAATTACATTTCAATAACATGTTTTGTTGTAGCACAAGTTCAGTTATTATTGTGTCATTGAGACTGTACAAATATTGGATCATTAGTATACCGCATTTAGTCCACCACTGGACTGCGCACTGAGTCTTCATAAATGCGAAAACGTAAATAAAACTGCGCGATTGCATCAAATCAAATTGATGTCTTCGGCGCACTAATTCTTCGATGTATGCTGAATAAGTGCACTGAAGACACCGAGTCGATTGGATGCAATCGCGCACTTTTATTTGCGTTTTCGCAATCTTGAAAACTAGTGCGATAGTCCAGTGGTGAACTAAATGCGCTATATTACAACATAACTAGCATTGCAATCAAAACTAGACCATTCGAGGCTTTCGTTGTTCACATCATTCCGTGAGGAACTGTAAGAGAAAATATTATTTTGTCATCAGTTCCTCTTCTTTCTGACATTACGTTTTAACTGTGACAGAGCCAACTTATCAGCCTTTTGTTTTATAAGCACTTTGAAAAGTATACCTGTTTTTTTTTTCGTCCCAGTTTCAGTTAGGTATGAATACGAATATAGAGAGTGTAACAGAGTGTTAGCCATTTTATGAAACATTTTGGATCAACAGGTGGAATTCAAGGACGAACAACACATTTTCTACAAAAATGTAAAAAAATAAGTCATCAAGAAGAAGAACTCTATTGATTATTTTTAGACATTTTATTTTTATTGATTTTACTGCATCGAGCCCACTTAGATTCACTTGGATAGATGTGTCAATCAATGAGGTAATAATGTAAAATAATCTTTTCATCTTAAGTTGTTTGGAAAATAAACGAAAACTATTGTTTCTCTCTGTTTTCGATAATAAATCCCTTACGACCACAATAGCGTCCCAATTATGAATGAAACATTTAACAATAGATCCTATTGTTGCGTATCCCATAGAATTCATATGGGACTTTGGAGGAGTTCCTATCCGCAACAGAAAAAAAGCAAATTTTGTTTTCAGATTGTTATCAATAACTTATTCATATCAAAATTTGATATTGAAATATTTTAAAAATTCGCTGTTATTAAGTTGTTATTGAAACCTGAGGAATGCGGACTGGAATTTGACAGCAGCCAGGCTGCTGCTAAACCTCTAAAATGATCAGAGTGTGCCTGGATACAAGTTCGATTTGGAAAGTCACGCTAAAACCTGCTAAAACAAGTAAAACGTTCAATGACACACAAACTTTTTCATCGTGAACGAAGACGTTTTTCTGTGTTAAATTAATATATAAAACTATTCCAAAGTTTACAAAATATTGTTAAAAGCCCACGCGAGATCAAAGCATATGATTGTTTACGTTTTATTGTGACTTTTGATGTCGGCAATTTGGTTAAACTTTGTGTGGAGTAGATTGTGCGTGCACTTTGAAAAAGATCTCCATAGAGATAAGCAACACAACGACGGAGAGCACTCGAAGAAAAGATACGTGTTCAAATTGAATGATCAAAATAGTTGAGCCCGCACACCTCAGATTGAAACTAACAAAACATGTTATTAAACAGGTCTTCCACGAACATTTTTTTGTTATAATTTTTGATATTTTGCCGCTTATGACAGACAAGTTTATAACAGGATATGTTATGTAAATAACAGGAAAATAACTCTTCCCGTCACTCAGTTATTTTTCCAGAATAACACATTCTATTATGCTGTTGCTATTCCCTTCTGCTCGGGTTACCGCCTATGGGTACTCGGTTTACTAGAGGAAACTCCTGTGAACCGCAGTTCAACACACACCTCGTTGTTTCCACTTTTGGTGAATTGGGACAAAATTTTTCTTGCTCCAAGTGATCTTACAATTGCTTGTAATTTTCCATATAGGACATTTTCCACGAAATTCCCTTCCCGGGAAGAGTGGACATCTGGTTATCTGGAAAGAAGTATTTCATACGGCATCGTATGTTACACTGATGGCTCCCTTCGCGAAGGTCGAGCAGGTGCTGATGTTTATTCTCGTGAGCTAAGGCTGTATCAGTCTTACTCACTTGGTAGATAGTACTAGATACTGCACTGTTTTTCAGGCCGAAATCTTTGCTCTTATGTGCGGAGTGCAATCAGCACTTCAGGAGCACGTAATGGGCAAAGTAATATACTTCTGTTCAGATAGCCGGGCTGCTATTAAAGCACTTGCTTCGGCCAACTCTAGGTCGAAGGTAGTTGCTTGTCGAACTCAAATCGGGGAGCTGAATTCAGCAAACGCTGTTCACCTTGTATGGGTATCTGTCCATTCTTCCATCGCTGGAAATGAATTGGCTGATGAGTTAGCTCGTACTGGAGCATCACATGACTTCATTGGCCCTGAGCCAGCTATTCCGATATCGAAGTGTTGGGTAAAGCTTCAGATTCACACCTGGGCTGCCACTCAACACAGAAAATACTGGAATAGTTTGGAGTCATGTCGTCAAACCAAATTGTATTGTACTGAGCCATCTCCAAGGGTGGCGAAGTATATTACAAATCTGTCAAAGCGGAATTCCAGCATTCTGGTCAAAGCATTGACTGGCCACTGCCGACTCAGCTATCACATGGCGAATATTCAGCAAGCTGATTCATTTGCCTGTGATAGCTGCGAATCTGATTATGGAACTTGGTATCATTTGATATGTAACTGTCCAGTTTTCGCGCAACTGCGTTTCCGAGTATTCGGTAAACACTTATTAAGTGAAACTGACTTCAGAAACCTGAATCTTCAGGATATTCTGTTGTTCTTAACCCGCTGTGGTAAAAAGCTATAGGCTCTCTTTCGCTTTATGCGTTATTACAGTGCCCTTTTCAGGGCGCTGTTTGAACCCATTGTGGTACGCTTGTGCGTTAGTACCCTCTTCCAGGGTATTTTTCCTATTTCCCTACCTGCCCTATCCCCATCCAAATCCTTTTTTCTTCCTTTTCCCTCAGGTAGATGATGAAATAGACTGTTATTTTGGCGATGGCACAAATGTCCCAAATGAAGGATAACGTGCCTCTGGGGCCGGCCTTCTGATACCTGATACCATTTCAGTTGCATAATATACCAGTTCGGAAAAATTGACCATTATGATACCGAAATGAGTTAAATAAAATAGAAATTATGATACTAAATTGCATAAATGATTTTTAAATGATACCAAATTCGCAATATCGAAGGTATACTACCCGCCATAAATATGAAATCGCATAACAAACTAGCACCAATTTATAATCGATTGAGGGCGACTTCAAAAAAATCGGATGAATATTAACAAAATGCCAGCCATTTTTGAATTTTTGAATTTTGAAAATGTGTTGGGGGGGTCGGGTACGTGAAGGTTAAGCGTCAGAGACTAGTCCCAAATCTTTGTGCTTTGGTTTGGACGGGAAGGAAGCAACCCTCATAACAGCGGTCTAGCACTGTACCACCTACGAATTTGTACGACTCGCTTATTGTTAATGCTAATGTTTTTCAGCGCTACTATCCCAGAGACTGGAGATAAAATACACATTTTTTTATAGTACACGCAAACCTCTATTTAGGTAGAATTCGTTTAGGTTAGATCTAGAGGTGCCTATTAAAGTAATGTTACCTAATGGAATTTTATTATGTTCAGAGTAGTCTTAAAATTAGACATTAAGTTGGTTTATGAAAACAAAAGCAGAGCTAAGAGTTAAGGGGCGTTAACGGTGTGTTTAAGGGTAAAAAATTAAAGAGTATCCAAGAACTCCCTGGTGTTTAGGCATCTGATCTACTAGCGTAATCGAATCTATTCGAGCATTATGAATAAAATTCATGCTTGCACAGCGCTATACATATTCTGTCAAGTGGTGGGTTCATTTTATGTTTTAAGACCTCTAAGAACGCCCTGGAGTATTGTTCATTAGATCTACCAACGTATTTGGTTGTCCCTAAGAGATTTATGACTAAGGTATATATTCACATAGCCTCTTCGTACGGGCTTTTCCTATACCAAATACATTGCTTGTTACACTTTTACAAACCCCCCTCCCCCCTAGGACCGTGACGTACTTAATGGATGGCCCCTAGGAGCTTTATGACTAAGGTTTTAACTGACACTGCCTCATGTAACAATGATCGTAATGCTTAGTAAACTAATGTAAAGTACATGTAAAGTAGTAAAGTAACTAGATATGTATGTAATACTTTGAAACGCCTCTTAAACCCCCATGAAACCTCCGTGAAATTCACCTGTGAGCCTCTGAAGTTCCCTTATACTCCCTGGAAACCTTATGAAACGCATTGAAACGCCTTGAAACGCTTTAAAATGCTTTGAAACATCTATTAAAAAACCCTCTGAAGCCTCCTGAAATGCCCTGAAACGCATTGAATTGCCTCATATGGCTGAAAGGGCTTTTCAGCTTTCTTGTGACCTGAGGTGTCAGTCATCTTTCTTGTGTGGCAAATGGCCTCTTCCTTCCACTATCCAGACTATTAGCCAGTGCAGGCAGGTGATCAACTTTTCCAGGTTCATTTTGATAAGTTCAGCTTCGCTACTATTCCAGCTGACTTTTTGTTCTTGAGCTGCTGGATAGTATCAACGTGGGAGTTGGCTCGTTGTTGCTCCCTGCTGTATTGGCGAAGTCATTTTCTCCCGCTGCCTTGATTTTCCATGTCTACGCTTCCCACATCATTCTGGTGTTCGTCGTTCGGCTGCTTCCACTTTTCGATCACCTCAATTTGGTCCGTCGGGAAGCTTCCCTCCTTAACGTGCATATTTCTGCTCGTGGCACGAAGCTGATATGTTGAGTTTCTGGTGAATCTTACGTGTTACTTGAGAACGGCACTGAAGTTCATTTCCTCGCACTTCGCTACTTCCAGGAGGCGTTTTTTGTTTTTGGAAAGAGACGGGTCTGCTGTTTCCGCTTCTGTTTGTATCGTTCCACATTCTACAGGGATCCATGCTACAGTAGACCGGCCGACATTTGTATGGCGAGAAAAAAAAAGTTGGAAAAATTTACGGGGCACCCTCTAGAATCGTTACTTTGAGTGAGAAGAACAATCTGTGAAAGATTCAGCTCAATCGGTTTAACACTGAGCTGGCGCAAATGAGTTGAAGGTTTGTATGGGATTTTCATTCCAAATATATAGGAAATTGGATGACCTACAGTCTCTCACTCAGTACGCCGGTTCAGCGAGTTCGATTTAGCTCAGAATTGAAAGAATGGTAGTTGATACCCTAAGGAACAAGTTTGTAGAAGACCATATCGTCCCCTTAATGCTAGAACTAGGTAACTCGAAATTTGACGTTTTTGAGTTGAATATACCATTATATCGAGCTTTTTGAGCTCTATAATATATCCAAAGACCAATGAAATACGATTATAAACGACGATAATATTCACCATTTTCAAAACTAGGTATCTCAGTGTAGAATACAAGAACTGAGTGCTATAACTAGGTAACTGGGAAAATCATATCTATTTCCAACCGCACAGGTTAAAAGCTATCAGCTGCTTGGACGTGGAAATGTTACTAGTCATTCTTTTGTTAGTAGATTGAAAATCTACTACTGTTTTTCATTTTAGGCCTAAAACTTAAAAAAATTTACTTGTATTGGTTTAGCTAAAAACTGTGATTGTTCGTAGACGACTATTTATGAACATTTTGAGGTGTCATGTGGTGATATAGCAGGCATCCTGGAAAAATCAGTAATTACACGTTAATTTAAACATGTGAACCCTTTTAAATTTGCATACTGCAACAATAAAACTGAAAACAATGATACCCAAGTAACACAACTTGTTACAATACTGTATGTATTACATGATTCATACAAACGTCCATGTTTTGTTTTGAATATGAAAAACCTATTTTCGTACACTTATATCACCGAAAAAGCGCAAAAAATGGCGGCTTATAAAACATCTTTGATGTTACTAAAGATGTTTTTCAATACATTATTATAACATAAAATAAAGTATCGAATATGTTCTCAGCAACATCGTAAGAACTTACTTTTTGCTAGCAGGAAAATTATACTTTGTCAATCGTACACTGTGGAAATAAATGTGACATGTGATATTTGGTAATGGCTCAAAATAATTGTCAAGCCTTACATTTCATTTGTAATTCACCATTACGATGTTTGGCCACTATGACTGAAATACATGTGCCACTCAAAATTTATGGTGAAATAAACACATTCACTCTTCATGAATTAATTCGCCTCCCATCAGATTGAAAACAAGAAGGAAGGTTTTTGTCATCTCTATGGTTTTTGTGAGATTTTCGAGTACATTTTCAGATATGCAACATGGTGGATTCTTGACACAGTACCGTCAAAAAGTTTTAGAATGCTATTTTCAATTATAACGTATTAATAATGTGATTTTACACTGTAGAATTTGTATTCGTTATCATTAAGGCAACTATATTATTACATTGAATCTTAAAATTTTCCCAGATAAATAATTATTCGGAGAAAAACTTGTAGATGAACAAACTGCTATACATTCATAAAAGTGTTAGTTGTCAAATCTTTTAGCAGGCACTGTAATTTATCTGGCCTGATAGGAAAGTATTCAAAATATTGGGAAAACGTGCAAACTACAATTTTTGTACATCTCAATAACATGTTTGTCGAGTACTACTTGAATCGATTGAAATACATTGAAAAAACATCTTGGCAACGTACTTGCAACATCCATTTTCAAATAGCATACAACGATGTGATTTTTGGTTTTTGAAACCTGTTTTGAACATCAGTGCAACAATAACAAAGTTAGAGTGCAGCTCGTGGGATCAATCTGAATAAATTCGTGTCTAATTTTGCGGTATCTAAAATTGTGTTCTAAGTTAGTTTTAGTCGCCACGTAAGTACTCAAAGTATCCGCACAAAGTAAAATATGAGTTTCGGGTGCTATTATAGTTAAGTTTCGGTTTAGTTTTATGTGCATATGATGTTTCATATTTAAGTGAGTGAGGGGAGACAGAGAGCTGATAAACTTATACATACCCGTATTGAATACGTAGAAATAGAGTAATCTTAACATACTTGAGCCTTAAGGTTATATCTATGTGCTGATGATGTTTTACACATCATCTTGAATTGAAAGAAGACAACGATACACAAATCAAATTTAATCAACGTTATATTTACGTAGCTGTAACGTGTGGTGAGATTGATAAGATTTTTCAGTGACTTGTTAATGTCAAACATAGTTTAAACCTGATTTCAACATAAGATGTGTACAGATACGATTAAAGTACTATATTAAAACATCTTTTTCAGATTTCATTCTCAAAGATGTTTTCTGTGTTACTTGGGTATCTATAGTGGTAAAAACTAGGTATCTCAGAACATCTCCTCCATTATTTATGTTGCGTTTTGAGTGCTATAACTAGGTAACTCGACATTTTTTTAACCATTCATCGTTTTTATCAAAGGTTTAAACCAAAATAGTTCAAATGTTTTTCTTGTAGCAGAAAGAGTAGAAGCTGAATAAGCAATCAGCGCAAAAAAATAATTATTTTAAAGGCTCCATACCTTTGGAACAACTGCATGAAAAATTGTAAAATTTTCAAAGTCGTTTTTCTCGAAACTATGATTTTCGAGTTACCTAGTTCTAGCATTAAGGGGACGATATCATGATAAAACTTAATTTAGTTGCAGTTTCAGCTATCGAAAGCAGGATGAGGACATCTTCTCCCGTTTACTCTCGGTTGTTACATACAGCACGTGTTTGTCGGTCGAAGCTTGCGCGCTACATCATAGGCAGCTACAGGGGATAGACAAAATGATCGGGACAGGCAAAATTTTACCTTTCCAAAAAATGTTCAACTAGCTGTAACTTTTCGAAAAGTGCATCGAATATTCTCAAATTTTTACTGTAAGTTCTTCAACTAGTTGTGTATCAGTGGACAAAATTTGGAAAATATCGGACAATTCTTCACGAAGTTATAAAGATTCTTGAAAAAGATAAAATTATCCGATAGCCAACTTTGAGCTGTTATACCTCCGGATTCAATGAACGGATTGCAATGAAATTTTGACCATTCATGACTTATATAATGAACTCAGGAAAACATTTGACATAACTTGAAATTTTTAACAAGCGAAAAAGTTATAGCGATTTTATTTTTTTTACGATTTTTTAGTAAATTGGTCTATTTTTAATATGCATCCCATTACTTTTTCAATTTACTGGCGGCTATGTTGTTACTTTCCTCCAAAACGCATTTATATATAAGTCAATTAGAGGGAAACTAAATGAACTATAATTTGCATATTGAATTTTGAAACGATGTTGATGTTTTGGATAATTTGGTGTTTTATTAGAAAAATAATCTAATCGTTATAATTTTCTTCCGTGTCAAGAATATTAAGTTAAGTCAATGGTTTTTCATAGGTCATTATATAAGTCATTAATGGTCAAAATTTCATTACATTCGGTTAATTGAATCCGGAGATATAACAGCTCAAAGTTGGCTATCGGATAATTTTACCATTTTCAAAAATCTTTATAACTTCGTGAAGAATTGTCCGATCTTTTCCAAATTTTGTTCACTGATACACAACTAGTTGAAGAACTCACAGTAAAATTTTGAGAATATTTGATGCACTTTTCGAAAAGTTACAGCTAACTGAACATTTTTTGAAAAGTGAAAATTTTGCCTGTCCCGATCATTTTGTCTATCCCCTGTATGTATTGCGGCGCTCATAATAAATCCACATTGGGCGGCGGCGATATGGCCGCGAGGAGATTCCCGCGATACCGACGCAATGTCAAAATCGAACAGATACTGTCACCCACCCAGCAGCATCGCAGCAGCCTTCAGGCCATTCATATCAAAACAAAAGTTAACACAATGGCAAATCAGGTGGCCAGAAATCGTAATAATATTTATCGCGACATTGATTCACTATACGCATACGCATCACCTCGTCGGCTTTGTGTTTAATAATCGGGATATTATTTAATGATGCTGCAGCGGGATGCAGCTTCATCTTTTCCATTTCCACATTGCGTCTGTATCGCGTGCATCTCCTCGCGGCTATATCGCCGCAGCATCATGTGGATTTGATATAAGCGCCGCATGCAGATTTTCTGACCATCAGCTCGCTCATAGTGGTGCGGTCATATTTTGACAACTTGATGAAAAAGAAGAAGACAAACGCGTTTCGCGGATTTATCTTGCAAGGCACAATAATTCTTCATTGTTTCGATACCCGCCCTCGTGCGTGAGCAATTGAAATGAAGGGCAACATAGCCGCCTATGATGTAGAGCGCAAATTTCGAACAGCAAACACGTGCTTCATGTAACAACCGAGAGTAAACAGGGGAAGATGTCCTTATCCTGCTTTCGTTAGCTGAAATCGCAACTAAATTAAGTTTTATCATTATATGGTCTTCTACAAAGTTGTTCCATAGGGTATCAACTATTATTTTTTTCAATTATGAGCCAAATCAAACGCTTTCAACCAGCGCACTATGGGAAAAAATAGGTATAAAACGCGAATAAATTCAATATCTTTGCTCGGAGTGGATGAATTCGAATGAATTTTAGACACAAACTGCAAAAATCTCTACAGTTTCAGACAAGGAGGGTGTCATTCGCCGCACGAGGCTGGAAATTGGTGTAGCGGGCCCGTTTTACCCCACCCTCGCTCTCTTTCACCTTTTTAGAAAAATCCTGGAGTGCAAAATAAACGGTTTATTTAATTCGTGTTTGTTTAAAAACTTTCGTAGTATCGAATGGAGCTGATTAGGCTCACCGCAAGGCCTTAAAAATTGAGATATCTTCAAATAACCCCGAGATCCCCTATTTCTTTGAAATTTGACATGCATCTTCGCCCGGAGTGGAACGCAATCGATAAGAGCAGGATCAACCCTATGCCAAATAGTCGATACTATGGAAGTTTTTACACAAATATTAGTTAAATAAGTGATTTATTTTGCACACGAGTCGGGAATAAATAAGGATTTTCTCAAAAAGGTGTGTGTGAGAGAGAGCGGGGTAAAACGAGCTCAATACGCTGATTTCCAGCATCGTGCGGTGAATGACACCCTCCTTATCTGAAACTATAGGGATTTTTACAGTTTGGGTCAAAAATTCATTGAAATCCATCCACTCCGAGCAGAGATATTGAATTTATTCGCGTTTTACACCTATTTTTTCCCACTGTGCAGCGTGCTGAACGATAGATTGGAGGTGATCCAATTTCCCATGTATTTGGACTGAAGATCCCATACAAACCTTCAACTCATTTGCGCCAGCTCAGTTTTAAACCGATTGAGCTGAAATTTTCACAGATTGCTCTTCTCATGCAAAGACACGATTCTAGAGGGTGCCCCGTGGAATTTTTCGACATTTTTGTATTTGGGCCGGTCTAATGCTACAGCACTATCGCCCGTGGTGGGAGGGTGGAGGGTTTTTAGGCATGCTGCACTATTGTCTCTAGCGGGCTTCGGGGCCGTGCGGTTAGCGGCGTCAACCGTTTAGGCGCATTGTAAGCCTCGAAGTGTGGATTCGATTCCAACAAGAGTCGAAGAAAAAAAACGCAGAACGGAAATGTCTACATTGCACCACTGGATGTCGTAAATGCTGTCCGTTGTTTAGTGTGAGTTATGTTCAGTCTGTACAGACTATGGCTGAAGACGGTGTGTAAAGTCCTAAATGGAGGATAACGTGCCTCTGGAACCGGCCTTCTGATACACTATATCCCACAAAACTGTAGCTATTCAAAAAAAAAATATTGATTGCCGAAACCCGGGATTGAACCAGGGACCTTTAGATCTTCAGTCTAACGCTCTCCCAACTGAGCTATTTCGGCATATGGAGCATTATATTCGTCGTAATTTAAATCGTTATCAATACGCGAATATGCCTGCCTCCCGTTATCGCACTGCATTATGTAGGGTGCGGGCACCGGTTTTGGCCAGTCTAAGGGAAATCATTTTTATAAAAATAACCAATAATCCTATGAAAACAACCAATGCGTCAAAATAAAGGTTTCAATCTATATTTTGAAGGAAAAATGGAGAAATCATGCCAATACTTGATTTTTGTATTAAAAGTGGCACTGGCCAAAATAGAAGCTCTGCCGCAGTTTTGGCCATATTCTTAAGTTTGATTTCTATTTTGGCCAATCACGTGTATTTCTTATGGGAGTGGCCAAATTAGAAGCACCCTGGCCAAAATAGATATATGGGAGCAGATTTTTTAAGGAAATATATTTTTTTCTTCCAGTTTTTAATCAAAATGTGTGGTTTTCACAGCTGTAATCATCATATTGTATTAGGATCTACTAGTAAAAAATAAATTTACGCCGATTTAGATCGCAACAGGCTCAATACCGCACTATGGCCAAAACTCCGGACTGGCCAAAACTGAAGCTTCTACCCTATTCATTTTACGAAAAAAAATGTACCTATTTTTACTCAACAACTCTCTTTGCAAAAAGCAAATATAAACATCCTGACATCATCATTCAGATTACAGGTGAAAGCAGCCATCAATCAGAAAAGTGCCATCGTAAAAGGTGCAATTACGCCCAGGTGGCAATCAGTAGGTCGGTAATTCCTTCCTGAAGCACCGCACTAACTGATGTGGCTCTTGTATTTCCATACGGTACGATATAGATTGTGCCTAGTCAGTGCAAAGTGCACTTGACACCCTTTCAAGGCAGAAAGGGTACTCGGTCGGGCCAGCAGTGAGGGCAGTTACCCAAATTAGTCCCCGTCGGATTACCACTATTTCTCTATTTGTTCAACAGTTTCCTGTCTGCTCATTTGTCATCATCATTGTCGTAGTGACAGTCGTCCAGCTCGCGTCCGTCGGCAGCTTAGTAGCAGGAAGGGTGTTTTTACTGTTTTTGCAACCGGAGAAGGTCCACTTAGCGCGAAGGGCGGTACAAGTCCCAGGTGGGTGATGGAGTAGCGTTTGCCTCGCAGGCAATCGAAGTTTTATCAATACATATGCATAGAAATAGATTCCTCATAAAAAGGTTCGCCGATGTTCGTTGCTGCCGCTGCCGTGGGATTTTATTTTATATAATAAACTTTCATGTCTGTCAATAGCATAAACGAAAGGCTCGGTCGGTAGGTACGCGGAATGTCTCGTCATTCTTAGTAGGGTAGGTAATCATGAATTGAACCAAATTGCGGCTTTCTGAAGCAGCGGCACTTTTGATCGATTTTTTCATCCACATGGAAAGAATTTACTACGGTAAGGTCGCACGTATATGAAAGCCACGGGTATTAGCTTTCCGTAAAGTGGCAAAAAGTTAACATTTGCACCAAATTTCATTGAGAAATTCAATTATTTGTCAATAGTGATTTTAATCTTAATTTGAACCATCGTAATCATAATTTGAACCAATTTTAATCTAGATTTGAACTAGTGGCGGCAGCAGCTCGAGCAATTCCCGCAACAGCCAATTTCATGCTAAACAACTAAAAATCACATGGATCTGCTAATTCTCATAACTCTTTTTCATTATGCAGTGGAATTTCAGCTCAGAATGTTCGGAATCCTTCAGGAATTCGAAAACTAAATTTGGAATTTTCCATCGCCCAAGAGTAAACAAAGCAACCACTAGCGCAGTCTGCAGGCCAACACTGGAAGCTCGCCCCCATTCACTAGTTCAAATCTAGATTTCAAATGGTTCAATTCAAGATAAGATTCTCCAAGTAAGAATTACTTAAATTTGATAATTTTATGACAAATTATGCGGAATATTATTCGGTTGGTCGATTCTACGATAAATAAGCTTTCATTTGACGTGTTCACTTATTGCGTGTGATACAATGCATGAGCTGTACGAGTGTACCGAAAATGTGCTTTCTCTGGGGGGAAATGGGTGGAATCTCAGTGATTTTTCAATTGCCTGTTTTTCATGACAAAAACGCATTTTTCAATGCTTTTAAAGTCCATGTTATCAAGTTATATTACGGAAAGCTGTTTATCATCTTTTTCAGGACAATATTTGCCTAAAAAATACGTCGTTTTAATGAATTTCGAAATGGTTCAAATTAAGATTACAATTTGACTAGTTCAAAGTTTGATTTCTTACCCTACCAACCTACCTAATACATAGTTCTTCTTCTGATACACTGGCATGTGAAGGGGGGCTGCATGAACTTTTCCTCACGTTTCTCAAAAAAAATGTTTACTTAACCAAACTGGACTGCAAAATGGTAAGTTGAAAACCTGAAAGGAGCGTATTGCATAGCACTGGTCCTTACAAGTACTTAGAGTTGTGTGTTTATCTTATAGTGCAGTCTTAGCACTGTTGTAGTTCTAACTTCAGCTAGATTGAAGAGAACGTGGGACCCTAGGATTATTTTCTAAGTAAACCTCATCCACACACCAGTAGTTTGGACAAAACAGCTCTGGCGCTTCTTCCGGAAGGCGACCGTGGCGTGAGCACAGCAGTGGGCTCTGCTGAGCCTTTACAAAAACCCACACATCTGGAAGCAACCCTGTAAAAGTGACCCTGTACAAGTGTGTTTTAGCCTAGCTAGGAGTGTTTTGGATACATCCTGAACGATAACAGTAAGCTCCCGATTATGGTATACTGTCTATCGCAATGGAATTGGCAACTGATATGGTACATGCTTAGGTAACCATGCGCAAGACGAGCTGGTAGCAATGGCATTCTATCTCCTTAGTAGAGCCGGATGACACTGGCCTAAAACGGCAGATGGGTCAATGTTCGGTGTCGCCTTTCATCCCATAATACCGAAGTCATGCCTTGAAGTACGTTCCCGAACTGTATTCAGTTTAGGCAACTAACTTTGTGGATGTAGGTTCAGATGAACACTTCTGATTAGCGCTGATTCGACTCTAAGCTCAGCCCCCATAAGGGACTGTGTCAACCTTCGTGTGGTCTCCTTACTGGTATACATAACCAGATTCATAGGCGACTGCTTCATTGACACAGAGGGATAACGGCTTCAAGGGAGACCCAACAGAAATGAAGTACCCACCAGGGACGAAGAAAGCGTAAAGGGGTAGCGCAGACCTCACGTGGGTGCTGTACCGCAACAGAACATTAATGTAGACGTCGAACAACTAGCCGAGTTGATCGTGACATCAGCAAAGACTTTAGGCAAGGTCTGCTGAAACTCCACAAGTCGGTGGCCCTAGTTAAGAAGGCCAATCTGGTGGAATAGCGAAGTGCAATCGGTGTGTCCAAAGATGACAGGTCAACTCAAACGAAAAGATTCTTCTTTACCGGAAGCTCGATGATGACGTTTGAGACCACGCCTCTCGCTCGCAGACTTAAGAGAGGGGGCTAACCCGCGTACAGCTCGAGCTGCATGGCCGACACCTGCCGGAGAGCCGTAGTCCGCAGATGGAAAAGAGACACCTGACATAGGACGATTGACCGCTTATGCCGCAGGAGACGTCAGTAACCAAGCACCTAAACAGGTTACAAAGCGCGCAAAAGGCAAGGAAGTTAATCCCAAAAGGACAATTATCCCCCAGAAGATCAGGAACCAACCGCCCCAAGGTTTTATTTTAAACGAACACGTTGGATGCTTCCAGTGAGATATTCGCTCGAAAACTTTTCCTGACAGCTACGGCGGGAAATCGAACGCTCCTCAGTACGATGCGACCAAATGCTTGGTGACACTAGTAGCCGCACGATAGGAAAAAAAAAGTGTTGAGAATGAAAGGCAAGTGCTGTAGGGGTGCCACACTTGTCTTCAAGACTGAAGTAGACACGTACACCGAGGTGTTAAAAGCCATGAGAGGTGAAAATCGATTCTCGTCGCTGAGAGCGGATGTGAAAAATATCCGGTACACCAGCACAGGAGAGATGACGCTGGTGCTGAAGAAGGAGGCACCTCCTACTAGCAGCAATACGAGGTAGATGCACCAAGCGCATCAAACCCTTAGCCTAAATACCTAGCCACGTATAGAAGACACCCACATAACATTCGTAATACTTACTTGATACTTAATGGGCTACAACTCGTAGCGGTGAGCCTACGCCGAATGAAGTATCCGCCTCCACTGGTCTCGGTCCTGGGCCAATCGCTTCCAGTCGCCCTGAACGTTTAGAGTCCTTAGGTCCTCCTCAACTGCAAAAAGACAACGTGTGCGCGACCTTCCACGAAGCCGACGACCCCTTCCTGGTTCTCTGCTGGATATAATTTTAGCTTGTCGTTCCTCCGGCATACGAGCTACGTATCCAGCCCACCGCAGCCTGCCGTGTTGTATTCGCATCACTATATCCATCTCTTTATATACCTGGTACAATTCGTAGTTCATGCGACGCCACCAGATGCCGTCCTCCAGTTTACCACCGAGTATTGTTCGCAGCACTTTACGTTCGAAGACTCCAAAAGCTCTCCGATCAACTTCTTTCAACGTCCACGTTTCATGACCGTATAAAGCGACCGGGGGAATCAGAGACTTGTACAACTCGAGTTTGGTCTTCGTTTGCAGCCTGCGAGACCTCAGCTGGTTTCGCAGACCGGAAAAGGCCCGATTTGCAGCCGCAATCCGTCTTTTCACCTCGCGGGTAACATTATTATCGCACGTCACTAGAGTACCAAGATAAACAAATTCATCCACAACTTCAAACTTTTCCCCACCTAGCACCACTTCGTCACCACTTCCACGGCCGGATCGACGTTGAACACCAGCAATCATGTACTTAGTCTTTGTGGTGTTAATCGTAAGTCCAATCCTCGCAGTCTCCCTCTTAAAAGGTACGAACGCCTCTTCTACGGCCCGACGGTCGATTCCGATGATGTCGATATCGTCCGCGAAGCCCAGCAGCATATGCGACTTCGTGACAATGGTTCCGCTTCTGTGCACACCAGCTCTCCTTATCGCCCCTTCCAATGCTATGTTGAAGAGTAAGTTCGAAAGAGCATCGCCCTGCTTCAGTCCGTCAAAGGTTACGAACGATGACGAAATTTCATCCGCAACCCGTACACTTGATTTCGATCCGTCAAGTGTCGCACGAATCAGTCTAATCAGCTTCGCCGGAAATCCATGTTCGATCATTATCTGCCATAACTCGTTTCTCTTCACTGAATCGTACGCCGCCTTGAAATCAATAAACAGATGATGGGTCTGCAAGTTGTACTCCCGAAATTTATCGAGAATCTGCCGCAGGGTGAACATCTGGTCCGTCGTTGATCGGCCCTCACGAAATCCTGCCTTATATTCGCCGACGAAGGACTCCTCAATCGCCATCAGTCTGTGGACCAGGACTCCTGACAAAATTTTGTACGCTGAATTGAGGAGTGTTATTCTTCTGTATTCACGCACTCCAGTCGATGCCCTTTCTTGAAAAAAAGGCAAATGAGACCATCCAACCAACTAGCAGGCAGTTCTTCCTCCTCCCATATCTTCAATATAATACGATGTAAGAGTTGCTCACTACCGTGCTTGAGAAGCTCGTCCGGGAGCTCGGCCTTCCCTGCAGCCTTGTTGTTCTTCAGTCCCCTAATGGCTGTCTTGACCTCGTTTAGCGTTGGAGGTTCCACAGCTTGTCCGTCGTCGTCGATTCGAATACTGTCCGTCGCTCTTCCATTCCCACCGTTCAACAATACCTCAAAGTGCTCCCTCCACCTGGCAGCCACCTTTGTCTTGTCTGTCAGCAAGTTTCCATTACGGTCGTTGCACATGACGGGAGAAGGCGCTGTTTTTCTCTGCACGTCATTGACAGTTTCGTAAAATCTCCGCATATCATTCTGTTCCATACTCTATTGCGCCTGAGCAATCACATTTTTCTCGTACTCTTTTTACCCTTCTTACACCCATAAGAAGGGTATAAATACCGCTTGGAAAACCGACTTTCGATCCGAGGCCCGCAGGGCCGAGTCACATATACCAATCAACTCAGCTCGACGAATTGAGCAAATGTCTGTATGTGCGTGTGTGTGTATGTGTGTGTGTGTATGTATGTTACAAAAAAATGTCACTCACGGTTCTCAGCCGTCTGTTGACCGATTTGAGTTCTCTTGGAAGCAAATGAAAGCTACTACATCCTAGTAGAACGCTATTGAATTTTATTTTGATTGGACGTTCGGTTACCGAGATATCTTTCAAAGAGTGCTAGGGAGTAGTACAACTTAATTATTTTAGATATTTTTGACAAAGTGTATCACCATAAATTTCTCAGCCGTCTATCAACCGATTTGGGTTCTTAAGGCCCCAAACGAAAGCTACTACATCCTAGTAGAACACTATTGAATTTTTTTTTGATTGGACGTTCGCCCGAATAAAAAATACAGTAGAAAAACCGAACGTTATATTGTAACAGTACTATTTAGAACCATATTTTTACAATAGACACCACTGTAAAAATAAAAATACAAAAACAATAAGATGTAATGTTGGATACCATACCGTGAATTGTAAATAAGATTTTTACAATATATTATACAGGTTGTTAAGTATCGTAACAATATAATAAAATATTTTTCTCCATATATATTTTTTTGCAAAACCATACATTTTATTGTTAATGGATTGTTCAAAATACTGATACGTGGGTTTAAATATACCGTACATTGTATGGTACATGAATGGTTTCAAACAATAAAATGTACCGTAAATAAATTGTTTTTAATTGTAATTTCACTACTGGTTATACATTTAATCAAATGGTTTTGGAATGGTTCTCTTTTGTTATGTTGAATTGTTTTACATTACATAAACCATATATTGTTAAATTATCTTGCCATTTTCCTCCTGTTAATGGCATCTTAGGCTTATTAGATTTATTAGAATGCGCTTTGGGAATTCCCAGAGCGTTTTGTATAAACCTTCATAGGATCGCCCACGTCTAAGTCTGAGTAGTCTCTGATTGCTCTAACAGTTGATGCTTAGGCTCCCATTCCCCACCAGCCAGATAACCGGGTTTCGCAAACTAAGCATTATTTGTGGCAACACTTTGAGCGACATGATGGAACTATGCCGAGCGCGCTAAGTGTTATTAGACCACTAATGTAGTTGCATGAAGTGGGTGACGAGGTACATAAGTATCATTACAGCGTGCTTAACCGTTATTGCAATATTGAGGCACCAGTTTGACTAAAGTTTGAAATACATAACAACTCATGAGATAACTGTCAAGTTCGATTCAAATATAAGTTAGGTTAAAAAGCGAACCCGCAGACGAACCTATATTAAAAGTCATTTCAGTGTTCAGTCCAGTCCATATGTTAAAGATGGCTCTACGTCAAAGATAAAGTTTGTCAACCGCATTTGATTCGATTGTGGTCGAAGGCAAGTTCACATGAGAGAAGAGGAGAAAACTCCCCTAAATGCAAATACAGAAAGAATAGTGTTGAAGTGTTGAACTCATCTACTGATTTACGGTAATCTGACCTGCATCTTTCCGGGTTGGCCTACATTGCATTCGTATTTCTCTCATCGCACTCTACACACCTAGCCCGCCCTCGAGCCCGCCATATCTCTTGGACCCCTGCTTGGACCTGCAGTTCTTAGGACATCTGGTTTACCACTGATTTAAACATGTTATTGGCATTAACCCTTTGGAGCCGGAGGGGTCATATATGACCCCGGCGATGAAACCGAGCATTAACAAACGTGTTCGACACCAGCGAGGTTGCGTCAACAGCGGCGAAAAAAATCGATTCCAAAAGGTTAAACTGATGTTTGAACTTATTCACTTTTTTTTTCTTTCCTTTCCTTTGCATCAAAAAAGTCACAAACATCAACAAAACAAAGCTCGGAAAAAATCTTAAACTGAATAAATCTGATGTTCGACCTATTCAATCTGCATAGGAATCACAGTAAACATACGATCTATTCAAATCGAACACCAGAAATAATTAAAAATTCACGGAAAAATAGTGTTGCGGAAAAGTGAATGGTTCAAACGTAAGAAAAACAGTATAATATATTGTTACATAAAAATCCAATGTAAATGTATAGTATAGCGAACCATTTCATTACAATACACTTTATTGTAGCTGATACACTGTATGGTGCAGGAATGGTTTTCACCATACACCCTATGGTTAGTTTTTATCCGGGTGGTTACCGCGATAAATTTCAAAGAGTGCTAGGGAGTAGTACAACTTAATTATTTTAGATATTTTTGACAAAGTGTATCACCATAAATTTCTCAGTCGTCTATCAACCGATTTAGGTTCTTAAGGCCCCAAACGAAAGCTACTACATCCTAGTAGAACGCTATTGAATTTTTTTTGATTGGACGTTCGGTTACCGAGATATCTTTCAAAGAGTGCTAGGGAGTAGTACAACTTAATTATTTTAGATATTTTTGACAAAGTGTATCACTATAAATTTCTCAGCCGTCTATCAACCGAATCGGGTTCTTAAGGCTCGAAACGAAAGCTACTGCACCCTAGAAGAACGCTTTTGAATTTCATTCCGATTGGACATTTTGTAACCGAGATATCTTTCGGGGAGTACTTTGGAGTAATACAACTTAACTTTATAAGAGGTCTTTGACAAAATGCTTCATAATAAATGAATCAGCCGTGTGTCAATCGATTTGAGTTCTCTCAGCATCAAATGAAAGCTACAGCATCCAAGTAGTATGCTATTAAATTTCATGCCGTTTGGACATTTTGTTTCTGAGATATCTTTCCACGAGTACTAAGGAGTAATGAAATTTACGCTTTTGAGAGATTTTTGATAAAATGTATCATAATACATTTCTCAGCCGTTTGTCAACAGATTTTTTATGATCATATTTTTTTTTTTTTTTTTTTTGTTTTTATTAATGTGTATTTTAACATGAAGCTAATTCTACACTTGTCAAGTTGAGAAAAGGTCCGGAGGGGACCTTTTCAGTACTTACTACTAGGGGAAGGATGGCCCAGAGGGGGCCCCTTTCGAGCCCAACCGTGGGGTCTCGCCTTTTCTAGTGATCATATTTGGTTACACAAGTTAGTTATACATGAAAATGCAATTGCATCAAATACATAAAAGCTACTATCTCTTTGTAATATTTGAGCTTAATAAACAGTAGCAAAAATATCACGGAAAGTATGTAGGAAAAGCCTTTTTTATGACCAAATCTGGTTTCTCAAGGAGCTCTGCATGAAAATGCAATTGCATCAAATACATAAAAGCTACTATCTCTTTTTAATATTTTAGCTTAATAAACAGTAGTAAAAATATCACGGAATGTATGTAGGAAAAGCCTTTTTTATGACCAAATCTGGTTTCCCAAGTTAGCTCTACGTGAAAATGCAAGTGCATCAAATACATAAAAGCTACTATCTATTTGTAATATTTGAGCTTAATAAACAGTAGCAAAAATATCACGGAATGTATGTAGGAAAAGCCTTTTTTATGACCAAATCTGGTTTCTCAAGGAGCTCTGCATGAAAATGCAATTGCATCAAATACATAAAAGCTACTATCTCTTTGTAATATTTGAGCTTAATAAACAGTAGCAAAAATATCACGGAATGTATGTAGGAAAAGCCTTTTTACCCTTCTTACACCCATAAGAAGGGTATAAATACCGCTTGGAAAACCGACTTTCGATCCGAGGCCCGCAGGGCCGAGTCACATTTACGAATCAACTCAGCTCGACGAACTGAGCAAATGTCTGTATGTGTGTGTGTGTGTGTGTATGTGTGTATGTGTGTATGTGTGTGTGTGTGTATGTGCGTTACAAAAAAAAGTCACGCACGTTTCTCAGCCGTCTCTCAACCGATTTGAGTTCTCTTGGAAGCAAATGAAAGCTACTACATCCTAGTAGAACGCTATTGAATTTTTTTTCGATTGGACGTTTGGTTACCGAGATATCTCTCGAAGAGTACTTATGAGTCATACATCTAAACTTTTTAAGATTTTTGACCAATTGTATCATAATAAATATTTCGGCCGTTTGTCAATCGATTTGGGTTCTCTTGGCACCAAATGAAAGCTACAGCATCCTAGTAGATCGCCCAGAAATTTTATTTCGATTGGACATTTGGTTACAGATATATCTTTCGAAGAGTACTTAGGATTTATACAACTAAATCTTTTGAGATGTTTGACCAAGTGTATCATAATAAATATCTTAGTCGTCTGTCAACCGATTTCGGTTCTCCTGGCACCAAATGAAAAGAACAACATTCTAGTAGAACCCTATACAATTTCATTAGGGTTGGACATTTGGTTACCGAGATATATTTCAAATAGTACTTGGGAGTAATACAGGTTAACTTTTTGAGAGATTTTTGACCAAGGGTACCATAATAAATATCTCAGCCATCTGTCAACCGATTTGGGTTCTATAAGCACCAAATGAAAGCTACAATATCCTTGTAAAAGGCCCTGAAATTTTATTTCGAATCGACATTTGATTAATGAGATATTTTACGAAGAGTATTCAAATAAATTCTTTTTTTTTATTATTATATTCACTTGTTATCTTGCATAAGTTTTTGACCAGTCTGTCGGAAATTATTTTTCAATAAATAATGCTGACCTCATACAAACTGTATACCAGCAGGTTATTGTTTTCAACAAAATTATAAATAACAAATTACAAATACACAGGAACTCTATGAAAACTAACAATATGTTAAATGAAAGCTTTGAATTTCTATATTGTGGGAAAAATGCAAGAACCGGACAGCCAAAATAACTAGCTAATGCCAAAACTTATTAACTTAGTAGATATATCATTTTTATCCTTTCTACACCATAACGATGAATACCAAGTACTTCGGAGCTAATTTAATCGACTGATTAAGAGATATTAGACAAAGTGTATCTCGCTGATTTTCTTACCCATTTGTTAATCGATTCAAGATCTTTTGGCAGTTAACAAAAGATACAATATTCCAGAATTTGCAAGCTATTTTTTAAACATTCCATACAAGATTCTAGGAGGTGTCTGGCATTTCTGGTAGTTTAGTCCATGGTCCATGATGCTATTTTGGAAACCAATCCACTAGATGCCAAATCCACAATATTTTCTAGAACTTTTGGTCAATTACACAAAATAAATATGTTAAATACAAATAATACAACAATAATTTTAATAAGTGTAAGAAGGGTTCTGTTCACCATAGGTGGATTAAATCGGGTTTTTATGATCAAATTTGGTTTCTCAAGGAGCTCTGCATGAAAATGCAATTGCATCAAATACATAAAAGCTACTATCTCTTTGTAATATTTGAGCTTAATAAACAGTAGTAAAAATATCACGGAAAGTATGTAGGAAAAGCCTTTTTTTTATGACCAAATCTGGTTTCTCAAGTTAGCTCTACATGAAAATGCAATTGCATCAAATACATAAAAGCTACTATCTCTTTGTAATATTTGAGCTTAATAAACAAAAGCAAAAAAATCATTGAATGTATGTAGGAAAAGCCTTTTTTTTATGATCAAATTTGGTTTCTCAAGGAGCTCTGCATGAAAATGCAATTGCATCAAATACATAAAAGCTACTATCTCTTTGTAATATTTGAGCTTAATAAACAGTAGCAAAAATATCACGGAAAGTATGTAGGAAAAGCCTTTTTTATGACCAAATCTGGTTTCCCAAGTTAGCTCTACATGAAAATGCAATTGCATCAAATACATAAAAGCTACTATCTCTTTTTAATATTTGAGCTTAATAAACAGTAGCAAAAATATCACGGAAAGTATGTAGGAAAAGCCTTTTTTTTATGACCAAATCTGGTTTCCCAAGTTAGCTCTACATGAAAATGCAAGTGCATCAAATACATAAAAGCTACTATCTCTTTGTAATATTTGAGCTTAATAAACAGTAGCAAAAATATCACGGAATGTATGTAAGAAAAGCCTTTTTTATTTATGATCAAATTTGGTTTCTCAAGTTAGCTCTACATGAAAATGCAACTGCATCAAATACATAAAAGCTACTATCTCTTTTTAATATTTGAGCTTAATAAACAGTAGCAAAAATATCACGGAAAGTATGTAGGAAAAGCCTTTTTTACCCTTCTTACACCCATAAGAAGGGTATAAAAATCGCTCGAAAAACCGACTTTCGATCCGAGGCCCGGAGGGCCGAGTCTCATATACCAATGAACTCAGCTCGACGAACTGAGCAAATGTCTGTATGTGTGTGTGTGTATGTGTGTATGTGTGTGTGTATGTGCGTTACAAAAAAAAGTCACGCACGTTTCTCAGCCGTCTCTCAACCGATTTGAGTTCTCTTGGAAGCAAATGAAAGCTACTACATCCTAGTAGAACGCTATTGAATTTTTTTTCGATTGGACGTTTGGTTACCGAGATATCTCTCGAAGAGTACTTATGAGTCATACTTCTAAACTTTTTAAGATTTTTGACCAAGTGTATCATAATAAATATTTCGACCGTTTGTCAATCGATTTGGGTTCTCTTGGCACCAAATGAAAGCTACATCACCCTAGTAGATCGCCCAGAAATGTTATTTCGATTGGACATTTGGTTACAGAGATATCTTTCGAAGAGTACTTCGGATTTATACAACTAAACCTTTTGAGATTTTTGACCAAAAGTATCATAATAAATATCTTAGCCGTCTGTCAACAGATTTCGGTTATCCTGGCACCAAATAAAAGCTACAACATTCTAGTAGAGCCCTATACAATTTCATTAGGATTGGACATTTGGTTACCGAGATATCTTTCAAAGAGTACTTGGGAGTAATACAAGTTAACTCTTTGAGAGATTTTTGGCCAAGGGTACCATAATAAATATCTCAGCCGTCTGTCAACCGTTTTGGGTTCTCTAAGCCCCAAATGAAAGCTACAATATGCTTGTATAAGGTCCTGCAATTTTATTTCGATTCGACATTTGATTACTGAGATATCTTACGAAGAGTATTTCAATAAATTCTTTTTTTTTTATTATATTCACTTGTTATCTTGCATTTGTTTTTGACCAGTCTATTTTTAAATAAATGATGCTGACCTCATACAAAGTGTATACTAGCAGGTTATTGTTTTCAACAAAATTATAAATAACAAATTACAAATACACAGGAATTTTATGGAAACTAACAATATGTTAAATGAAAGCTTTGAAGAACCAGACAGCCAAAATAACTAGCTAATGCCAAAACTGACTTAGTAGATATATCATTTTTGTCGTTTTTACACCATAACCATGAATACCAAGTACTTCGGAGCTAAGTTAATTGACTGATTAAGATATATTGTATCTCGCTGATTTTCTTACCCATTTGTTAATCGATTCAAGATCTTTTGGCAGTTAATAAAAGATACAAAATTCCAGAATATGTAAGCTATTTTTTAAACATTCCATACAAGACTCTAGGAAGTGTCTGGCATTTCTGGTAGTTTAGTCCATGGTCCATGATGCTTTTTTGGAAAACAATCCACTAGATGCCAAATCCACAATATTTTCTAGAACTTTTGGTAAATTACACAAAACAAATATGTTAAATACAAATAATACAACAATAATTTTAATAAGTGTAAGAAGGGTTCTGTTCACCATAGGTGGATTAAATCGGGTTTTTCTTTTTGCGGTGGATTCGTTTTTCAGCTACTCTTGCTTCCCTGTATCGCTCCCTACTCTGCCGGGTCCCCGACACCAACATGCGGCTTCTGGCAATATTCTTCTCTTCCGTTACCCTCTGGCACTCCTCGTCGAACCACCCGTTTCTAGGTCGTCTTTGAGCAGTACCTCCCGCGCTTCTGTACTCATCGCTCCGTGGATAGACTCCCACAGATTGTTGAAATTATCGCTCTCGTTGATCTCACTTATCCGCTCGTCCAGCTTCTGGTGATAGTCAGCTACCGTACCGTCTGCTGAAAGCCGCTAGATGTTGAAACGCATCGAACGCCGAGCTCGAATCTTACTAACTACGAGATAGTGATCTGAGTCGATGTTGGGACCTCGAAAAGTTCTAACATCAATTACGTCCGAGAAATGTCAGCCATCTACCAGCACATGGTCGATTTGGTTGCAAGTATCGCCGTTTGGGTGTCTCCGGATATCCTTGCGCGCAAAGTAGATGCTACTAATGGTGCTACTAATTGGCGGCAGCAAAGCTGACTAATCTCAGGCCGTTGTCATTAGTGACGGAGTGAAGGCTCTCCGTACCGATGATTGGACGGAAAAAGTCCTCTCTTCCGACCTGCGCGTTGGCGTCACAGATGACAATCTTAACATCCGGTAATAGTGCATATCATATACAGCTGAACCTCAACCACTGTTTGGGACAGCAGGGATTATAGTCGCGGGGCCTGACGAACCTCCCCGCTTGCGAAAATATTAGAATACTAGAATAGGACTGCTAACCCCAATTCAAGGTATCAAGCGACCGTTCCGAGTGATCGTGAGTGATCGAAGGACATTAACGGAACCTGTGGGGGCGCACTCCACAGTATTTCGTCCCTTACCGCATTAATGCAGGGCTATGGCATGGTGGACCTCTTTTCTCGTGCAACTCGAGGGATTTAAAAATGAAATCAACTAAAAATCAAAAACAAGCAACAAGTAGTGGTAGTGGCGAGGCTAACCCCTTCGCAAGAAGTGTGTTGGTGAGGTCTCCGTTAAGGAGAAGCGGGGTCCCGTTAACCCTCGAGCAGTTGCGTCTTTGACTACCTCCAGCGACGCCGCGCTCACGCTGTGTACCACAAGCGTGCATTTTTCATGGAGCGTGTACTCAGTACACGACGCGACCGCTCCCAGGTTAAGGTAGGCGTGGGAACTCCGGTCCACTCCCCGGCAAGCCAGCCGGTGGAGATACTGGACGGAGCGTGGTTGTTGAGGGCCATCAACCAAAAAAGAGAAGGACTGCCCGCAATCAAGGTGGCTGAGCAGTAGCTTGGAAAGATCATCGACTTTGCGTCCACGAAATTCAATCTAAACGACCTTGGTGCGACTTCGTAAGTCAATGGAAGATACCAAGCAGGATCACGTAAGACTCGTTAAGACTGCAGCACCGGTGGAACCGGTGAGTGTAAAGTTTACGCAGTCTATCCAGACGAAGGCCTTCGCTTTCACAGGTAGTCCAGAAGGTGTGGTGGATGTAACTGTTCGTGATAAGCACTTGCAGAAGCTGGTGAGGCAGCCGTCAGGTGAGGAGCTGTCCCGCAAGGCCAGAAGGATACTAATCCAGAAGGTCGGCACCAATGTAAAGCTGGGAAGGGTGGGCCTGAAAAGGCTGGCCTGTCCCGCAAGGATGGGAACAAGTATTTGCGACCGTTGATAGGCTCTCAGCAGCCACAGAGTTAGGTGAACCAAGGACGGACCTCCCTTGGAAAAAGGTCGAGTGGAAGGAGACGAAGATAAAGCCGCAGGTCGAGCAAACCTGGGACGTCAAACTAAGGCGAAAACGAGTATGTGCCAATCGCGAGAAAGGCGACGCGCTCGTCATCAAGACTGAACAGTCGAAGAACTCGACGTCTTGGAGGCGATGCGAAGCGACGCCAAGCTCGTGGATCTGGGAGACGAAGTGCGCAGTTTCAGACGCACTCGTGCGGGCGAGATGATCCTGGAGCTCAAGCGTTTGGCGGAAGAGTGCCTTGGCGAAGGGGTAAAGGTGAGAGCTCTCACACATGAGGCCGATCTGAAGGTGAAAAACCTAGACAAGGTCACCAAAGTGGAAGAGCTCGTCACGGCACTGTGGCAACAGTTCGAGGTGCAGGTGGCCGCTTCAGCCGTTAGGCTACGGAAGGGGCCGGTAGGGACACAGGTAGCTTTGGTTCAACTACCTGTGGTGGACGTCGAAAAGTCTGTTAAAGTAGGAAGTATTAAGATAAGCTCTGGTGCGTATGTCATCTAACGTTCCACGTTCCACGAGCCACCGGAGGTTTGCTTCAGGTGTCTGGAACCAGGATACAAGTCATGGGATTGCAAAGGCCCTGACAGGAGCAAGCTGTGCAGGCAATGCGTCGCAGAAGGCCATAAGACACAAGGCTGCACGAATCCTCCCATTTGTCTGATTTGTTCCGGGAAATCCGTGAACAACAAGTACCCAACGGGTGGTCCATGGTGCCCGTCCTTCAAGAAAGCCGCAGAGAACAAATCACAGTGCAGGTAACGCAGCTGAACCTAAATCGCTGTGAGGCGGATCAGCAGCAACTGCTTTGTCAGGTGGTTTCTGAGTGGGGGACGGATATCGCCATCTTAGCGGACCCGCCGGCAACTGCAATTAGGTCGCGGATGGGTCTAGAAAAATGGCGGCGGTATGGACGACGGGTAAATACTCTGTCCAAGAGTTGGTGTCTACTACCTATGAGAGCTTCCTGGTCTCCAAAGTAAACCTGATCTTCTTCTGTCGCTGTCATGCGCTTCCGCGGTGACTGATCGAGCAGTTCACGCAGATGCTGGACTGTATGACGACCGTGATAACAGGGCGAAGGCCGGTGGTAATAGCGGGTGACTTTATTGGCTGGGCCGTGGAATGGGGAAGCCGATTCATGAACCAGCGTGGTCAGATCCTGCTAGAGACAGTGGCCATGCTAGATGCCGACCTGGCTAATGTTGGTACCAAGAGTACCTTTAGAGTTTAGACGGAACGGTGCGGTGTCGATAATTGACGTTACGCTTACTGGGGGACTCAAGCGATTGCGGACCTGCGCCGCGCCTGCCTGCGGACTAGGTGGCGGATGCAACAAGCACGATCTGAGGAAGACCGGAACGAATGGCGGGCGGTGTTCGTCGCCGCAATAGCCGCGCTGAAGGCCGAGATAAGGGCAAGCAAAAAGGGCTGCTTCGAGGGTCTCTGTCAGAGTGCCAATGCGAATCCGTGGGGTGATGCCTACAGGATCGTGATGGCCAAGACGAGAGGTTGCTACAGAGCAATCTCCAGAGATGTTGGAGGGGATCATCGAGGGGCTTTTTCTGCGTCATGATCCTAGTCCTTGGCCTCCTTTCGTAGGCCAGCCGAAGATTTGGGCTGGCAATGAGGAGAGGGTCACCGATGTGGAACTTGCGGGGATAGCAAAGTTTCTTAGCGTAGTCCGGATGGAGTTCCGAATCTGGCCTTAAAAGTAGAATATGAATCCCGATGTGTTCAGGTATGTTATGCAGAAATGCCTGTACGAGGGAGTTTTCCCAGAAATTTGGAAGAGGCAGAGCCTGGTTCTATTGCCAAAGGCGGGGAAACCACCCGGAGACCCATCGGCATATAGACCAACATGCTTGGTCGACACGGTGCGGCGGGGAAGGTGCTCGAGAAGATCATCCTCAACAGACAATTGAGGCGCACCGTTCGGCTTTCAGAAATAGAGGTCAACACTGGCTGTAGTTTCTCTGGATATAAGAAACGCGTTCAAAAGTGTCAAATCCAAGACAGTGTCCAGTAAAGTAGGATTCCCCAGTTGGCATACGTAGCTACAAGTAGTCGGTGCAAAGCTTGACTGCTGTTAGTCTGCGCACGCTTATGTTTTCCTTTAACTAGTAAAATAAAGGGAAAACTATACACACACCCAACAGCCCACGATTCCTTTTTTTTTTTATTATGCCCTAGGAGCCAGCCAACAGAAGATTTGATTTGCTTCGATGAGCATCACTTGTCGCCGCCGTCGTCGTCATCGTTTCGTATCGTAAGTAGACGGGCGAATTCAAAGACTACGGCTTCTGCTCGTATGCCCTTTTCGATCTACAACAAGGTACCTACTATATCTAGCTAGGTAACAAGCTAACTATAACTATGGGGATTCTACTGTGTCTTTGTATGAGGCTTATGTCGATTGAAAGCTCAGCGACGACGACGCGGTCGATGTTGTTCTTCTCCTTTATGTTGCTATCAAGTGGAGGGTGGTTCTGGGAATTTTATTCAGTTTCAATGCTCCATCATCTTCAACGGGGTTGGAACAGAACTATCGATATCGATATGGATGTGTCACAGTACCTACAGCTTTAGTGCTCTATTGTTTTCGTGTGTCAAACTTGTTGGTTGATGGCTTTAACGTCTGTGTGGAAAGCTCAGCATGATCTAAAAAAAGATTTATTCGCGTCGAAAATGATTTTTATTCGATTACATACATGAATAAACATCAAAAAAGCTGAATCATTTCTTGGTTCGTCAATAATATATACATGAAAACAGTATTTTTTTTTTATCTGTATTAACGAGATTTTTAGCCCTGGGAAACAAAACCTATGTAGATATAGAGACTTTTTTTTACCCTTCTTACACCCATAAGAAGGGTATAAATACCGCTTGGAAAACCGACTTTCGATCCGAGGCCCGCAGGGCCGAGTCACATTTACGAATCAACTCAGCTCGACGAACTGAGCAAATGTCTGTATGTGTGTGTGTGTGTGTGTGTATGTGTGTATGTGTGTATGTGTGTGTGTGTGTATGTGCGTTACAAAAAAAAGTCACGCACGTTTCTCAGCCGTCTCTCAACCGATTTGAGTTCTCTTGGAAGCAAATGAAAGCTACTACATCCTAGTAGAACGCTATTGAATTTTTTTTCGATTGGACGTTTGGTTACCGAGATATCTCTCGAAGAGTACTTATGAGTCATACATCTAAACTTTTTAAGATTTTTGACCAATTGTATCATAATAAATATTTCGGCCGTTTGTCAATCGATTTGGGTTCTCTTGGCACCAAATGAAAGCTACAGCATCCTAGTAGATCGCCCAGAAATTTTATTTCGATTGGACATTTGGTTACAGATATATCTTTCGAAGAGTACTTAGGATTTATACAACTAAATCTTTTGAGATGTTTGACCAAGTGTATCATAATAAATATCTTAGTCGTCTGTCAACCGATTTCGGTTCTCCTGGCACCAAATGAAAAGAACAACATTCTAGTAGAACCCTATACAATTTCATTAGGGTTGGACATTTGGTTACCGAGATATATTTCAAATAGTACTTGGGAGTAATACAGGTTAACTTTTTGAGAGATTTTTGACCAAGGGTACCATAATAAATATCTCAGCCATCTGTCAACCGATTTGGGTTCTATAAGCACCAAATGAAAGCTACAATATCCTTGTAAAAGGCCCTGAAATTTTATTTCGAATCGACATTTGATTAATGAGATATTTTACGAAGAGTATTCAAATAAATTCTTTTTTTTTATTATTATATTCACTTGTTATCTTGCATAAGTTTTTGACCAGTCTGTCGGAAATTATTTTTCAATAAATAATGCTGACCTCATACAAACTGTATACCAGCAGGTTATTGTTTTCAACAAAATTATAAATAACAAATTACAAATACACAGGAACTCTATGAAAACTAACAATATGTTAAATGAAAGCTTTGAATTTCTATATTGTGGGAAAAATGCAAGAACCGGACAGCCAAAATAACTAGCTAATGCCAAAACTTATTAACTTAGTAGATATATCATTTTTATCCTTTCTACACCATAACGATGAATACCAAGTACTTCGGAGCTAATTTAATCGACTGATTAAGAGATATTAGACAAAGTGTATCTCGCTGATTTTCTTACCCATTTGTTAATCGATTCAAGATCTTTTGGCAGTTAACAAAAGATACAATATTCCAGAATTTGCAAGCTATTTTTTAAACATTCCATACAAGATTCTAGGAGGTGTCTGGCATTTCTGGTAGTTTAGTCCATGGTCCATGATGCTATTTTGGAAACCAATCCACTAGATGCCAAATCCACAATATTTTCTAGAACTTTTGGTCAATTACACAAAATAAATATGTTAAATACAAATAATACAACAATAATTTTAATAAGTGTAAGAAGGGTTCTGTTCACCATAGGTGGATTAAATCGGGTTTTTATTTCTGGGGTCAGAACGATGAAAATAGCGCGTTGGTCTTTTCAGCAAAAACTAACCATATCCAAAATCCAAGCTATTTAAAATTTTGCTTACTTATTTGTACTTTTCTTCCTTTTCAGATAAACCAAGGCATCGTTTTCAAATCGATTCCATAGGAATCATCTATAGAGGCACTAGCCAGTGGCATCAAATGTCCATTTTCCAATCAATAAAATGTCCATTGATTAATTATACTGAAAGTACCGCAAAAATCAATTATCTCCATCATTGAATTGATGTGGAAGCACCATCTGGCGCAGTGCAACGAGCTTCCATTCTACATTCAGTATTAGTCGGGAATAAAAAAAAGTATCGCAAAAGTAATCGCCCAAAGTGTCAGTTAAAGTGTTGATCTTCCTGCATGTTTTATCGGTCTGTTTGGCTAAAAGTAGCAGTGGTGCGGGGTTCCAGTGCAATTCAGTTTTCAATATAATCGGTAGCATCGCTACAGAAGAGCAATCCACGGAGCTAGAATATATGTGTTCAAGCGATAAATTTCACGGGAATAGTGTTGCCAATGGAGGCGAAGCACTGAGTCGTTAAAGTTTATTGTGTCCATCAGTATAGTCATTGAATTTTGTTTGTGGAAGAGAAAAAAAGTGAGCTCATCTGAGTGAAATAAGTGATAAACAGCAGCATAACACAGAATGCCATTTGGTCGCAAATCACCTCTGGAGGCACTGGCCATGCCAGGCGCCATCATCGCCTACAAGTACAGCCAGTATCGTCAGCGCCGCCGTGAGGCTGCTAACCGAAGAGTCACCGAGCGGGAACTCACAGCATTGCATAATAAAATTGTAAGTAGCATTCTAGTTCATTCTGCCATATATTATAATCGTAATTGTAATTGTAATTTATTTCAAAACGGTATCCTGTTAGTTATTACAACAACTTATGCTCATGTCAAGGAAACATGCTCCCTAAGAGTCCACGTAGTTTATGAACAGGCCTGAACTAGCTAATGACTAGCTGGGCAAGGAACACATGGAACCCTGCGAAATTATCGAGCTCCGTCCGGACCTGGGGCCTTACCTAAGCTAAGGGATTTTGCAATCCCCGCAAGTTCCTCATTGGTGATCCTCTCCTCATTGTCATCCCCAGTTCCCATCGCTTCTACAAAAGGAAGACACTGTCTAGGATCATGGCGGGAGAAAAACTTCTCAGTGATTCCACAGTTACACCTCTAGACTTTGCCATCACGATACTGTAGGCATTGAGGGTATGCGGTATGGGATTTTTTCAAGGCGAAACGAAACGAAACGAAATTTAAATTTTCTGATACGATGCGGTACGAAACGAAACGAAATGCAAAAATGTTTCGTGAGATCGATACGAAATCCGAATTCACTCGGTATTTTTCGAAACGAAACGAGATTTTCGAAAAAGTTCCGCGGAATTTTGCAGTAACACCATTTTTGTGCGAATTGATACAGTGTGTTTGCAGTGGCGCGAATTGCATTTCCATAAAGACTGATCCCCTAGCTTCGTTTGCCACAGTGATATTTATATTTTTCACAATTGTTCGCGACATACAGTCAGTGTATCAAACAATTGTCCGTACAGCATTTTTTCGTCAAAATACGGGAGCAGGCCGTTAGGCCGAAAGCCGTTAGGCCGAATGCCGTTAGGCCGAAAGGGTCGTTAGGCCGAAAAGTCGTTAGGCCGAAAGGGTCGTTGGGCCGGATAGGTTGTCACGTTTTATATTGCACAAAACGAAATAAACATGAGAAAAGTTGACATCATTGGGGAACTCTGGGAGAAATCAATTTAGGAGGCGAAGTAGAAAAGGTTTATAAGACAGCATCTCGAAAAAGCTTATTTTTAGTTAGAAACAAAGAGTTATGGTGAACGGGCACAGCCAAAGCTATCGACAGGATAAAGATATTCAATACAGTATTATGGCGCCAGCACCAAACCGAATAGCGACGTTTTAACTAGCGACACTTTTCGACTAGCGACACCTTTTTTCAGTACCGGGTGTAGAGCGCTGTGTGCGTTCAATGATGCACTATCATATACGTCACTTCCGATGTATGTTGTAAACAATCCAAAATAAGCAAACATATTTTTCTCAAAAAAAAAGTTTTTTGATTCCCAACCGAATTCATAATAACATTGTCAACATAAATATACTACTTGCAAATGAATGTAATACAAATCAAAAAGGCTATTATACCTAACCTAAAAGCATCAACATCATCGTGCTTATCAATTCTACCATGAGCAGGATACAAAAAAGAAAACAGCGAAAAGCTGTCAGCATAAGTGGTTAAGAACAAATATAGCATTTCAGTTATTAAATTTATCATCGGGGATTTGTCATTCTTTTGAAAATAGGCTCTTCTTTCTAGTTTAACTATTTTACTCATTAGGGGGCATCCATTTAGTACGTCACGCTTCTGTACATAGGCTTTCTTCTATTCTAACAGTTATACTCACTATAAGCATTACAACTTTTAAATCATTCATCGGAGATTTTTTCTTCTTCTAAACATAGGCTGTTCTCCCTAATTTTAGTGTTCTACTGACTATGAGCATTACAGCAATTAATTTTTTCATCAGAGATTTTTCCTTCTTTTGAAAATAGGCTGTTCTTTCTAGTTTAACTATTCCACTCATTATAAGTAACTGTTCTGTTTAACGGCGGTAGTCTACTGCTGCTATTTCTAGATTAAATGTTTTACTCATTATGAAGGTTACAGCCCTCAACAGAGTTTAAAAAAATTTTGCATCGAAGATTTTTCCTTCTTTTAAACATAGGCTGTTCTTTCTAAGTTTTAAAGAACTCGATTAAATTGCACTTAATCTTGTTAATCATGCTCGGACTGGAACTCTGAATTTGTTCCCAGTGTAACTATAATTTAGACTTTAAAACGCGAAAAACTATTAGTGTGTTCATTCAATTAACCATTCAAAGCCAACCAAAATGTCAAGGTTGAAGACCGTTTCCCTCAAACATTAAACAGTTTTTTATCATCGAGTTGCCTACGCAAACTATTCAACGCATCGAGCTGAATAGTTAATCGATTGGTCATCACCAGCGGCTGATCAATCGATCAACCTTTCAGCTCAGTGCGATGTTTGGTTCTTCAGATTTATGCTTTTGAAAATTCAAGCTGTGGCTTCGTTCTATATTCACCTTAAGGACAAGGAAAGAACCATAGAGTTTCTACTTAAGTGAAGGATATTTAAAAGCTTAACTTTAAAACTAGAACTTAATCAATTAACTGAGATCCTAAAAATTGCACATTTAGTTAGCAAGCATCTTAGATTTATAGAGATTTTTTGAAGTCGTTAAAGGTGGGCTTCGTCTTGGTCTCTAGAGGAAGGCTGTTTCATACGCTGACACTATAAATTAGTACACTCCTTCTCAGTTGAGTTGAGTGTGGTGGGACGATGAGAGTTCTGCTACGTTGCATCTGGCCAAGATAAGAAGTAAATTCGAGATTTTTTTTTTGTTTTTATTATAGAGACTTTCAGCATGGGAGTGATTTGTCTCTCGCTATTCGAGATGTTTTGAACACCTTTAAGAAACTTGAGATTAGCATGATCTCAACCATGCATTATGTATTTATTTTCGAATTATTTTGGACATTCCGCGGAATTCCGTTTAATTTCGTCAAAATCAAGTTTTTGGAGACGAAATTTTTAGAATTCGGCGAAACGAAACGAAATTCAAAATCATAAATTTCGCCAAGTTGAATTCCGTGGAATTCCGCGGAATTTCGTTTCGAAGTGTTGGCGAAATCATTCGGTATACCGCATACCCTTAGTAGGCATCACTGACTGGGTACTCTGACAGAGACCCTTAAATCTGGCCGTGTTGTTTTCCCTTATTGCGGATTTCAGCGTGACCTTGGCAGCGGCAAACACCACCCATTGCTCGTTTCGCTCCTCTTCAGTAGGGGAGACTGGGGAGACTTGATCCCTTTTTCTTAATTGACCTGAAACTTCAAGAAAAAAACACAAAATTAGATCCGATTTCCGTACAAAATGACAGGTAAACATCTATTGCAAGCTAATATACAACAGAAGGCCTTTAAATTGTTGTTGAAGTTTTCAAAACTGTGTTTTTATGGAGGCATGTCTTAAGTATCATGTATTTTTCAAAAATGGGTGACACTTGATCCCCCTTTGAGCATATGTTTTATTTAAAGGGAAAATAATTCCAGAGTCTTCCTATTCATTTTCTTTTCGAGTTTTCTTGTATTTTCGATGAATATGTAGTGTTTGAAGTTGTAAGATTTCCTTAAATTTTTAAGGATATGCCGTATTTTCAAAATGGGGAGACTTGATCCCCCTTTTCTTAGTTTGTACTAAAGTTATAATTATCTGACTCATTTTATCGTTGATTAGACTAGAATTCCAAATAAAAAGAGGCTTCCGAATAGAATTTTATTTTTCACATGTATACTGTGTGTGTAATCCTCGAGGGATCAAGTCTCCCCATGTCACTGTTGTGTATACTAAGCTGAATTTATTAAAATATGTTAACAATAGCCTTATTTGGATAAATAAAATTGAATGTATTTTATTTAAACTATGTGCTGTGAAATTTTGACACAATTTGGTTTAATTTTCACAAAGTTATTGAGATTTTTTGGAATCGCCTAAAAGATTTCTGAAGGACTGAAAACAAACCATCAGCCGTTAAAAAATAATGCAATGTACATATAATCGAAATCACTAGTAGCCAAAACATAGTCATTTATCCAGGAGTATTTAGTTTTGGAAAAAGTATGCTAGAAGAAAAATGTTTTTGATTCCGAGTAAATATGGGGGGAACAAGTCTCCCCAGGGATCAAGTCTTCTCAGTCTCCCCTACATGCTCGCTGCATCTCATTCCCTGGCACTTGGTAACCTCTCAATGGTTCAAGTTCAGCTACGTTACCTGCACTGTGTCTTGTCAGCTGTAGCTCTCCTGAAACCTTGGTCCTCCCGTTGGGTGCTTACCCGAGTAGAGCAAAAGAGCTCAATAATAGCATATTTTGACATGGAGAGCAAAAAGTGATATGGGTTTGATTGACATAAGAGATAAAAGATCTAAAAATAAAATCAAAAATTTACTCCTGGAACATCATCATCAAATCATATTTAGATTTTTTAAGATCTAACCAATAGCAGCGAGCTATTCGTATGATCTTGAAATATCAAATTTTGATATTGTTCAGAGTTCCATGAACATTTTTCAGATATTATTTTCAGATCTTTTATCTCTTATATCAATCAAACCAATATCATGTTTCGATCGTCAGTATTTTACCTCTACCCGGGTATTGTTCGTGGTTAGTGGAACATATCTAGCACTTGGAGGGATGGTACAGGCTTGTGCCTTATGGCCTTTTCCTCTACATTGCCTATAAAACCTGCTCCTGTCAGGGTTTTTGCAGCCTCATGACTTGTGTCCTGGTTCCAGGTACCTGAAGCAAGCCTCCGGTAGCTCGCGTAGGGTCAGTTGGCATACCGACCAGACCACCTTGGGCTTCCCTACTTAAACGGACTTGTTGGCATCTGCCACTGGTAGCTGATCCAAAGACACCTGTGTCCCTGCCGGGCCTTTCCATACTGCCCATAATCGCATAGTTGACGTAACCATCATTGACAATGACAGCACTCACAAGCTAATATCTACCAAATGTGCATAATTGTGACTAGTTTTATTCAATAGAGCACAAGATCTAATCACTAGCTAGATATCAACGTGAAAAAAAAATCAAAAAACTTTTCATAAATCATTGTTAAAATTTCAAAAGTGTGTTGAAGACTACAGTGGCGCTTACGTCAACTATGCGATTATGGGTAGCATAGCCAAACGACTGCGGTGCTCACCTGCATCTCTCACTGTTACTACAGAGCAGTGACGAGCTCTTCCACGGTCGTGATCTCGTGCAGGTTTTTGATTTTTAGAGTCACATCAGCGGTGAGAGCCGTCACCTCAACACCCTCACCGAGCACTCCTTTCTCCAGATGCTGGTAGACAGCGCCCTTGCAGGATTTGTCGAGCATGAGGTCGAGAATCATTTTGCCTGTATGAGCACGTCTAGTACTACGGACGTTGGCTCCTAGATCCAAATGCATGGCGTCGCTCCACATCACCTTCAAGACATCCGAGTACTTAGACTCATATGTCTTGAAACAAGGGCTGGCACTGTCCCTCCCACCTTTTCTTGGTGTCCCTGTGCTTCTGTTCCTCTTTTTTATCTTCTGTTTCTTCCTGTCTTATAGGGTGTCATTTCCCTGACCGCCCTAACCTAACCCTAACCTAAGACCTACAAATGATCGTAACCCCATGCTAAGCCCCCTGCTCCCTACAACCCGGAATGAGCCGGTTATTTCAGACCCACCCTTCCCAGTTTTTCGGGACACCTGGTCGGGGCCGACGTACTTCTGGCTTTATTGAATTCCACCATTGGAGTTTATACCTGGCCTTGCAAACGCAGCCTGGTAGTTCATCACCTGGCGGCTGGTGTACTCTTCGGGCCACCAACGAATGCGATGGCCTCAGTCTGGGAAGACTTCAGAACTTTCAGCCTTTCTAACTCTTTTGTTGCCGCAGTTACCATGAGTTTATCATGGCCCTGCTTGGCCTCCATCATCGGCTTACAAAGTTCCAATAAGGCCTGTTTGAGGTCCTTGGCACAAATTTCCCAAATAGGGGAAAACGTGCCTCTGGAGCCCGACTTTGCTGATGTTCAACTTCGAGAACGCAAAGTACATAAATGATGGAGTCAAGGTACTGCGCTGCCCCCTCCATGGCAGAAAGCCCACATCTGTTCTTATTGATGGTCCATAATCTGCACAAATACCTCCTCCTGCCTCTGCTCTCCTTGAAGGAGACCTAGAAAACACCTCCTCGTGAAGAAGTCAACCTCACCACTACCGCAATCAGTTATTGTGATATTAAATTTTGTATTTATGTGATATTAAATTTTGTATATATGTCCATTTTAAAATCCCACGAGTAGTGTTTAGAAAACGCACCAGAGGCTTATTAACGCGGTAAGGGGCAAATTACTGTAAGGGGTGTCCAGGTGCCCTACAGGCTCCGATAGCGACCGAGCAACTTTTTCACCTCCTCCGATCATTCCTTGGCAATGGTCGCTTAACATATTTAATTTTGTTACCCTGTTTGGTGGACTCTTACCACCAGAACAGGTAATCGATAGTGCTATTCTAAGCCGGCAGCTACACGGAAAACCGTCGCCGTCTGCGTACCTCTACACGCCTTCCTTATCCGCATTTGCATCTCATCCAGATCCTTTCATTTGACTACCGCCTTCTATGAGAGAGCTCTGACGTTTGCCTCACTCGGGGGCTTCGCGATAATTTTCTTTTTACGGATGGATCTTGCCAACTCATCTCACCTTTCTGCGTGCGGCATGTTTTAACCACACTATCTTTCAACTCCTGAAGCCCCGGAGTTCTCCCCAACCACCATCCTGAGAAGCGCAGCGTACGTTGCGCTGTTTTGTCACTCGCTTCGACGAAGAAGGCATCGCCTTTGCTCCTCTTCCAAGGAGCCTACGCTTTTATTCACGCTTTTCTTCCTTGTTCGGTACCACTTTCTCTTTCTTCCTTGCGTTTTATCTTCTTTCCTCGCTGGTTTTCCACGATGTGGATGACATCTTTCTATTTAAAGGCGCCCTTTTGCTCATTTTTCTGCTTTCAGGGATCTTCCTCCTCTCTTGGTGTATCCCTGCCTCTTTTCTTCGAACGAGTGCTCCTCCGGCTCTTTGGCGTCTCTTGGATTAGCACAGTATCTCGTTCGGCGATTTCCACCCAAGCCTTACCTGCAGTTTCAGCTCTCATCCTGAGGTACTTTTGCTCACGTTCCACCGTCAAAACGGCCGGCTTAATGCTGGTCATCATGTGCTTTATCTTCAGTGCACACATTATGCCTATCCTTAATAAACTCGTACAGCTCGTTAATCTTCTTCCTGATCTTACCCAAGCAACATTTCTTAGTCAAATAGACTAGAAAACTTTCTTATACCATTTCAAAACCAAAATAATAGTTAATCGGTTTTATGACGGTTCTCAGAATCTTTACAAGACTAAATGGTAGGCGAACTATCTGTTTTTCAATGATTTCGAGAAAATGTCCTGCAAGCACTTGAAATTTCAAACCTCTGTCATATCTTTGAGAAAAACTATTATTCTTTTATGTTATGACACATCTGCATCAAAATAACGTCGAAAAGTTGAAGTTTAACGAATTCCTCAGTTTATCTTTACCTGCCCGAAAATTTGCGTAGTCCACTCTGACTGAACGCCGACCAAATGGTCATCAAAATGTTACTTGGGTAATAATCATGCTGTACATCTCAAGTTGCGAGTCCTTGTGTGAAATGCTTCTCAAGTTCAGCATTACAGCGCGATTCCGGAGTCCCATATCTATTTGGCCTCCTTGTGGCTTGCTTTGATTGTGGCAGATATTCATCGGCAGCTGTCGCTGTTCCTCCCGAACCACGTGTTGCTGCTCCTGTAGTGCACTTTGGATATGCTCGCTCTGCTGGTGAATGCCTTGTTTCCATTCGACTACTACTTGATGTTGCTAAAACGGAGATCTCATCATCGTTCTCCTTTGGCGAACACCTGTCACCGCTCTTCGCCACTCCTGGCCGCTATCTCCACCTGTCGTAAGTAGTCACCTAGGTGATCTTAAGGTTATATTAGGTCGCAGGGCGGCAATAAAATACAGTCCTTTATCGATGACGCTAGTCAGGAATCATTAACTGAGCGTACTTCCATCACCGACAAACCGGCGTGCCAGCATATACAACTTTTCCATTTTTCTTGGCAAATAAGTTCTCCTTTCAATCACTAGCTCTATCTATGCGATGATTTACACAGTCTTCTCTTTATGTGTGCATGCGTACAGGAGAATGAACTTGTCAAATTATTTTACTCATTTCGAAGTAATCCCAATTAACAATCGCCAGCCGCAAACAAGCATGTATACTGAATTGTTGCTTTATAATAGTGATTATAGCTGAACTAAAATTATGCTGTACACATTACAGTACAAATGCTATTTCAATTGAAAAAGTAGCCAATGTTTAACTTTTCGTTTTTATTTTGGTACATATTAACAATGATAATTTAAAACACTACCCGGGCAGAGTGCAAGTACTGACGATCAAAATGTGATATTGGTTTGTTTGAGATAAGAGGTAAAAGTACTGAAAATAATAGCAAAAATTTGTTCTTGAACCATCTAACCAATAGCAAGATATGATATTTGAAGATAAATTAAATAGCTCACTGCTATTGGCTACATCTTACCAAGAGCTAAATGTGCTATGATGATGATGTTCCAGGAGTAAAATTGAGATATTATTTTCAGTACTTTTACCTCTTATCTCAAACAAACAAATATCACTTTTTGTCCTCCATATCAAAATATGCTATTATTGAGTTTTTTTCCTCTGCTCGGGTAGAGTTCGACCGCTGCTGTCGTCAAGTACAGACGGAGACAAACGTGCGCTCTGCAGTTCAGGATCGCTTTGTTCGAAGCGCGTGCTTTATAGATTTTTTTCTATTGTCGGTGGTTCACACTTGTCTCGGGCCGGTGGTGCTTTTTGTGCGTTGCAAGCAGCATCCAATTATCATCGGTATGGGCGAAGTGATGATAGAAAACACCGTTCAATTTCGGTTCCCTGCGACAAGCCCACGTCCGTCGTGGGTTGAGATTGCTGGCTTCATTAAGCAATTAAACACGGATGTGGCGCTGATGGAGACAGCGTACAAAACAGCAAACGACCGATCGCTGTTCATCAAGTCTGGAGCAACATTTGAAAAGGGCATACAAGCATTGGTAAACAATGACTTCACACGTCGCTCCTGAGCCCTTCTCAGCATATGATGATGATGATGATGATGATTATGTACCCACCATCAGCGCAAGGATTACCTATGGCTGCAGAGTCATACCGGAACGGAATGATCTACCTGATGGTTTGTTGTAGCAGGGTAAGCTAAATTCACTGGAGACCTTCGGAAAACAACATGATAATTGTTATCTCGTGACAAAGTCTGGCCACCTCACGAACATTTGCCCGGAAACCAGTTCATTTAACTTCCTTAGGCTACCCCTCCGAAATCCCCATATATGTCATGTTCAAATATAAAAAGTAATAATAAGGAACGAACTCACCGGGTAATCCTGACCAGCTGGTTTTCTATGTTTGGCTTTGGTCCCAGCATGCAAACGGTCTATCGAAGAATCCGAAAAAAAATACATAAGCGAGAATACCCGACGCACTGAAAAACAATCTCTTGGATACTAGCATTTCCGAACTCGGAATAACGACGAACACGAGCACCACGATGCGGGAAATGTGGTCTCTTGCCACCGAGCCATCGTCGATCGTTTACACAAAGTGCGAACAAAAAAAACACAAAGAAAAATACGAAAACGCGGGAACGACGAAATGCGGTAAGTTTCAGCCTCCGCGTCCTGCTTGTCACTGAGCCCTTCTCAGCATATTCACAAAAACTAAGACCGTTATCAGATAGACCAAACATCGATCTTTCGGATAACGGTGTTCATTTGCGTGGGCGGGCTGCTGTTATGCCCTACGGAGCGTTTTAGAAAAAAGACACAAGACCTCTTGGGCCCTTTTCAAATGTTGCTCCAGAAGTTTTCATCCCATGATGCTATGATGGACTCGCTCAGCAAAAATGCGGAACCGCGATCTTTTGTCTACAGTAGTGGAAGATCAGTGGAGGTGTGCATGACTGTGGCGGGCATGAATATGCAATACGTTCGCATATTCGACTTGCCGCCGGAACTGTCGGACGGCGTTCTGTTATCAGTTCTCGGAGAATACGGGAAGATTGACAGAATAGTGCGGGAGAAATTTCCCGTGAATTTGGGGCTCGACCATGTGTGTACTGGAGTTCGTGGAGTGTTTATGGATGTGGAACATGATATCCCCCCATCAATGGATGTGGCGGGTCGAAAAGCCAATGTGTTTTATGATGGCTTGAAAGACACTTGTTTTTCATGTCACAAAACAGGTCATCGAAGAGACAGCTGCCCACAGCGGAAATCGCGGAATAGGAAACAAAACGAGGAATCGCGTGTGTCATCGGTAGTATCGTATGCCACAGTGGTATCCGGAATCCAAAGAGTATCGGAAGAAGAGCATTTGGCGGAGGTATCGGCTGACGAAGTAATCGAAGTCCTGGACGAAGAATTGCTGGAAACCCCCTCGGAGACTGGAGAAACAGAGCAGACACAGGCACACGCTTGTGCAACCGGATCAGCCCCACAAAAGGATATTCTATGTAAGGAAAATATGGAGAAATTAGAGGAGGTCGCTTATGCGATTAAGGAAGCCATCGAAAACCAAATTCGAGCTCAAATTCTGGTTCTCTTCCCAAAAAGAAGGTTGCCCGCAGAACGTTTTATTGAATATTGTGATTAGTTTTTTTAAAAACAAAACTTTGTTAAAACGATTATCGGCTCGGTAGAGCTTTCAATTAAGCAAGTAAGCCTCACAAATAAACGAAATGGTAAAAAAAAAAATTAAAACACTTTTCAAGCGTTCAATAAGATTTTTATTCGACTCGCAGTAATTCATTTACAACATTGTTTAACTATACTTTTTTCTGCTTCTTGTTAAGTTCATGTAAAAACTAGCACATGTATCTGTATAATGTGTTTTTCACAAGTCAAATAAGCGCTTTCGTTTCATCATACTTCGACTCAGAGTACATGATGAAAAACACGTGGTTTTTACTGAACAACAGCTGAATTAATCTGTTGTTCAGTCGTTAATCATAATCAGGGATGCAGTATATAGGGTCTTGTACCATTTGGGCAGGTGCACCTATTTTGGACACTTGCCGCTATAACTAAGTCAATTTCAAACCGATTGATATGAAGTTTTGTATAGAGTTAGGCACGTACAGTATCTAACTCTGTACAAAAATTCAAATCAATCGGTTTAAAATTGACTTAGTTATAGCGACAAGTGCCCAAAATAGGTACACCTGCCCAAATGGTACAATACCCTATATAGATTAATCTGTATTATACAGATTTTTGAGCATCCGTACAGATTTCGTTTTATATGAATTACAGATTTTTGAATTAAGAGGGCTGTTTTATAGGGTAATTGATCCGATCATGGAGGAGTTAAGCACTGAGTTCATGCTTAAACCACAATTGTATCGCCCCAAGCAAACTTTTTACATGAATTGAATTGAAAATAATAAAATCCATCCTTAACCTACGGGAAAATAACGAAATATTGCCACTTTGATGTTGTTATGATCATTTTATTCGTTTTTATCTGAAAGAACATTGTGTTCCTAATGTTGCGGTATTTGTTCCTATTGTTGCGGTATCCCATTGAAATCATATGGGATACCGCAACATTAGGAACACTACCGCAACAATAGGAACACAGCAGCAAACACATTAAGGAAAATATGTTTTTTAAAATAGTTTTTTGGGCAAATCTTAAGCAAACAAATGGTGCAATCTCATAATTTAAGCACCATACATCTATTAAAAATACCTTTTGGTAAGATTTCAGTCGAAAAAGTGCTCAATTGCCATTACCGCAACATGAGGTACTACCACAACGATGGGAACAATTACCCTACATATTTTTCACCCAAATTTTTTATAGGATACAGATTTTTGAAAAGTGCGACACAGATTTTTCAAAAAATCATCTGGCATTCCTGATCATAATGTTGTGCTAATTCATCACTGCTGAGTAAGAGGCGAAGTGTGATCATTATTACACCACGGGAAATTTATGTTTTGATTTGTGCGCTAAAATTCATCATCTCTAGGATGATGCAGATAGGCATGCGGCTGGCAATCGACGGGTCTCGAGTTCAAATCTGGATTTAGGTAAATTTATGTGTAGTTATTATTTCCCAATATTAAATATTAAATTTTGTTCACAGCATTTAGTTCCAATCATAAATTCTTGTGAAAATTGATTTTTTTTTGCATTTTTCTTATTTTTAATCATTTTTGCTAAAGCTGAATAACAGCTTTACTATATAGTTGTAAAACGATTTAACAGCAAACAGTTCAGTTGGTACATAACACTATGCTTTATAGTTTCTCCAAATTTGTGTGAACAAAACCCGAACAAAGGTTGTGTCTGAAGCTTATCCTAATGTTATTCAGCATCATGCTGAATCAATTCGTTGTAAAGGTGCTTGTAAAATGAGTTATTGTTAGTTGGGATAACCTTCCTCCAATGTTTTGTGCAATAAGACATTTCGATATAAACGTTGAGATGCAATTTCATCCGCTGAAAGTATTTATGATTTATGATACTTTTATGCGTTAAAGTTACATCGCAAAAGATGCAGCAAAAGTGCCTTATGCGTGCAAAAGTGGAGGCGCTATACGTGCATTGACGGAACAATAATAACGCTATATGACTTGAAGGGATATCTTATGCGATGCCCGTGTGCTTTATTGCGACGTAACTCAGCATCCTATGCGACTTAATAAAATTAAAAAAAAAACAATTCTTGTCAGCTCGATATCAAACTAATGACCTCTGGATTGTCGAGTCACACTTCACACACAACAAAAAACGCTACTTATGAAACAAGCTGATAAATTATCATGATATTCTAAATCACCTCAGTGTTTGTTGGCATGCACTTGGTTCACTTGTGCTGTGCGTGTTTGGCAGGCTAAAAACGACGAAGCACCATTTCCCGTACAGTTTTCACTGCTCCTCTCTGGCTAGCGCCTCCCATTGTTGATTATCAAGCCAACAAAATAAATAATGATGACTTTGCAACCATAATTATGGCTGTTCACTTTCTTGAAGCTTTTTGGCACTGCATCCACAGTGTAACACTGCACACTTTAACGAGATTATTTGTACTTTTATGCGATTTTATCCATACATCAATGCGAGGTAAACTAACACAACAAGAAAAGTATCAAGCGAAGTCGTATAATCATCGCAGTACGCAATTATGCGAATTCAATTGACACTTTGCGAGTTCGCTCGCACGCCTTCGCGAATAAGTAAAGTTCGTCGCAATAAAACATCAGAATATCATCTACTACGATGTACTCAACTCATACCTTATAAAAGTTGATTTGTATTCTTATATGACTTTACTTGATACATCGTAATAGGTTCAAAAAATAACATCATATGCGATGAAAATTTTCAGTCAGCCGTACATATATGCGATAGTGACTTAAAATAGTACTTGATACGATGTACAACGTGGTTTCTTATGCGACTCCTTGTTGTCTGGGCTGCTACAATGCGTGTCTGAATTGCTCTGATGATGTCGTTATCGGCGGTCACCAGTGAGCCCAAGTACACGAATTCTTCAACCGCCTCGATTTCATCACCGTCGATAGAAATTCGGGGTGGTGGGTGCGGTGATTCCTCCCTGGAGCCCTTTGCCATCATGTACTTTGTCTTCGACATAATAATGTCTAATCCGATTCGCCTGACTTTATTCTTTAGTCGGATGAACGTTTCCGCCATCGTCTCAAATTTGCGAGATATAATATCAATATCATCAGCGAAACCAAGCAGCTGAACGGACTTCGTGAAAATCGTTCCACTCGTGTTTATTCCCGCTCTCCTAATTACACCCTCTATAGCAATGTTAAACAGCAAGCACGAAAGACCATCACCTTGACGTAACCCTCTGCGAGATTCGAAGTGTTCCCGAAACTCGAAATACGCACATCACTCGATCCATCGTCGCCTTAATCAATCATATAAATTTATTCGGGAATCCGTATTCGTGTATATCTGCCATACGCCGATCGATTGAATCATACCGATCGATCGCCTATTTAAAATCGATAAACAAGTGATGCGTGGCCACGTTGTATTCGCGGCATTTCTGCAACACCTGGCGGATGGCGAACATCTGGTCCGTTGTAGCGCGCTTACCCATGAATCCAACCTGATCTCTTGCAAGCGGTGATAGACGGCGGCATAAAATTTGAGAGAGTATCTTGTAGGTAGCGCTGGATGTCAACGTGTAAAAATCTTGATCTTCGTACTATTTATTGTTAAAAATTAATGAAGTGCTTTGAAAACTACAGGACACGCAATAGCGCTAGCGTCAACTATGCAAATATTGGCAGTAAAATCAAATTATCTGGTTCGGAGGTTGCATTCGACATCAAATACAAAGGAATGGGACCAATTTGAGCTGATTTGCAATATGATTCATTTCAAACGAATGCTAGTTCATTAATATACCCCACGTCTAACATCATTCTTTACTTTACATTAAAAAGCAGCGGAAATCGTTCCTGAAACCAGTTATAGCAACAGTAGCATGCAGCCTCCAAGACATGACAAGAGACAAATGTCATCCGATTACGATAAAAACCGAGGATATCCTGTGGGACGTCCCAAAAGACGAAAAACCCACGTGACCTTGCTGCGAGGAATGGTTTTTTCTTCACATGCCCACTCACTTGCACTGAGTACGCTTGCCGACGCGACGCGACGGCCAACAACGGTGGATGATTGGGATTGGAAAAATTTCGTTGGCTTCGTCGTCTCGTGCGTAGCGTTGCCTGGTCTTCCCTTCCAGTTCCATTTCGTTACGTAAGGATAATTTTGTGACTCAGGCTCCTCGTGTTTTGGCTTGCGTTGGAACCTATCTACACGTTTTGGTCGCTATCCGTTCCATGGGTGGATTTGGTCTGGCTGGCACATGATTTGTAGGTGGGTACGCGAATCTGACATGCCGCTGTGGCTGTGTCCAACGGTGTGCGTAAAACATTCCACGGAATTAGGCGGAATCAAGGGATTATTGATTTTTTTTATTATCGCAATCGTAAAAACGGAGCTATTTTTGGCGTTCCATTTGATTATGGTTTTTGATAAAGAAATACTCGTATACCAGTGTGTAGTAAGGACCACTATCCATCAAACAGTTAATTTCACTACCTGTTAGAGGTGGGTCTCAGTATTAAGGGGTGAAAATAACTTCATTATTATATGAAAAAAATCTGAATACAGCAAGGCTTGATTCACCCTTTTGTATGTTGGTGAAGTCCAGATTGTAGATACAATGGTTTGTCCTTTCAGCGTAACTCAATTTCAATTCACGCATTTATAAAACTAATAATCTTTCAGGATCCTATCTTGGTTCTTTTTTGCAACTGAATATTTATCTAAGTGTTTTCGAATTATCGGCCAAGAACAAGCACTTCGCCTTAAAATTAGACTACAAAACTAACGTATCAAACGTGGGAGGAAAGTGCTGCCAAGGAAGCAATCCAGCGCCAAATAAATGTTGGAACGTTAGCAACTATAAATCGTGCACCCTGCAGGCCTAGTTTTCGCAAGAAACAGTCCGAAAAGTCACGTATTTGCTCTACATCCTGCCAGAGTGGCGTGGCGGGTGCTATGTTGGCTGGTTGGTTCATCTGCGCAGCAGTTGTGCCGCAAACATTCAGCAGTTTATAGTTTGGGTTCAATGCGGAATATTGAGTAGAAGCCAGGCAAGCTCACCCACTTCGCATGGTCCTGCTTGCTTGTGATCTGCAATGTTACTGAAATTACATCTTCCCGTTTGAATACCAGTATGGATATAAACAACACCCACGAGAGAAGCTGACAATCTGTCCCTAAATTGTAATTACAATTAAAAAAAAACAAGGTTTCAAAGAAATCGTATTGTAATTAGATACGATAAGATAAACCTTTAAGTGTGATGCATACAAACTCAGGGCTGCGAAACAGTGAGTCAAAAAGGAGAGCGCCCAACATAGCTCTGGTCCTCACAAGTTCCTACCTCATTCTTCCAGGGGTCAAGCGATGACAAAGGCCGCCAGCTAAGAGTTGTGTGACTAGCTGGTAGTGCAGCCTGGGCACTAGAGTATATGAAAAACAATAATTTCGAAAAATGCCAAGTCTTACCTCCTGAATCAGTTGTTTTGGACTGCCAGAAGCTACGTTCAAAATCGGTTGAGCCTAAGGGGGCGCTCAAAACGCTTGAAGTTTGTATGGGAAAACTTGGCCAAATATATGCTGTAATTTTAAGTTTTCGAGTTTTGCCGCTAGGTGGCGCTGTAAGCGTTCAATAAATAAACCCTTTGATATTATTGTAGGTGACTATATGTCAAACAACTTTGTCGAAGACCGCGAAGTGATCCGACGGCTTAGAAAAAAGTTATACCTTAGGCAATGGCTTTTCTCTTACTCACTCTCTTAAACAAACACGAGTAAGAGCGGGATGCAAGAGGGGGCCTGTGCCCCCTCTTTCATCATTCTCTTTCTCGTGTTTGTTTACGAGAGTAAGTGAGAAAAAAGAAAAAGCTAGCTACGCTAATGAGCGCATCCTTCTCATGGTTCTAGGTCAGTCCATCTCTGGATACCGAACATTTTTTTTAGAATTCCTCTCAGGATTCTAGATTGATTTCTTTTAATAATGTAGAGAATCCCTCTCTCTTTTAGGATTCTAACGGGATGTCTTTCAATACTGCAGGAGAATTTCTCTTAGATTTCTGAGAGATCCCTCTCAGGATTCTTGAAGAATCCGCCAGGGTGCTCTGAGGATATCCGTCTAAGCATTCTGGGAGAATCCCGAGGAAAAACTTCTCTCAGGATTCTGAGGCAATCCGTCACAGGATTCAGGGAGAATATTTCTGCTGAATCTGAGGAAATCCCTCAGGACTCTGGAAGAATTCCTATTGAACATTCTGAGAGAATCCATCTCAGAAAACTGGAATAATCTCTCGCAGGATTGTGGGGAAATTTTTAAAAGAATCCAGGGAGAATTCCAATTGGAAGAGTCTTTCTCTCTTTTGCAGAACAAGGTCTCTCAGGATGCAGGTATGATAGTTTGCAGCATTTTGAAGGAATCTCTCACAGAATTTTAAGGAAATCCTCACAGTAAAGGAAGAGTCTCTTTATAAATATTGAGGATTTTTTCTCAGCAGTATTATATGGGAATACCTATCAGAGTTTTAGGGAATCTCTGGATTCTAAGGGAATTCATTTCTGGAACTTGGGGTTTTTCCTACCAGGGTTCTCTACCAAGAATGAAATCCCTTTCAGGATTATAAGAAATTTCTGGATAATCTGGGTTTATTCCTCTAAGGATTCTGGAAGACCCTCCCTTAGGATCCCACTCAGAATTCTGAGGAAATCTTTCTCAGCATTCTCAGGAAATCCTCTCAGACTTCTTAGAGAATCATATTCAGCATTCTCAGAATTGTGGCGAAATTCCTCTCAGAATGCTGGGGGAATATTTCTTAGGATTCTGGGGGAAATCCACACAGGATTCTAGTGGTATCCTTCAAGATTCTTGTAGTCCCCGTCAAGATACTGGGGAATTTATCTCATGATTCTAGAGAAATCCTCGGGATTCTGGGGCTATATTTTTCAATATTCTAGGGCACTTTCTTTCAAAATTATTGATTATTGAAGAATCTGTCACGAGATTCTGGGCAGAATTCTGCAGAGAAATTTGAATTTTGGAGAATCCCTCGCATAGATTTTGTGATTTCTTTTGGGGTTCGGAAGAAATCCTTCTCAGCATTCTACGAGAATCCCAGTAGAGTTCTTTTTCCAGGATTCTGGGAGAGTCCTTCTTAGCAATCAGGGGAAATCCCTAACAAGATTATGGGAAGATTCTCTTGATATTCTGGTGCACAGTGTTCGAAATCGATGATTTTGCGATCAAAATTAAATAACTTTTTTTAAGTTGGTTCTAGAGGTTTGGCGTGTTCTACAAAGTTTTTCTGCATGTTAAAAGGCGTCTTTTGATGAAATGTAATAAATGATTAATCCTCCTAGAAGTGAGATAAAAAATTTATTTTTTCGAAATATTTTTTTGGAGGTTTGACGTCTTCGGCAAAGTTGTAGCCCATAATAAGAGAAGAAAAATTGTAGAACATGTCAAAGCTCCAAAAAGCTACACTGAAAAAACTAGTTTTAGGGGTACTTCGCACAAAACGCTCCATATCTCGAAAACCGTAAGAGGTGGAGCTTTGACATGTTCTACAATTTTTCTTCTCTTATTATGGGCTACAACTTTGCCGAAGACATCAAACCTCTAAAAAAATATTTTGAAAAAATAAAATTTTTATCTCACTTCTAGGGGGATTAATCATTTATTACATTTTATTAAAAGACGCCTTTTAACACGCAGGAAAACTTTGTAGAACACGCCAAACCTCTAGCACCAACATAAAAAAAGTTATTCAATTTTGATCGCAAAATCATCGATTTCGAACACTGTGTGGTGTAATAATTTAAAATATTCTAGAGGAATCACTCTCAGAGCTCTGGGACAATCTCTTTCAGGAGTTTAGGGGAGTCCTTTCAAAGATTTTGAGGGAATGTCTTTCAGGAATCTGCGGTAATTTTTCTGTTTTATGTGGGAATACTTTTCAGAACTCCAGAGAATTCATTCATGCTGAGGAAGTCCATTATAGAAGTTTTCGTAATCCCTTCCAGGAAGAATTCTTATCCGATTTTCGGAAAAATCCTTAGGTTTCTAGACGTATTTCTTTTAAGAATCTGGAAGAACCCCTCATATGATCTCTCTCAGGATTCTGGGGTTATCACTCGTAGAATTCTGGGGAATACTTCTCGGGATTCTGGCAGTATTATTCTCAGCATTTTAAAGGATTCTACCCACGGTCGTAGGGGAGTTCTGGGAGCATATACTTGAGAGGATTCTAGAGGAATTATTCTCAGGATTCTGGGGGAATCCTATCTCCAAGAATTCTGTGAGAGTATACCTCAGGTTTTTTTTTGGCCCAGCCCAGTATTTTGAGGGAACCTTTTCCACGATTCTGGAGTAATCCTTCTTAGGGTTCTAAGCTCCCCTTTTCAGGATTCTGGGTAATTTCTTTCAAGTTTCTTGGGATGAATTTGGAATTCCGAACATTTTTTTTGGAGAATCTTCCACAGTGTTCTAGATGAATTCATCTCAAAAATGTGGAAGAATCGCTCTTGGAATTCCTCTCAGGATTCTGGGAGAAATCATCTTGGGATTCTGGAACATTTTGGGAGAATCCGAAGGGGAAGCTTCTCATAGGATTTTGAGACAATCTATCACATGATTCTGGGAGAACTCCTCTCGAGACTCTGAGACAATCCGTCTTATAGATATGGACTAATCTCTCTCAGAAATCTAGGAAATCTAGGAAGAATTCAGAGAGAATTCCTACCAAGATACCGGAAGAGTCTTGCTTTTTTTCTACATAATGTCGCTCAGGATTTTGGACTAATCATGTTCAGCATTCTGAAGAAATCTCTCTCATAATTTTAGAGGAACTCCTTTCAGAATTCTAGAGCAGTCTCTTTAAAGATTCTTGGGGAATACTTCTCACAGTTCTGGGGAATATCTAGATCTCAGGGTTTTTCGTTCGATTCATAAATATTAAATTTCATTTTTATTTTTCAGAATGCACTGTTTTAACGTTATATCCATTTTCGAATAAGAGTCGCGAAATGTTCAATGTGCAATCTCCAATTTAAATATTAAATTTATTTAGACAAGTATACCATGAACTTGGACTACATGCAGCAAACGAATCATTTTATAGTTTTGAAATATTTTATAATATTGAATCGATGTGAAAACATCGATTCTAAGCATTCGACTAAATCGGTGAACCGATTCTTCTAATCCGATTCGAATCGATTCACAAAAATCGATGTCTCAGTCAGATTTGCCCAATGCTACTACGCACCCGAAGAAAGCAGTGGATCACAGTTGATACCTGGAGGAAGATAGAGGAGCGAAGGAATGCCAAAGCCACAATTTTTGCTTCTTGGTTTATGCTGTTGTGATGTTTTTGACTTGTGAAATTTATTTTGACATGAGTTTTATCAATTTTAGGGTGATATGCGGCGAGTTTATTTTTCATGGTTAATATAATAGGTAGAACTTTCCCTAAACTCCAGAAACTATCTTTAAGCAAGAATGAATGCTATTAATCTTCAATACAACAATAATTCAGCTTGCAGACATACAGGAATGTATTGTTTTGAATTTTTTTATGAGGTTTGGTCGACTAATCCAAAGAAATGCACATGTTGTGAAGATTATTAAGGATTATTTTATATTATTCGATATCTATATCTATTAGACTGGGTCAACAAAGTCGATTTTTTGGAACAAAGCTTTTTCGATTCCTTTTAGCGTCCAAAACAATTGTGCAAAATTTGGGAGCAATTGGTTGCTTCCCCGTATTCCGCATTGCAATTGAAATTTGTATGGAAGTTAGTATGGGAAAACGTGCTTTTTTGCATTTTTCTCATAAATTAAAATTTTTCGTCTAAAACAATCTAACTAATGACGTTGAAGTATAGCCTAGGATATGCCGAACAACTTTGCCGAAAACTGCAAAGTGATCCGACACTTGTGAACAAAGTTATAACGTACAGATTGCTCGGTGGTGCTTAAAGCTTAACATGTAAAGGAATAACATCAATAATAAAATCTCAATTTTTGGCCTAAGTTACCAAGCGAATAACTTTTTTCACAAGCGTCGGATCACTTCGCGGTCTTCGGCAAAGTTTTTTGGCATATCCTAGGCTATACTTTAACGTCATTAGTTATATGGTATTAGACAAAATAATACAACTTATGAGTAAAAAGCAAAAAAGTACGTTTTCACATACTAACTTCCATACAAATTTCAATCGCAATGCGGAATACGGGGACGCAACCAATCGCTCCCAAATTTTGCACAGTTGTTTTGGGCGCTAATATAGATTGAAAAAGCTTTGTTCTGGGTTGATACGATCAAATTTAAAGTTTCTCCATACAACGTTGACCCACTCTAATATCTATCTATATCTATATCTATCTATATCTATATCTATATATATATAAAAATGCAGTGGCATATGTGGGACCGCGCATAACTTTCGAACGGATGGTCCGAATTGAGTCGTCTAAGTTTTGTTCTGTTAGTTTTCACCCAAGGAAGGTTTATGAGACAAAAATATGGGAAAATTGAGAGTTTTTGAAAATCGGGTTTTCATACATTTTGGGCGGGGACTTGGGCTTGGCTAGGGATTCGAAACGTCAAAAAACGCAGTGGGCAAGACAAAGTTTGCCGGGGACAGCTAGTTATCTATATCTATATATATATAAAAATGAGTTTGAAGTCCCTTTGAGGCAACAAAAGTCACGAACGGCTGAACTGATCAGCATGACTCTTGCACGGTTCGATTCGTATTCGTGGTGGCTGTGTTTATATGTAATAAAAAGTTACGAAGATCAACTAAAAAGTAGAAAAACTGTGAAAGTAATGATTTTTTATGAATCGAGAAGAAATTCAACAGGATCGAAATGAAACCAATCTAGAGTGCTGTGCTAAAATGACCTCCACAGTTGTCAAACCACTGCAACCTGGCAAGACAAAGTTTGCCGGGACAGCTAGTTATTATTATTTTTCTTTATTATCGAGATTCAGCCCTCGGCTGGCTCATCTCGTAGCATTATTCGATATTATTTGATAACTCAAAACACTCTCATGTTTGTGTATCGCAATGATCACCTCCATCTGCTTGTACTAAAGCTTGCTGGAGGTATATCCTTTTGATAATTACAAAATTTCAATGTATTGTAAGTGGTACAGTCAAAAACATCACAACAGCATAAACCAAGAAGCAAAAATTGTGAAAATTTGGCGAAATTTTGAAGTTTTAGAATTAATTGCTAAGTGGATCTTTTTTTCTGTCATACCCAATTTTTAAGCAATTTTCCCAATCTTATCAGAAATCATTTTATTCCTCAAGAATCAAATATTTATCAACACAGATCACTAAAACAATGTAAAATGAACGAAGTGCATTCATTGAAAGATATATTTTATCATTTTTGCATGTATTTTTCACTGGAAACAGCAATCACTATATGGTGGATCTTTTTTTGTGCCGGTCACTGTATACAAACTCATTCTCTTTCAAATTTGACCACCTGCATTGGCAAACTCAAACGTGTTTCCAGGCTTTTCCCGGTCGTAACCCCTAGAATGAATTTGGTAAAATTAGCACGCACGCTCAGCATAGAGGGTATCGCGCCACTTGGGCAGTGGCTTCTATATTCGTCTGTTTTCCACTATAACTCAGTCAATTTTGAACCAATTAACTTGAAATGTTGTACACGGGCAGATACTATACCTATCTCACCACATTCCAAAATGTGTCAATTGGTTCAAATTTGACTGAGTTATAGTGGAAAACAGACGAATATAGAATCCACCGCCCAAGTGGCGCGATTCCCGATTTCGGAAATCTTTTGCTAAATTATTAGGTGTCCTTTCCACGAAAAGCAAACCAACATCATGTCATATTTCATAACAAGCGCCCGAACAAGGGGAGTTTTTCCACCACAAAAACAACCAAAACGACCTTCGTGGAAATTCTGAAATCTAAATTCATCGGTTATTGATAGGCTGCTAATCAAATACATAGGAAAAGCAGTTGGTTCACTGGAAAAACTGTGTTCGGATTGTGACTTTCCTAGAGCTCGGTTTGGTTTAGCATTGGAGCTCTGTATTGACGTACCTACACATTGGGAAATAGTGCCCACTTCAGCTAAACTCTCGCTTGTGATGTTTGTTTTATTGCTGGGAAAATGTAGGTAGTGCAATAAGAGGGACCACCAGACGGAAAACGTTTATTTTAACTGCTGCCATTTCATTAAAATTTATGATGCACCTGGCTGGCTGAAGTAGATTTCAAATTTATTACTTACGAACGGACACTCTTGGTAGGTGCAGGACGTGAGGAAGTTCACAGCATTTCAGATGGTTGACGACCTTTTCAGACTTTGGGGCAACAATGCGTTTTGGAATTACATCATTAAATGTTCGATTTGTTTTATTTTCATTTTATGGGAATTGAAAAATCCCCATAATATTATTTATAAACGGGACACATTCATGGAAAACTTTATTTTAAAAATGATAAGTATCATAAGTTTTGATGCTTCGAGGTGCGTTATAATTAATGATGGAAATAAAACTTCTAGACCAACATGTAAAAAGGGCGGTACAAACATTGCACGTCTCAGCTTTTTCCGTCCCTCCTAGTCGTATTTTAATGTATACATGAAATCCTCTCCCGTTATTAGATAGAGGGAACTATGCTGTATTTGTTACTGATCAGAGATTACATGATTCATTGGAAATGTGCATAGGATAAACGAAAAAAGCAGAAATAAGATTTACAGCACAACAAACACGAGTATTTGAACGTGTTGTTTTCAATCACTGCATACTATACTTTCTATTATCCAGCACGTTGCAGAAACTTCGATTTCATCAGTGGATTGAGAAAAATAAGAAGCTTTGAGGTAAGTGCGCTATTTTCCCGACCACTTAGTGATCCCATTTGGCACGCTCTCAAACGCGTTTTTCACCGATTAATGGATGTTCGGTTCAGAGCACATCCTGGGAGAAAAGCTTTTTGGCTGCAAAAAGAACATCTTATATACCACTGTTGAATTGAATGCTGTAATGCATTGCAGTCGACCAATTGTAAAAACCAATAATGGAGCTATGTATTCAACGCTAATGTGTAGATGCGTATTCTCGACAAGTAAGTACTTATTGTGAACGTATTTTCCCGTTTATTTACATTAAGAAGGGTTAAGAACAACAGAACAGCCTGAAAAATCAGGTTTCTTGAGTCAGTTCCACCTTATAAGAGTTCACCGAGTACTCGGAAACGCAGTTGTGTAAAAACTGGACATATACAGGGGATACTCAAAATAACTGGGACAGGTAAAATTTTCACTTTTCAAAAAATGTTCAACTCGCTGTAACTTTTTGAAAAGGGCATCAAATATTCTCACATTTTTACTGTAAGCTCATCAACTAGTTGTGTATCAGTGGTTCAAATTTGGAAAAGATCGGGCTATTCTTCACGAAGATATAAAGATTCTTGAAAAGGGTATAATTATTCGATAGCCAACTTTGAGCTTTTATATCTCCGGATTCAATGAACTGATTACATTGAAATTTTGACCATTCATTACTTATATGATGAACTCTTAAAAACGTTTAACTTAACTTTAAATTTTTAACAAGAGAAAAAGTTATAACGATTTCATTAATTTCACGATTTTTAGTAAATTCATCAATTTCTAATATGCATCCCATTACTTTCTTAATTTATTAGCGGCTATCCTGTAACTTTCATTCAAAACACATATATATATACGTCAATTAGAGGGAAATTAATTGAACTATAATTTGCATCTTGAATTTTGAAACGATGTTGAAGTTTTGGATAATTTGGTGTTTTATTAGAAAAATAATCTAATCGTTATAATTTTCTTCCGTGTTAAGAATTTTAAGTTAAGTCAAAGGCTTTTCATAGCTCATTATACAAGTCATGAATGGTCAAAATTTCATTGCATTCAGTTCATTGAATCCGGAGATATAACAGCTCAAAGTTGGCTATCGGATAATTTTACCTTTTTCTAGAATCTTTATAACTCCGTGGACAATGATCCGATCTTCTCCAAAATTGGACTTCTGATACACAACTAGTTGATGAACTTACAGTAAAAAATTGAGAATATTTGATGCACTTTTCGAAAAGTTAAAGCGAGTTGAACATTTTTTGAAAAGTGAAAATTTTACCTGTCCCAGTTATTTTGAGTAACCCCTGTACATATCAAATGATACGAAGTTCCATAATCGGATTCACAGCTATCACATGCAAATGATTCAGCTTGCTGAATATTGGCCGGCAGCTGAGCCGGCAGTGGCCAGTAAACGCTTTGACCAGCACGCTGCAATTCTGCTTAGCAGGGATGGCATGTCACGCAGAAACTGTGCCCATTTACGCTCATCTTTCACTGAACTTCTCAGTTTCATTTTTCTTACAAAAGAGAATGAGAAAAAAACGCACAACAAAATGTACACCCTAAAACGAAAGTACACAGCGAATGAGTAACTTGCGAAAAGACAAAGGATTTTTCACTCATATTTGCGTTCGACTGGATCAGCACAAAAAATGTGCTGATCCGGTGTTACACAAATTTGCGTAAAATTTCACACAAGTTTGCATGAAATCTTTTGTCTTTTCGATCGCTGCGTGAAAGTTACTCCTTGCTCTGTGTACATCGATCTTTCCGTGTACATAATTTCTCTCACGCAAAGTTTTTGTGCGGGTGATTAGAGTGCTGCGTGAGAGCAATGAGAGCCCGCAGATCATAATCCCAGTGCGCAATTTCTGCGTGCACGCAGAAAAAATAGAACTCAGTGCACACGCAGTGTGTTCAAAAAGGTCAGTGTTGTTTGAGCATTTGGTGAACCGAAAGCATGCCAGTGAGTCCAAAATCCGCTAAGGGGTATCAAATCCTGTGATATCAGAGACAAGCAGACGTCTTAAGCTGGTCAAGAATTTACAGTTGATGGATATTTTGGTTCCAAATTCCACCAAAAGACTGTGCTAGTGAGCTAACAAATTTTGTTTTTCAAATATATCAGGAAAATTTGCAAAAAAATGCAACTAGCGCCGCCTAGCTAGTGGTATGTCCCATAAGAATTCAATGGGATGCGCCACTATAGGAACCAATGTTAAACTTTACCTCCATAATAGGAACCATGTACCTATAGTTGGTGCAAGTGATTTATTAGCAAAAATTAAAATAAACAATGGTTTTTACATTTTTCTTAGTAAATTTAAGTGAAAAACTATCGATTAACGTCTTCAGACTTTTTATTTCGTGGTATTATCAATTTTATTCAATTATTTTAGTACGAGGAGCTACTAATTGCACCACTATTGGTACATTTACCCTATATCTCATGATTCTGATTACTTAGAGAGTTGGTGTCTTCGGCAAAGTTGTTTGGCTGGTCAAGGACTAACCGATAATAAGGCTTGAGATTCAAAATTCCACCGCTAGGCGGCGCTAGAGAGCAAACAAATTTTAAATTTCGCATATCTCAGCATCGTGATTTTGTAGAAAGATGGTGTCTTCGGCAATACTGTTTGGTAGATCATGGGCTATCAGAATAATTACCGTTTGGTTCAAGTTTCTGCAGCTAGGCGGCGCTAGTTGCAATTTTTTGCAAGTTTTCCTGATATATATGAAAAACAAAATTTGTTAACTCACTAGCACCGCCTAGCGGGGAATTTTGAATCTTAAGTTTTATTATCAGTTAGTCCTTGGCCAGCCAACAACTTTGCTGAAGACACCAACTCTCTAAGTAATCAGGATCATGAGATATATGAGATTGAAATTTCGTTAGTGTCACGTCTATTTTTCTGTGATTTATGTGATATCTTAGACAAGCAGATGCATTTGCTACTAGGCGGCGTAATAGTACTTTCATACTCCCTGTGGTACACACAGTCTGGCACTGGAAGCACGACTGAGTGCGCACTCAACGAATATTTGTGTGCACATTTTCTGTGCGCACAAAATGTGCACGCAAAAATTGAAAAACATGCTTGTTCTATCATTTGTTTGAGCACTCATTTTGAGTGTGCCGCTGATGGATGCCAGAGAGTGAGCGGCTGGTTTGTGTGTGAAAAAAGTTGCGTAGTTCACCCTCGCCTTGACCCTCGCTTTCGTTGAAAGTCGTGTGTAGAGTGTATGTTATCTCTTCTCACGTTTCGCACTGAGGAGCATGCCAACTCTGCTGCTTAGACAAATTAGTTAGGTACTTCGCCACCCGTAGAGATGGCTCAGTACAATACAATTTTGTTTGACGACATGACTCCAAACTATTCCAGTATTGTTTGTGTTCAGTGGCAGCCCAGGTGTGAATCTGAAGCTTTACCCAACACTTCGATATCGGAGTAGCTGACTCAGGGCCAATGAAGCCATGTGATGCTCCATTGCGAGCTAACTCATCAGCCAATTCATTTCCAGCGACGGAAGAATGGCCAGATACCCATACGGCCCAAACGCAATGCCAACCAAAATGGAACAGGAACGGAATGCGGTTGTCGAATTTATTTTTGACTGCATGAAAACAGATCGGATTGCACGCAATGATAAAGACGCGGTAAAAACAGTGGTGTTCTTATAGTACTAAACCACGTTTTTTTTTGAAAATTTTCAAAATCTGCGGTTGCGGATAATGCGGTAGCCGATGAGTTTTGTTTTTGTTCACATTTTGCTTCGATGGAATTTTGATTCTGAGGTATGCCAATTTCGAGTGGAATCTCATCGTTCCGAGGAAGTTATAGAAATCGAAAGCAGAAAATACCGGAAAAAAATCAGTTGATAAATTTAGAAGCATGCTAGTGAGTGGCTAGAGTAATAGTACCATTCCATGAGGGCACATCTGGTAGGTAATTCCAGAAGAAGGAAAATACGAAAGAAAGCTGAGAAAGATCAAGAGAAATCCTAGATGCAGGCTGGAGAATCCGGTGGTAGTTAAATCAGAAGTGCTGTTATTTTGAGACATATGCTGATATACATTTCAAAATCACGAAGAAAGTTTTCTAAAGAGTTTGTTATCTTGAAGAGATGCAGATTCTGAGAGGTACTAGAAAGCTGATTCACACAAAGCTGATTGTTATAGAAACAAACTGATTTAGTAGCTGATGTTTGGATGGTAATTATGAGGGGAACGTTGGGAATTATGGAAAACTGGAGATTCCGTGGGCAACCGAAATTGCGGAAGCTAGTTCGAGACAAACTCCCATAGCTTCCACCACTGAAGTTTCTCCAGAAATGTTTGCAGGAGTTTCTTGAGGTATTACCGAGTATTCCTTTAGCAGTTGACATGGAAATCCCACTAGTTCCGAGTACCAGGAAAACTCCTCAAGGAGTTTCCGAGAATTCCTCCAGGAGTTCCTCGGGGCTTTTTCCAGAACTTCCTCAGGAATTCCTCAGGAATTCTCCCGGAGTTTCTCAAAAAGTTCCACGTGAAATTCTCCAGGAATTCCTTGGAAATTTCTACAGAATTGCTCTAGGAGTTCCTTAAGAATTCCTCCAGGAGTTCCTCGGGAACTCATCCAGCAGTACCTCGGGAATTTCTCCAAAAGTTCCTCATGAATTTCTCCAGGAGTTCTTCGGAAATTCCTCCAGAAGTTCCTAGAGAATTTCTCCTCCAACAGTACCTAGGAAATTTCTCCAAAAGTTCCTTGGAAATTTCTACAGATGTTTCTCGGGAATTCCTCCAGGGATTCGGGATTTCCTCTAAAACTGCCTCGTGAATTCTTCAGGAGTTCCTCAAAGAGTTCCACGTGAATTCCTTCACAAGATCCTTGGAAATTCCTCGGGAATTCCTCCAGGAGTTCCTCGGGAATTCTTCAAGGAGTTCCTCGGGAATTCATCCAGTAGTACTTCGGGAATTTCTCCAAAAGTTCTTCGGGAATTCCTCCAGGAGTTCTTCTGGAATTTCTTCAGGAGTTCCTCGAGAATTCCTCCTCCAGGAGGTCATGAGAAATTCCTCAAGGATTTTCTCGGAAATTCCTCCAGGAGTTCCTCGGAAGTTCAAGGAGCTTCTAGAGCATTCCTCCAGGAGTTCCTCGAGATCCCCGCCACCAGGAGTTCCTAGAATTCATCCAGCAGTACTGCGGGAATTTCTCCAAAAGCTCCAGATGCTTCACGGGAGTTCTACCAGGAGCTCCTCAGGAATTTCTTATCCTTGTCATTTTTCCAGGAGTTACCTGTCAATGCATCCAGGCAAGGTTGCGACCATTCATTTGCAAAGATTTACATTCATTTGCTATTATCTCAGTTCAGAAGCATGCTATCGAAAAACAATGTATGGATGAATTTAACCTTGTAATTATATCTGAAAGTTTGCCGAATAACATTGGGGTCGCAAACGTATAATAAAGTCGTGAGCGAGCTGTGAAGGCAACTCTCCACGCGGTGAATGTAAATTATATTCACGCTGTGGAAAGTTGCCTTCACAGCTCGCTCACGACTTTAGTATGCGTGCGCGACCCCAATGTAATTCGGCAAACTTTCAGATAAAACTACAAGGTTAAATTCATCCATACATTGTTTTTCGATAGCATGCTTCTGAACTGAGATAATAGCAAATGAATGTAAATCTTTGCAAATGAATGCACAATGGTCGGAAAAAGATAAAGTTCGGCCAAAACTCTTTTTATGTGTTTAATCGAAGTTTTAGGTTGTCTAGATATGTTATATAGTATTTTTAGTGTTTAAAAAGGGGTATTCAGAAATTACGTAACTTCAATAATTTCAAAAACGATAAAAATCAGTAAACCCCACATTTTTTGCCTTTTTTGTTAGAAAATCAATTTGAATTTAATTAAATGATCATCTTTCGATCAAATCCAATCAAGTTTGTTCAAAACGTGTGAAAAATGTGGGAACATAAATTTTATTTCAGTCAAAAATGGAAAAATAACGTAAAATATATGAAAAAACATGACTTTTTTAAATAGCTCTAATTTGAAAAACTGCAAATTTCTGCAAACTATTTAAACATTTTTATGCAGCCCTAAGCATGATGTTTAAGATGTACTATTCGAAATTGCGGCGACACGTGACGACAAAAACCGTTTTTTAACCTAAAAATTACCAAAATTCCTAAGGTACAATATATGAAAATTGGAAAAGTTTTGTGACATATTAATTTTGCACCATACGTGCATTCAAACAGTCCAATAACAAGCTGTCATATGCTGGATAACATAAAACATATGTTCCATTCTAAAAATATTATTATTTTACTTTTTTAGAATAATTCATTTTTCAATTTTATGACTTAGGTCACTTTGGCAGTGAAAATGTCATTGAAATACAAAAGCTGGTATGCTTTCAATTAAGAATCATAAAACTACAATACATTATCTTTGTTATAAGGTGAAATAAAGTTTAAAAATATCAATTTTGATTTTTGAGAGTTTTGGCCGCCCCTTTGTATGGAGCCCGACCAATGTGGAATGGTCGCAACCTTGCATCCAGGAGTTCCCTGGATATTGTTCCAGGAGTTTATTGGGAATTCCTCCAAAAGTTTCATGGGAATTTCAGAAATTCCAAGGATCCTCAAGAAGTTCCTCGGAAATTTGTCCAGAAGTTCCATGAAAATTCCTCCAGGAGTTTGTCAGGAATTCCTCAAAGAGTTCCTCGGGAATTTCTCCAAGAATTTCCTAAGAAATTCTTCCTGAATTTCCTTGGGAAATTTTCCGGGAGTTGATCGAGACTTCCTCTTAAAGTTCTTGGAATTGTTCAAGTAGGTCCTTATAAATTCCTTCAGGAGTATTATTTGAGATTTCCTTGAGTAGATCCTCGGGAATTCCTCCAGGAGTTCCTTGGGAATTCCTTCAGAAGAACCTTGGGAATTCCTTCAGGAGATCCTTGGGAATTGCTCCAGGAGCTCGTCTAAAATTTCTGGAGGAACTCCCGGAGGAATTTCAGACGAACTCCTGGAGCAATTCACGAGGATCTCCTGGAGGAATTCCCGATAAACTTCCTCCTCGATATCCAGGAATTCGGGAGTTTCTCCGGGAAATCCTTCAGGAATTCCTCCGGAGATTCGGATTCTTCCAGAAAATCCTCCGTGTATTCCTCAGATATTCCTTCGAGAATTGCTCAAAAAATTTCTCCGGGAATTCCTCCAGGAATTCCGCCGGGGATTCCTCCAGGAATTCCGCCGGGGATTCCTCCAGGAGTTCTGCCGGGAATTCAGATAAAGATTCTTCATCTGACACATGCCAATTGGTCAGCTCGTGACTGATTTTGCTAGAGCAAAGCGTTATGTCTAACACTTCCTCTCTAGTGAGCATTAGCATCACTGCCAACAATTAGCGGAAGACCTTTTGAAGTGCAGTATGCGATGACTTGCTTGAAAGCATCCATAGGGGATGGTTCATCATATGGTAAATAAACCGAACAATAAACGTATTTCCTGTCGAGGTATCCAACAGCTACATCGATTGTGATAGCACATACATTTTTTGTGGTTAGTTCAGCGATGAGTGTAGCAATGATTGCGTTGTTGACAAGCACACATGCTCGAGGCATGACACGCGAGTTCACCATTTCATTTTTACTGAAAGTAGCAAACACCGAATTCACAAGGTTTCCTAGATAGAAAATCCCCTTACGAAAGTGAGGTTCTTGGACTAACGCCACTTGGGCCTACCATTTTGCATAAGTCTGAAAAGATTGAACAATTGTTGTTCTTTAATGCTGAAGATTGATCTGAACTATCCTAACCGCAGCCACTACCCAAATTAGGCAAGATTAAACACTTAACAATCACAGCACCAAAAAGAACAGCAACAATAAAGCCAGATTGGTATTGATTTGAATGCGCCAAAGGCGGGGATACACAGAATACACTGTGTAAATCACATTATGCGAAGCCGTACAGCTGAAAATTTGAACCTATCAACAACATCTTCATAATCCTGCCCTTCTTAAGCCTCAAGTTTGAGACTTAAAAATGGAAGCTGATTGTCCCGGAGAAACACAAGGTTTACTGCGCCATTGCTCCGGTTTTAGCGCAGTAAGACAAAATACTGTGAGGGCGCCCTGGTACTCCACAGGCTCCGTTAGCGGTTAGGTTTTTATTAGACCCCTCTAGCCAATCATTTCTAGGCACGGTAAGCATATAGCCGTATCACACCATGATTTAGGGGTCACCTGAGTAGTGAACTCCTACCACTGGATAGGCGGTCCGTAGATCTATTCTTAGCCAGCCGAACTTACTGCTATCGACCGACACTACACAGCTATCTAGGCTGATCGGGAAAAGAAGTTAACTTGCTGTTCAACTTTTTACGGGCCTGAAAAGCCTTGTTGTGTAATCTACACGAAAATGCCTCGTACTATGTTTTAGTGGAGCCATTGCTAACCTCGCACATCTTCGTTTTTGAAAATAAAAAGCAAAAGCAGTTTTATGATTCTGAGCGAAAACTGATTTCTAATAATAATTGATGATTGCTGAACGAAACAAACCCATAAAGTGCTTTTCTTATAAATAACTCCAAAGGTCATGAAGCGTCGTAATTATATCTATTATATCTATATCTATTTTTAAAAGAGTATTTTCTGTTAAAACCCCTATCATATTTTTTCATAATTTGAAACCAATTGAAATTAATAGAAATCAAAAATGTGGCCACCATTCAACAGGACGACTCACAAAGAAAAAAAAAGAAAATTGGTGTGAAAACCGCAACCAAGCGATGAGTTGGTGAAATACCGCTGTCGTCGTCAATAAATAATCACAATAATGAAACCGAACCGTTTGATTTGCAGCCGGTTTGTGTTTGGAGGTCCCATAGCTTCCACACCCGTCGCAAACGCAGCACCACACACAATCCTGCCTCTTTTTTTCGGGTCACCCTTATTGGAAGCCGCGCCTTGTGGCGTGGGTTTTGGTGAACCTGATCTGCATTCCGGGCACGTTCGTTATCGAAGGATCGCGAACCGAAGGATTAAATGGCGTACACGGGCTATCTGCATTGCAATATTCACGGCCGGCCGCGGGGGTGGGTTTAAAATTTATGAGTGTCGTTCGTAGCGCAACCTGACAGGGGTGGCGGCGCCGATGTGTTATCAAGGGAAGGAGAGTCCTTTGGTAGGGGTAAATAATGAAACGTAATGCGGTAACGCGATGAATCGTGTTTCAATTGAAACAACGGAGGGATTTTCTTTCGAAATAGAATCACCGTAATGCGGGGAAACTTTGTTAGATTTCTAAAAGGTCCCGAGCACTGTTAAGCTTTTTTTTTTAAATTAAAAAAAAGCCCTTAATAACAAAAAGTCCGAAGCAAAATGAAGTCAACCCAACCAACGCCTTGAGGCACGATACAAATACAAAGGGAGGTAAATATATCTTTTTTTTCTGTATTCATGGTTTCATTATCAAAGTTTTCCGTTTGCTGTACAGTCAGGTTTTTTTTTACGCGGGGGATACGTACCGCGTAAAAAAAAACTCAGTTCAAAATTCAAAAAACCGCGTAAAAAAAGTCTCACCATTTCTCGACGAATCATGCAAAAATAAGACGATGATTTTTTTTTTATATGGAGTTTTTTTTTACGCGGCCGCGTAAATCAAAACCGCGTAAAAAAAGACCTGACTGTACTAGATTTCCATTCAATATCTTATCACAATCATTGTACATCTTTATTAAAAAATTCTACTTAATGCTACTATTTACATTTTTTGAAACTTCCGACCTTTCTATACAACTAGAAATGCATCAATCGAGTGGCAGATTCCTGCCAAACGGAGGTTCCGGATTCGTCGTCAAATAGAACTTCCCCCGAAGAGTCCTATCGGTGTTCATGCCCATGAACACCTCCTTCGTCATAGTACAATTGCTCTCCGTCACATTATCGTCACTGTTTTCGCACCTATCGCACAAGAACGCCTTCGGCCTTGTCAACGATTCGGCAAAGTACTGCCAGGCCCGGGCATGACTACATCCAATAATCACTCCCAACCACCGGTTTTTGGACAGTTCCTGTTGGGCACATCCCGGCTGCAGCGGAACTCCTCCGTTCGGGTAGAAGTCCACGTGTCCCAGCGGCCACGGATAGCCCAGCAAACCACCATCGGTGTGAATGACATCCACAAACTCGGCATCGTTCGGACTCAACCGTTGCGAGGCTTTCTCGAACACGTACAGCGGGAAGGCTGGGTCCAGGCCTGGAAATATAAGAAAATTGCAAGATAATACATCTATCGACGATTGTTTTCTTATAGCATTTTCGCAATCGTGAATTTGCTTCAAAAACAAGTTTAGGAACTGTTTCCATGGATTTTCTTTCAAATTACCATCTTGGATTCCTCCAAGGTTGTTAGGGAGGAAGAGATCTAGCGCTGTGTTACGCTTCATACAAAATTTCAAAATGCTCCATACAAAAGCTGTTACGTGGGGGGTGAATGCAGCAACAGATGCTGTGAACTAAAAGGCGAACTGCTAAACAAAATACAATTCTAGGATGACTGATGGACCAAGAACAATTATGAAACCTCGTCATCCAGGGTTCGGACTTCGTTATCCATATGGATAACTGGGCACAAATTGTGTGTTGCATGTTTGTGTTTTGTGCACTTGTAATGTTCCATTTTATTGTTCGTAGTTCCCAAACGTGGGGCCCGATACGGAAAATAAAATGAGCATATATAATGTTCTAATGTACTATCCGTTAAATTGGCGCCCAACTGAAAAACCCACGTGAGCAACCAAAAGAAACCGTTTTATGTATTGCTGTGGTTTGGTATATTGTGTCAATCTTCTTCTATTTGGATGACTGCAGCATCCAGGAAAGTAACGATTTTATTTTGCGTAAGAACTTTGTCGGTTTCCGTTGGTTAGTTGACCGGATTATCTGTCGTTATTATTTGATTTGTGGATTTAGCTTAAGAACTATGACGTTTGTTGTATATCTGGCATTGGCGTAGCTAGGGGGGGTTCCAGGGGTGCCTGGCACCTCTAGAAGAAATTTAGCACCCCCTAGAATCTTTTCTTGACAGACACCTAAAATTTAAAACTTAACACAATAATTCTAATATTTTTAATGGTACATTTCAACAAAACTTAAGCACACTCAGAATTACTTAAATACTTGTTGTACGTTTTGGCCAGTGAATCAAAATTCAGCCATCGCGCAACAATAATGACAATGTCGCAACCTGTATTTGTTGCGACAATCCACCCAATGCGACATAAGTTTGTCCCAACTTGAAAATAATAGGATAAACATCGTACACCACGAGTTTGAGGATTTTTAAGCCTTGCATTGCGATTTTCGAACGGTAACTTGGAGTTGGTAAACACTGCAACTCTGCTGAAGAACTATCATCAAAAAGTTTTGACTTTGGGTTAGTAATAATTGATTATTCACGAGTTGAAAAGTACGCAACAAGTTCAGCTGCCGTTTTGTCTGCAACAAAAATTTTCGAGATCATGTCATTATCTGTTACCAGTAGGCATACAGAGTTATCGTCGCGCCTTCTTTGTTGCTTGTTTTGTGCCACTTTTGTCTGACAATTCTCTTCACTGGTTTTGGTGTTTAGGATATTCAGGCCTAAGTGCATATGAGAGGCTCTCTTTAAGTCACCTCTCTTTCGATTATAACGTGCTTGTATTTATAAAATTTGATTTACTTCTTGCATCGGAAGGTAGATTAAACAATCCTTTGTCGATCTTTACATCACAAATTGTCAAAATGTTCACAGTGACATCGTAATAATTTAAAGAGAACCGGAACAAAGAGAGTCTCTATTTTGCAGATTGGAGCTTTAGATATGTTTGTCGCCTATTGGTCAGAATCAACAGACTCTCTATGGACTTCTCCAGAAATACCTCTATCTATTTATGCAGTGATTTCTCTAGGTTTTCTTGTGGATTCCTACCGGTTTTTCTTTCAATAAACTTCCCTTAGGATTCTCCAGCTCCAGTCCTGATGGGGTTGTACAGAGGGTTCGAAATTTCATTCAATTCGGTTCACTGGTTTCCAAGATATTACAGCTCAAAAATTAGTTGGCTTGAAAATAGTGTTATATCGGAACGGTTCTAACTTTGCAGAAGATTGATCAATTGAGCCGAAATTTGTACCAATTATGCACATATAATAGGTTGACAAACAGTCAAAATTTGAGATTTTTTGATGCACTCTATGCAAATGATAGCATGTTGAACTTTATTGTGAGAGAAAAAAAGTTGCCTAAACTAAACATTTTGGCCACCCCCTGTATATACTAGAAATTTCTGCAGAGATTGGTCCAGCATTTTCTCCTAGGAATTCTTAGGAAATTCTCGGAATTCTTCTAGGGATTCCTCTAAAAAAATCTATTGGGATTCCTTCAGGAATTTCTTGAGGGATTATTCAAGACAATCTTCCTGGGATCCTTTCAGAAGTTTCTCCAGTGATTCTTTCAGGAATTCCTTCAGAGATTTTATTCAGATATTCTTCCAGAAATTTCTCATGGAATTCCTCCAGGAGCCTATGTTGGCCTTCCTCCGGGAATTGTGGCTAGGATTCCTCAAGCAACTCTTGCTGCGATTCTTGCAGCAATTTCTCTTAGAACCCCTCCAAAAATTCTCAATATGGTACCTTCAGCTATTCTACTAGGGAAGTTCCAGAAATTCTTCCGGAAAATCTCCCTTGGATTTTTCTAAAAATCCCTTCGGTGATTCTTCCAGAGATTTCTTCAAGAATTTATCCAGAACTTCCTCCAGAGTTTCTTCCAGAAATTCCACAGAAGATTTCTCCAAGAACTTCTATTGCCCTTCCTCCATGGATTCCAGCTGGAATTCTTCAAGCAATCCCCATTAGAACTCCTTCAGAAATACTTCTAGGGGATTCTCCTGGCATACTTACTTGCTGCAATACTTTCGGGAAATCCTCCTGAGATTTCCAAGCATCCTCCAGGCATTTTTAGGGGAACTACTTTTAGGATACCCCCGGTTTCTTGATTCTAAGAATTCCTCCAGATATTCCAGCTGGGATTCCTCAAGCTATTCCTGCGGTTATTCCAGCTATTCTTCCTCCAGAAATTCTAACTGTGGAACTTTAGAAATTATGCTACGGATTCTTCTAGAGCTTTCTCCTGGCTTTTTTGACGGGATCTTTCCAGACAAACTTCCTGGATATCTTGCAGAAATTTCTTTGATTGTTCTACCACGGAATTCTCCAAGCACTCCTACAGGAATTCCTTCAGAGATTTTATCCAAAGATTCCTCCAGAAATTCCTGCATAAACTCCTTTTGGCCTTCCTTCAAGAATGCCTCAAACAAGTTTTCCTGCGGTTCTTCCTGCAATTCATCCATAAATTCTTACTAGAATACATCCAGAAATTCTTCTAGTGATTCCTATACGAATTTATCCTAGCATTGTGGCTGAAATTCTTCCGGAAAATCTTCCTGAGATTCCTTTAGAAATTCCTTCTGCGATTCAATCAGGGCCTTCGTTATAAATTCTTTCAAAATACTTTTACCGGTTCTTGCAGGGACTTCTCTAGGTATTCCAAGTATTTTTTGTTTGGATTCTCCCAGGCATTTCCTGTGTAGTTTCCTCCAGCAATTACTCCTAGGATTTATGCTGAGATTTCTACAATGATAAATCTTAAAGGATTTTTTTCCTGGGATTTCTCCAAATATTTATCATTGGGTTCCTCCAGGAACCCCTCTTGACTTTCATCCAGGAACTCCTCCTGGGATTCCATAAGCGATTCCTGCTGCCTCTGACACATTAATGTGTCAGCAATGCCTCCTAGGTCTCCTCCAGAAATTCTTATTGTGATACCTGCAGGAATTCTTCTGGTATTCTTCCTGGGATTCTTCTAGGCAATTTTCCTTCGATATTTTCAGAAATGCCTTTGATTCTTCCAGGGATTTTTCTAAGGACTCATCCAGGAGATCCTCTAGAGTTTTTATTCATGGATTGCTCTAGAAATTAATCATGATATTACTCCTGGAACTCCTCTTCGCCTTCTTCAAGGAATTCCAGCTGAAGAAATTCCAATATAAATATAAACGAATTTCGGGAATAGTTGGAATTTCCAGAGAAATTCCAGGAGTTATTACTAAAAATATCTAGTGAAATCGTTTAGGGATGTACGGGAAAAACTTATAATTAATTAGAAGGCACAGATTATAGCTAATTGACAAATTAAGAGATGGGTGGGATTTGAACCCACGACTCCGTGTTCGCTAGACCACAGTATGGCCATTTCTTTGCAAGTTCCTTCAGCATCACACACGAGACGCGACATGAGACAAGACATAACACTTATCGTTCTTACAATCATCAAGAAAAGATTAAAATTGCCGGTTTCGGGCGTGATCTAGCCCATCTACAGGACAATGTCCCACTGACTGCATTGATTTTCGTACGTTGCTCGTACACGTCTAAAAACGAAGAGTTCATCTCGGGACCCATGCTTTACTTCCCTTCCGAAGGAAGAACTCACATTGTTTTGTGAGTTTGTCGGGAGTGGGATTCGATCCCAGGTTCACGGCGTGATAGTCAAGTGATCTAACCATCACACCAGGTCCACTCCACAACTTCGAAAGTTCTAAGGTAATTTTGATGGAAATTTTTCCAGTAATTTCTTTTGGAATTTGTCGGGAAGTTTTCCGTAAATTTCATAGGATTTTCTTCATGCAAGCCCAGTTTAGAATTTCTGATTTTTCAATTCAGCAATTTTCGGAAGCAATAGATAGAACTAGTATTAAATCTTAAGAATTGCAAAAGTAATCACGATGAAATTGCCTGAGAAATTTGCAAAACAACTGGAAAAAATTGCTAAAATAATTTCAGAAGAATAGCTATTGAAATTATAAAAAAAACTAAAGAAATTAAATAAATTAAATTCCAATGAAACTACCACAGAAATTAAAAAAAAAAAGGCTTAACATCTCGTTAATACAGATAAAAAAATCTTTCAAAGTAGTTGCAAAGGAATTCATTACCGGTGAATTTCTAAAGAAAACATCAAGGCTTTTTTTAATTGGCTAAATGCAATCTCATAATATATTGCCGAAATATATTCTTTAAAAATTTTCACAAACATTCCCAAAAAAATTTCGTAGAAATCCTCAAAGAATTTTCCGAAATCATCAAAGGAGTTCCTGAATAAAATTTTGAAAGAATTCAAAAAGTAATTGCCGTAGTATCACCGTGACAGAATTTTTAAAAAATCACCAAAGATTTTTTTTTTTTCAAATAATGCATCGGGATTGCCGAAGGTATTCCAAAACTATCTGCTGCAAGAATTCCTTAAATAATTACAGAAGAAATCTAGAAGAAATTTTCTAAAGAATTTGCATTACAATTAATGGAGCGATTTATAAAAGAATTTCCCAATAAATTTTCAAAGTTATTGCCGATAAAATTTTCAAAAGATGCGTGAAAGGTGTTAAGTGTCAATTTCTAAACATATTACCAAATAAATTCCTAAAGATCTTGCCGAAGGGGATCCAAAGATATTTCCGAAGAAATTTGCCAAATCCAAAGGAATTTCTGAGAGATTTGCAAAAGAAGTCTGGAGACGAACCAGCCAAGGGCTGAAAGTCTCTTTAATAAAGACAAATCAATCAATCAATCAAAAGAAGTCTTAGTTGAAATAAATTGCAAAACAATTTCTAAAACACAAATTCCATGTACCTATTATACGCAATCAAGTTTCCAAACCTCACATCAGTACAACGATTCGGATTTTCAAAAAAAAAAAACAGTTCTTTAAAATATAGCGCGTTTAAATTTACGTTCTATTTTTTTTCCGCGACGCAGTATATCATTATACTAAGACATTGAGGGTGGATCGGTACTTCCTTTTACAAAAAAGCAAAATAACCTAGAAGCCACTGAAACTGGCACCCCCTAGGCACCCCCTGGGAAAAATCCTAGATACGCCAATGATATCTGGCAAGCAATGTGGCTTGCGTAATCAGGTTTAGCTAGTTTGTAAGGTTATAATTGAATAATATTAGGAAGGCCTCTAGTGTTGCTCAATCAGTCCTTGATCGACTTCTTTCCATAACCTTAGTAAATTTTTCATGAATCGCCACACCTGCGATTCATGAAAAATTGTGCTCCAATGGTAGGATTGTGTTACGTTTGTAAAATAGTTTTAAGAATTTTCCACGAATTGCATTCTCCAATTCATGGAAAATTCTTCGATTGTTGCATGGAGTGTGTTACGTTTGTAAATTGTTGTGAACATTTTGTCAATTTATTTTGAATGCTATACTAAGGTTTGTACATCTGTCCCTGAATTTTAATATGCATTTGTAGCGCTCCAAACATTTCAGGAGAGATCTAGTACAAAACACGCAAGCCGTCCAATAACACGGACATCAAATTCTAGACGTCTTGTGTTGTTGCCCGAATCGGGATGCCCCTTTAGGATTAGAAATTCCTAGACCAAAACAAGCTATCAATGCGGCAACAGATTCTGCGAACTAAAAGGCGCTGCCAAATAAAATACAATTCTAGGATGACTGATGGACCAAGAACAATTATGAAACCTCGTCATCCTGGGTTCGGACTTCGTTATCCATATGGATAACTGGGCACAAATTAATGTTATGTGTTGCATGTTTGTGTTTTTTTTTTTGCATTTGTAATGTTCCATTTTACTTTTCGTATCCCACTAGTTTCAAAATGTGGGGCTCAATGCGGAAAATAAAATGCGCATTTATAGAGTTCTGTTAGCAGTTGTCTAAATTGTGGTACTCATCGTGAGCACAATGCATTTGTAGTGTTCCGCACAATTTTTCCGTTATAATTTGCTTAACGTAATATTTGAATGAACCTTCAAGGAATTCACTTGGCAATTGTTCCTCGATTTATTCAGGATTTTTTTTTTCAAGAATTCCTTTATGAATTTTTGCAAAGACTAGTGGCAGAGATTTGTCCAGCGACACATTTCTTTTTTTTTTTCAGGGATTTTTCAAGATTTTTCTGAATTTTTGAGGATGCTTACAAGAATTCCTTCAGGAGTTCTTTCAGGAATGTGTTCATGTACTATTTTAGGAATTTCATCCAGAAACACCAGCAAGGCTTAGCCGAGAACCAAACTTAAATATTGAAGTCACAGTGTGTGTTTAATTGGCAAATTGAGAGATGAATTTGTGAAAAAATGCCACCAATTGGTTTGAGCACTCTAAGCAAATTTATACCTGCCAGTTTTTATAATTAAACGTAACACGACGAAATTGAATATAATAACAGTAAACCCTTCAACAGGTACGCTGTTGTATTTTGCATAATACGTTGAAAAAAGCTCGTCTGTTCTACACAAATTAACGTGGTAGTGGTAGCGGAGGCCAATTTCTGGAAGAATTAGGATTTTTATTAACTCGAGCATTATTTTTCTGGAGCTCAGATTTTTTTGGTTAATATCTACAAGAAATTATTGTTTAAATCTTTTAGAAACTACGAACTCTTTTGAGGACTAACTCAGAATTTTCTTCTTGATTTCTCCAACATTTTTTCCAATAGAACATAATGGATACCCGTCCGAAGATTTTATGAAAATGGACTCGCTTATTGAAATAATTTCTAGTGAAGTCTCTGAGTAAACTTCTGAAGAAATTTCTGGAGGGATTCCTAAATGAATCCCTGAATAATTTATTGGTTTCTGTTTGCATCCTTTTTAAATTATCTACCAATATTATTCGCTAGAAGAATTCCTCCAGAAATTCTTGAAAAAATTTAAAAAGATCATCAAGTTCTTGGGTACATCCTTGAAAAAGATAATTAAAGGATTTCTGAAATTTCTGAAGGAACACCTGAATGAATTTTTGAAGAGAACCAGAGGAAGAGGAATTTCTGAACAAATCACCTGAAAAATTACTGGAGCAATCGCTGGAAGACTTCCTGGAAATTCCTGGAGAAATATATGGATGAATTCCTGAAGGAAGTCCTACAGGAATGCCTGGAGGACACCCTGTAGAATCCCTGGAGGAATTTCCGGAGGAATTCTCGTAAGAATTCACAGAGAAAATATCGTAGGAATTCCCGGAGAAATCCCTGGAGGAGTTTCTAGATGAGTTCTGGGAGGAATCCCTAGAGAAATTTCTAAAGAAATCTCTAGAGAAAATCATAGAAATAAACCCTAGATAGATTTTAAGATGATTCTTTGGAGGAATTTGTGGAGAAATTCCTACAAGAATTCTGGGATGAATTCCTAGAAAAAAATCTGAAGAAATCTCATAAGGAATTTCTGTAGGAAATGTTAGAGAAATTTTTGAATTCTTTGAGAAATCCCTGAATTATGCAGAAACGCCTGGAGGAACTTCCGCACAAATTCCTGGAGTAATCTCTGGAGGAATTTCTGGAGCAATTCTGGGATGAGACCCTGCAGAAATTCCTTGATCAATTCTTAAAGAAATCCCTGGAAAAATCTCCAGAGGAATTCGGTGAGGAATTCCTTTAAAAAATCCCTTGAGAAATTCCAGGAGGAGTTTCTGGAGGATTTCCTGGAGGACTCCCTGGGACAATCCCTGAAGATATTCAAGGAGAAACCGTTGAAGAAATTTCAAAATCTCTGGAGGAATATCTGCAGAAATTCCTGAAAAATCCCTGAAGCATTCCTGCATGAATCTCTGAAGAAATTCCTAGAGGATTTCCTATAGAAATTCCTGGAGGAATTGCGAATTCTGAAGGATGTCCAGGAGCTATCCATGGATCAATTCCTGGAGGGATTCCTCACGAAATTTCTGGGGAAATTCCTGGAGGGGTTCCTGGAGGAGTTCCTTGAGAAATTCCTGGATAAAATGGATGTTCTCCTGTGGGAATTGCTGGTGGAATTCCTGAAGAAATTCCTGGAGGAATCTTCAGAAAAAATCTTGAAAGCATTACTGGATGAATTTCTGAAGGAATCTCTAGAGTTCTTGGAAATTTCTATTTCTTTTAGTTTTCCATGCTTGATTCCATCTTGAGAAATTCTGGAAGGAATTTCTAAAGAAATTTCTGAAGGGATTCTTAGAGAAATCCTCGAAAGAATCTCTGCACAGATAAAAATAATGAGATTTACACGTCATGTAAACTTCATTTTAGTCATGTATACTTACTGTTATGATGGTTTACATGATATATTATGTAAATTTGCGTTATATGTCATGTAAACACTCAGAGTCATGCTGAATTACATGGCATATAATGTAAGTTAACATGATATTTAATGACATTTACATGATATGTCATGTAAACTTCTGTGATATCCCACGCTCCAATCATGTGCATCATATGTCACACAATTTTACATTCTTTTTTCGATCTGTGTGGGACAATCCTTGGAGAAATCTCTGGTGGAATTCCACGAAGAATGCCTGTAGATCTCCTTGAAAATTTCCTTAAAGTATTCCTGGAGGAATTCATGAAGAAATTTCTAGAGGATTTCCTAGAAGAATCATAGAAAACATTCCTGGTTCAGAATCATCGAAGGATTTCCTGGAGGAATCCTTGGAGGAATAGGTAGAGAAATCCCTAAATGAATATACCTCAAGCAGTTCTTGAAGGAATTTCTGGAGAAATCTCTAGAAGAATTCTTGAAAGATTTACTGGATGAATTTCTGTAGGAATCTAAAGAGGAACTGTGGGGGAAATTTCTGAACAAATCTCTTGAGAAATTCCTGATGGAATTTCAAGAGTAATTTCTGGAAGAATATCTACAGAAATCCTCGAAGGAATTCCTGAAAGTTTCCCTGGGAGAATTATTAAAGACATTCGTAGATAAATCTTTGAAGAACTTCCTGGAGGAATCCTTAGATGTGTTCGTGGAAGAATCCCTGTAGCAGTTCCTGAAGGAATCTCCAAGGAGGAATCCCTGAAGCAATTCCAAAAGGCATTCCTATGGGCATCCCAAAACAGTCTCTGCAGGAAGTACTGGATTGATTCGTGGAGAAATTCAAGAAGAATTCCAAGAAAAACTCCTGTCGGAATTCCAAAAAGAGTTCCTGGGGGAATCCTTGTAGGAATTTTTAAAGTAATCCCTGGAGTTATTCTTGAAAGAATCACAGAAGAAATTCCCGGAGCAATTCTTGGAGGAAAACCTGAAGGAATTCCTGAAGAAATCGCATTCTTTAGGAAAATTCCAGGAAAGCTTTCTTAACCAATTCTAGGAAGATTTCTAGGAAAAAAAATCTGAAGGAATCCACGACTGCAATAATTTCTGGACGAATTATTGTACGAAACGTTGGATGGACTCCAAAAAAAATAATTTGAACACTTTTCTTTAAAGGAATTCCTGTATGTATTTTTAGATAACCTCTGGTGAAATTTTCTGATAGCGTATCTGGAAGATATTCTTGCTGAAATACTTCGAACGATTCCAGATTGAATTATTGGAGCAAACGCTAGTGGTATTCTTGAAGTAATATATGGAGAAATGCCTGAGGAAATTTCTGTAAGAACACTTGCAAAATACCTAATAGGATCTCTGTTGAATCCCTGAAGAAATTTTTGGAGGAATCATCGATTAAAGCACTGGATCAATCACTGCAGAAACTTCTAAAGATATCCCGGGAGGAATATCTGGAGAAACCCCTAGATGAAGTCGTGAAAAAATCTCTGGCACAATCCATGATGAATTCACAGAAGGAAGCTTTGGAAAAATTCCTGCAGGAATTCATCGATGTATCCTTGCAGAAGCATCTGTAAAAATATCTGAAGTAATCGTGGGCGGAATTCCTGAAGCATGTCTTGGATAAAAAACCCCGAAACAATCACTATTGGAACTCTGCATGGTGCCCCTGGAAGAATTCACGAAGGAGAAATTTTTGGAGAAGTTTCTTGATGATGAATTCCTGAAAGAATCCCTGGTGAAGTTCCTGAAGAAATACCTGAAGGAATTTCTGAAAGTGTCCTTTAAATAATTCAGAAAGAAATTTTGCTCTTAGCATGACGTTTGCCTGAGTTGAATACTAGTGAAAATTCATGAACTACACTCCCGTTTAAAAGTTTGGGGTCACCCCCTCAAAAACATGTTATTTTTTTTATGCCCATATCTCCGCCAATTTGCGTCCGATTTAAAAACCCTAGGTTTTATTCAAAAGATAATAAGAAAAGAAACTTTGAACATGATTTAAAAGAAACTTTTTCAAAAAATTTAGTATGTAAACTTAATCCAAAGTTGCCAAATTTTCTAAAAAATGAATATAAACTTACGGCAGTGTCGCTGGAAGTTGGGTCGACCAAATTTTAAGATGAGAGCGGTAATATGACCCATTTTCTATTAGCTTTCAACTGCTTTTTACAGAACTTAGCTAAAAAATCTAGAAAAAAAGTTATTAAGTAAATTAATCCTTGTTGTCATCGACCAAAAGTTTGGGGTCATCCCTCAATATGATGTATCGGCCAAAAGTTTGGGGTCACTATCGTAAAACATGGAAAAGTGATTTGTTGATATCTTTGTCATCTTTCATTCAATTTTAATTCTTCTTGGCTTATTGTAATTGGCTTGGATTGTAACATAAGGCTGAATTACAAAAGGCTGAATGCACAAAAGGCTGAATACGAAAGGCTAAAATCAAGAAAGTGTAACATACACACTAAGATTTTTTTGCCGAATCTCGGCAAAACGATTGCCGAGATTGGCACCGCTGAGTGCTCGGCAATCGCCTCGGCAAAAATCAATTTTGCCGAGGTTTTCGGCAACCACAAAAAAACAAGGATGCCGTTTTTTGCCGAGATTCTCAGCAAAAAATATTGCTGATTGCTCGGCATTCCAGGTAAAAAATACTGATTCTCGGTAATCGCATTTTTATTTATTGTTGTATCAAGAAGAGATATTCACCAATCATCTGGACAGATTTAAACTAATGCTTCACAGAACATTTGGAATAGGAAAAAAAAATTCGAAAAACAGTAAACCCTGGCAAATACATCGCCTGAGGCAAATTTCATGTATTTATACAACGTATAGTAGTTATCGATTTCTGTCATCTCCGGGCGGGATGTGCTGGAAATAGCTGGAATAATCGTTTATTTATGACTTTGTACGAAATGGTTCCTTTATTGAGTTTAAATCAAGTTAAAGGACGTATTGAAAGTCATAGCCTGAAGAATCCGTGGCAGTAGAATATTGAGGAGCTCAACGCTGAAGTTTTCCCGCACATAACCAATAATTGGTTGGAGGCAGTAAAAGCAGGAAGTAAAAGTTGGCATTTTCTGCGAAATAAATCGAAAAAAAAAAACTATACATACTGAACATATCGTGAGTCCTCACATCTACCTTCTATTAATAACCATAAATGTACTTTGTTTGGGCCCATATAGCCGAGGCGGTAAACGCACGGGTATTCAGCATGACCATGCTGAGGGTGACGGGTTCGATTCCCGGTCGGTCCAGGATCTTTTCGTAAAGGAAATTTTCTTGACTTCCTTGGGCATAGAGTATCTTCGTGCCTGCCACACGATATACACATGCAAAATGGTCATTGGCAGAGGAAGCTCTCAGTTAATAACTGTGGAAGTGCTCATAGAACACTAAGCTGAGAAGCAGGCTTTGTTCCAGTGAGGACGTTACGCCAAGAAGAGGAGAGAGAGGAGTACTTTGTTTGCTCTTTTTCCACTATAAAATACAAAAAGTTTGTCGGCCACCGCGGAACAGTTTTGATTTTGTTTTGATTGACAAAAACTGGCGAGTGAAAAAGTGACAGATGTATTGCTGAATCTCGGCAAACGCATTTGCCGATTTCGGCATTATCTCTGTTTGCTGGTAGATTCAGTAAAGTAATTTGCAACTTTTCGGTAAAATGAGATGGTTTGCTGAAATTTCGGTAAGAATTTTTAGCCAATTTCGGAAAATATGTTATGATTGCCGAGATATCAGCAAAATTGAGTTTTGCCGTTTTGAATCAGCATTCTTTCTGCCGAGCTCAAGAATCGTTATTAAGTGTGTAAGGCTGAAATTACAAAAGGCTGAACATTGATAAAGCTGAAAATACGAAAATGCATATAAAAGCTATAGCAAGTCTTCCGTGTCTTGGAGTAACGCCTGAACTGAGATCGAGCCTGCTTCTCAGCTTTGGCATATCGTGTAACAGGCACGAAGATACTCAATGCCGAAAAGAGTCAAGAATATTTTCATAATGAAAAGTTCTTGGTCCGAACGCGAATCGAACGCGTAGCCCTCAGCATGGGCCCTAGTTTCGAAACTAAGCGCATAGTGAAAAGGCTAAAGGTGCATACCAACGAACACAAAAAGAAACTGATAATATTCATATCGTTAATTTATCCTTCTCAGACCAAGCCCACTCATGGGCTCCATCAAGCGTTTTAACGTTAAATAGAGCCCCGAACAAAGAAGTGAACCGCACCGGTCGCTGCTAAGTAGGGCTCGAAAGCGAAAAGTTTACGTACGGTTCGTAGCAGGGCTTAGAATATAGAGACACGCAAAGTACGGTCTCTATCCGTAGGCTCGTGCGCTCTCTCGCGTTTAGCTCTCTGGGTAGCGTAAAGAGGAGACGAAAGAACATGAGTATGGATTTGTTGCCAGGTATAAAGTTTCTAGAGAATGATTTTCTTGTTTTGTATAGGTAGGAATTTATTTGAGCTTGCATCAAATATTTGAAATTTTCAACAAATTAATATCATAGGTCGTTACACGAATAACACAACAAATTGTCTGACATACAATTGTGATAGAGTGACAACACAATCGCAGAAAAATAATAGGTTTAAATTGACAAGCTTTGCTTAAGTATGTTATAAATAAAGTTTTCGCTTCTACGCCAATTTTAAGATCATGCATATCGGAAATGTATTGATTTTCTCTTTAAATTAGTTACGATTGCTCATAATCACACCTTTAGTTTTTGATTCGGCCGATCGTTTCGAAACTAATATTTGAAGAAATGTATAGTGATTCAGTGAGTTTTGCTGTTTTAACACGTACATGTTTGAGCCGGGGTTTCTACGCTGCAAGTAAAGCTTAGTTTCGCACATTTAGAAAAATGTCCAAATAAATAACTCGCGAAGTTCGTTCCGACACGTTCCAAAATTATCGTCATCCGTCGCAGATTCCGGTGAGAAGATGTGCGTATTTTCTAACCCGAAAAGATACCATTTGACGGTAATAAGTGACCACAAGGTTTTCTTTCTTCACTTTCCGGGCTGAGATCCCCCGCTTTGAAAGAGCTGTGCCTCGCGTTTCGTTTTGTCGTATATATTTCAAAAAGGCAAAAGAGTTTTGGTTTGATTGCTGTTTTTGAAAATGGTGGTCGTCAGTGGGTGGTTTATTAAATATAAATTTAAAAATATAAATTAAATGAACGAGACATTAGGAAGACCCATATAGCCGAGGCGGTAAACGCACGGGTATTCAGCATGACCATGCTGAGGGTGACGGGTTCGATTCCCGGTCGGTCCAGGATATTTTCGTAAAGGAAATTTCCTTGACTTCCTTGGGCATAGAGTATCTTCGTGCCTGCCACACGATATACACATGCAAAATGGTCATTGGCTGAGGAAGCTCTCAGTTAAAAACTGTGGAAGTGCTCATAGAACACTAAGCTGAGAAGCAGGCTTTGTCCCAGTGAGGACGTTACGCCAAGAAGAGGAGAAGAGGACATTAGGAAGAAAGTGTGCGAAATGGGTAACTTCACCCTTGTAGAAACAATAGGGCAAAGCAGAAAAAAAAGCTGCGAAGACCCCATGTGAATAACACCGATCATACAGAATAGGAGATTCGACATTAGATCTATAAAAACAACCCAACAATTGGGGAAATCTTTCCAATATTACACATTTATTCATAGCTCTATTATACACATTTTCATATATTCAAAACATATTCATCAACATGTAATCTGGATCGTTTGGTACAATATGTCCACGCATCCTTTCTCCCCTGTAAAATTGAGAAGTGCCTTGCCGAAATAAAATATTCTGTACTCCAAGTATTTCGAAGAATTTGCGCGTAAATACAACGCAGTAGACCAGGGCGCTTTGATGCATGTGTCATATCTCTGATATGCTGCAAGCATCAGTATTGACAAGAAAAGTAACACGCACGGTGCTTCATTTACCGTTATTATCAAAAAAAATATACCATCAAAACCTGAAACGCCATTCTCTTTCTTCATCATTCCTACACCTCTGGACAAATTTTGAAAACAATCGTCAGGCGAATTTTTGAGTTACGCCCTTTTAAAGGGCCTAACCCCTAAAAAATGAGGGTTTCTGTAGAAAAACATCATATTTCATAACAGAAGCATGCTTCTGCCAACAAAATTTGAAACGCCATTCTCTTTCTTTATCATTTCTACACCTCTGGATGAATTTTTAAAATAATCGTTGGACGAAATTTTGAGTTACGCCCTTTTAAAGGGCCTTAGGGGCTGTCCATAAACCACGTGGTCATGGGGGGGGGGGTGGTTCGGCCAATGATCATTTTGTATGGACAAATTAAAATTTTTGTATGGACAAATGAACACGCGGGGGGTGGGGGGTGGTTGAAAAGTCCCAAAAAAATGACCACGTGGTTTATGGACAGCCCCTTACACCCAAAAAAATAGGAGTTTCTATAGAATACCATCATATTTCATAACAGAAGTATGCTTCAAAGTCCAAAATAATGAACAGTATCATTAATAATGCTACAATTTGATACTATGCACTAATATTGAATGCATTGTGTATAAACAATAGCCAAAATGCCAGTATAAGGGAAGTATTCTTTAACCTGTAGGATACGGACGTTGTTGGCTTCATTTACTATTATAGCCAGAACAATATACAATGAAAAACATAAACCACAGTTCATTTACTTTTTCATTTATATAGTTAATGCACACCCATAAACTGAATTTCAAAAATAATGTTGGTCAAATTCTCCAGTTACGCCCATTTGAAGGTCAACGTAGTTTAGCAGTTAAATATAGAACTATCATTATAATTGATCATCTCAATCCTTAGTTTTGCATGTTTATTAATTGAAAACAGCATTCACCAATAAATCTAACGAATGAGATAGGCACATGCCATCGCTTGTTTTGTCTTTAAAAAACCAATACAAAAAACTTACGTCCCACGCTATGAATGGCAATTGATACAAACATGATTGCTTCCTACATGTTCGAAAATACTTCCCTTATATTAGCGTAATGGCCAATTTGTATACAAACATCAATACAAATAGCCAATATTAGCGCATAGTATCAAATTGTAGCATTATTAATAATACGTTTTATTATTTGGGACTTCAAGGCATGCTTTTGTTATGAAATATGATGATTTTCTATAGAAACCCTGATTTTTTAGGGGTTTGGCCCTTTAAAAGGGCATTTCGTCTAACGATTATTTTAAAAATTTGTTCAGAAGTTTAGGAAAGATAAAGAAGGAGCATGGTGTTTCAGGTTTTGATGACAGAAGCATGCTTCTGTTATGAAATATGATGGTATTCTATAAAAACCCCTATTTTTTAGGGGTAAGGCCCTTTAAAAGGGCGTATCTCAAAAATTCGTCTAAGGATTATTTTCAAAATTTGTCCAGAGGTGTAGAAATGATAAAGAAAGAGAATGGTGTTTCAAATTTTGATGGCAGAAACATGCTTCTGTTATGAAATATGATGTTTTTCTATAGAAACCCTGATTTTTCAGGGGTTAGGCCCTTTAAAAGGGCGTAACTCAAAATTTCGTCTAACGATTTTTTTAAAATTTTGTCCAGAGGTGTAGGAATGATTAAGAAAGAGAATGGCGTTTCAGGTTTTGATGGTATATTTTTTTTGATAATAACGGTAAATGAGGCACCGTTAACACGATTGCTTTCCAGGGTGATTCCGCGTATGTATGAGATTAGATAAGAGTAGTTACGATTTTTCAAAGATGCTGGACCTAATGTCGAATTCGTTTTTGAACCTGGGTTGGAACTGGATCGGTGGAAAAAGTGTAAACAAACGGCAAACAAATTGCAGCACAAGCGAACCTGTGTCGGGTTGATGTTGCAACTGTGATCTGATCCAGTTCCAACCCAGGTTGGAACTGAATGTAATACGAAAACCACATAACTCAACTCAGATATCATAGATTCTACTTCAAGCGCATACAATCTGCTTCCAACAAAATATTCATATGGAGCGGACCTGATGTGATGGTTAGAACACTTGACTATCACGCCGAGTACCATGGATCGAATCCCACTCCCCCGACAAACTTGCAAAATGTGAGTTGTTCCTTCGGAAGGGAAGTAAAGCGTGGGTCCCGAGATGAACTAGCCCAGGGCTAAAAATCTCGTTAATTCAGATAAAAAAAAAATCATATACCAGCATACAAAAGATCGCAATATATATTGCTATGTGCATTCAAAATGCAAATATCAAATGCGGGAGCACCAAATGCGGTAAGATTTTCTAACAAGTAACCCGATGTCAGTGGGAGCTTTCGAATCCTAGGGAGGCGGTGATATTGGCTATGGTTGCTACGTTGCCTTTGGTAACATGTGTTACCGCGTTTGAAGCGCATTTGGGCACCGTTTGCATCTTGAATGCACACAGCAATATTAAGATTTCCGATTGATGCTTTGTAACTAAAAGGTTGTGAGTGAGTATAGAATTAGCTGATGTTAAAATACACGTTTATAAAAAAAGGTTGTGCAATCTTATCGCAGACTGCTAGACGACAGCTTCTACTATGACCAGGATTCAAGAATCTTGACCTACGCGAAGTTGTAAAGAAGACAACTACGTTATAAATGTGTTGGAAATGCAAGGGATGTAATTATTCAATAAACCTAATTATTAAAAAAGATGCTCATAATCTCAAATTCAGATAAATTTCTTGCGAGAAAGGCAACATGAATATTATTTTAGATAAAAATTCAACCTTCAAGTCATACAGTAAGCAACAAACATATAATTTAAAAAAAGATTGCTTGAATTCCGGGATTAAATACAATCATACATTATTGAGGGAATGATATCTTTAAACACACCAAAACTGGTACAAATCTCCTAACAGTTTTCAGTCTTATCCAAAACCCCTTCTTTCAAAATATGATCACAGATTATTATACTGAATAATATTTGTAATAACACCATATAAATACTCAAAATGTTGCGATGATTTACAGAAGTGCAAAAAAACGATGGTACGGATAGAATAGAGACCACCGGTGCGCAAAGGCGACCGATCATTATTTTACACACATGGAAACGAACGACCGGTGCGAAAATAGGTGGATAACGAAATTAAAAATCGTTAACGACGTGCTGTTGCGTGTGTAGTATGAAGCCTACGGGTGGGCTTGGTCTCAAAACATGAGCTATTCTTTTGAGTCATGTTATTTTGGAGATGGTTGTCATTACGACTACTAAAACAATATCATCAGAAATTTTCCCTTCTTTTAATATATGTTATTCTTTGAAAAATACTGTCTTATTTAGTAATGTAGGCGTTCAACAATCAATAGCACAATGGCCAGTCGTAAAATTTTCCGGATTGTTTTCAGGGATTTTCTAGGTATTTCTTTTTTGATTTCTGCTTCAGGAACTCTTTATAGATTTCCTTTAGGGAGGAATCCTAAAAATAATTGCAGGTGGAACTCCTGAAGAAATTATTGGATTAATCAAATGCTTGGTAGGACTCCTGTTGAGATTGCAGAGAAATGCCTGAAAAATATATAGAGAAATTTATGTTAAAATCTGTATAGAAATACTTGAATAAGTTAAAGGTAAGTTAATGATAATTTCCGCAGTGAGTTTAAAACAAAAATCCTGAAAAAAATTCGGAGTAATCCTGAAAAAAAATATGAAATTGGTGAAGGCATTACGGTGACTTTGCCTGGAGAAAAACCTGGAAGAATCTTTGGAGAAATTACTGGATTAGGGATTGCTAACATAAACTCTAAACGATGTTAATAAAGAAATTCTTGAATGCATAAATGAAGAAACTCCTGTAAAAATACATCAAAAATTCTGCAGATTTTATCACATTTCTGAAGATGTACAAAATTGGTAAAAATGGAAATTAAGCTTTTCCATTTGATCCACGTTAGGATTAAAGTGTGCAGTCCAAAAATTGGAGAACCGAAAAGAGGAATCACCAGCCGACCAAAAAAAACTTTCAAACTAATTTGTTTCACGCCACTCGATAAACGGCCGAACCATAAATCTTCCCTCAACTTTATCGACCATAAGAGGTCAGCAGCCTGCCATCCAGCCAAAACTTTTCTGCTTTACAGCACGAAATTTATTTATTTTCTTATTTTGGCATCCACACTTTCGGGGAAACATTTTCCAACTTCCTACTATGCACTACATATTGGGCATTCTTTAAGCCGGCGTCCGGGAAAGCTGCCAGGGCCCCGGGCAGAAGAAGCCCAAACTATCATATTATTTTTGAGTTATTGCCACATTTTTGCTCCGTTGACGATGTTGCGATGTCTGCTGGACCAGCCAACAACAGTCAGTGTCCCGACCTTGTCTTGTCAGACGGCTGAATCATCGCGCTACTGGTGCTGTAGGAAACGTTGCATGACACACGAAGTGCCCGCTATTTTCCCGTCGTCGTCTTCGTCCATGAAATCCAGTCATAACAAATAGGCTCCCGGTGCTGCTGTGGCATTTTTCGATGGACATCGTTTTACGTTTATTGGATATTTGACCATTACAGGAAATTTGATGTGGGATGTTATCTGATGACTGTTTTTCCTGAAAGAGTATGAGGTTCAAAAGGCTTGCGCTTGAATCTAGTTAGTTATTATGCACTTCTACAGGAAAACTTGTAATTAGTAGGCACGAAATGTTGCTAATTGAGAAATTGAGAGATGAAATTTGTGAAAAAAAATCGGTTTCTGGTGGGATTTGAACCCACAACTCCGTGTTCGCTAGACCGGCGCATTAACCAACTAAGCCACAGAACAGGTAAAGGTTCTACGAAATAGAAAGCCAAACTGATTCCGAAGCCACACCGTGAACACTGCTTTTTCACAAACCCATCTCTCTTTGTGTTGTGGATTGGCATCTAAGCCGTTGGCATCATTACCTGTTCTTCGGTTTAGTTGGTTAAAGTGCCGGTCTAGCGAATACGGAGTCATGGGTTCGAATCCCACCAGAAACCTTTTTTTACAAATTTCACCTCTCAATTTGTCAATTAGCAACATTTCGTGCCTTTTAATTAAAAGTTTTTCCAGTATGTTTCAGACATACCAGCAAATCTAATAAATGCCAGTATGTATCAATACAGGTTTTGTCCTTGTTGGGATGTTACGTCAAGAAGTGAAAGATGTACCCTAATCTTGGTAAATAAAAATAATTATTTCATAATTACAAGAGCTTCAAAGTTTTAATTTCACTTTCGGCAAGTTTGACTATTTTTTTAACTTACTGAAATTCTGGCATGTTAATTTTTAGAGCTTTTGCCCCAACATCTCTCCAAAAACTGGTTTCACATCTTTGTTATACAGGAATTCAACCTTTCTGCCAAAGGGAATTTGATTGATAGCTTTTCCTATGAAGTGAAACGAATACCCGATTCGAGCATGTGCCAAGCCAGCAGCAGCGTGGGAACGGTTCTGAACTAAATCAACATACATAAATCAATAGCTGAAATGTCAGCGCGCCGTCTCGTCCTGGAACACTTCCAACTTTAAGCATGAAGTAATCCAGCTCAAAAAGAACAAACCACAGTCAATTTCTTACCCGTTATCCGCGGCAGCTTCATGCCCCACTCGTTGAGGGTTTTCCCCGCGAATCCGGCCACCTCGGCCCCGAGGCTGAATCCGATCAGGTGAATTTGCTTCAGCGGGAAATTCGATAGCACCATGAAGCGGATGAACCGTGCGATGTACCGCCCGACTCGGGGCCCGTTCTGGACCGAGTTCACGTACCAGGGTAGCGCCGTCAGGGGACTCCAGTCCACCAGCACCACGTTGTAGTCACCGGCATCGAGGAGAGCTAGTTTGATGAGGGAGGAGGGGAAGAAAAATCAAGCAGATGGAAACCAATCAGATTTGTATGCTGACCTTGGGTCTTGGAGCAAATGCCGTCCACGAAAATATTGCACCACCTATAATTGTTTAGAATTTGTATTTTCCAAAAAGAGTGAAGTAGGTTTCATTTACAAATTTCATAACGCCAGTCCTAACACCCATCCACACCCTCATTCTGCTTTTTGTATGAGCAAAAATTTGTTTAAAATATCACTATCGCCAAGTCATCAAAAAGTTTAGGGTCTCCCTTTTAATTGGATACCAAGAGAGAAATACGCTTCTCACCCGAAATTCAACGATGGGCCTTGCAAGCGCGTTCCCCACCGTGTTGAGCAACCATAATAGTCTATATGCCAAAAGATCACCGGGTGGTTTTCCGGCCTTTTTCAACAGTACCAAGCTCTGCCACTTCCAAAACTCTGGGAAAATTCTCTCGCCTAGGCATTTCTGCATAGCGTACTTTTAGGGCCATGTTCACAATCCAAACACTAAGGATTTTTGTTGTAGGAGATCGACTGTAAGGTTGACGCTGTAGGTGTAAATTAACTGCTACTCAGTCTTACACTGCAAATTTAATTTGCTGGTATTCAGCAAACTTTGCTGATTTTTTTTGTTGTGATTACATTCAGCAATAAGAAATTACTTAGTATCAGCAATTATTTTCCAACTTGCTGAACCTTCCAGTAATTTTGACAGTTGATCAGCAACGTTGTGCTGAAATTCAGCAAAAATTTTGCTGAAATTCAGCATTTTGTTTTGCTGATTTTTTTTGTGCTGGAAGCATTTCAAAAAAAAAATGGTGAGTAGGCTTCTAGAAACGAGTTTTATTATTCCTGAGGTAGACACTATCCGCGTGTCGAAACGTCGGTGAACTCGAAGCCTAAGATTGCGTAGCCGTTAATCTACAGTCTAAGGATTTTGGAATCCCCGCTAGTTTCCCATCAGGGATCCTCCTCTCATCATCAGCCTCAGTCCCTAGCAGTTCAACGAAAGAAGGTCGAGACCTCGGATGATGACGCGGCAAGAGCCGCTCGATGATTATCTTCAGTATCTCTGAAGACTGCTTGGAGTCATTAATCCTCTTGGCTTGGCCTTCACGACCCTGTAAGCATTTTTTTTTTTCTTCTCTACCATGGGGGGATAATCTGCTCCTGAAGACACCTAAACAGGGAGGTAAAGGTAGTGTTAATTTAGGGTCGTCTTTTTTACAACAAAAGTAAAAGCCAGGAATGCTCTTTCCTCGGCAAACTAAACAACATTCCCATGGTCGCCAAACTCTTCGTCTATCCGGAACCACCAGAAAGGCATTGCTTCAGAGAGGGGATAGTGTACATCGCACCTTCAAGGTTAGCTGCGTAGCCTGTAGCAACGAACATCGATAACTTGCTTTGAGAAGTCCACCAAGGTAGCATGGCGACGCTAAGCCAGTTTCCCGAGTGGTCCTTACCACTCCCTTTGTCCTCGGAAGACGGGTAGGGTCGACACCACGCCCGCGCCCAACTGTTTTGCAGGCATCAAGAACTGACCTACTGAAGGCAAAGGAATCACTACCATCAGCTGCACCAGAAGGTTGCTGACAGTAGGGTCTCCGCCTGTCTCGACCCTTACCGGAGACTCCTTTCCAACCGCGGGCTGGGTTCCAACTCAGCAGACCGATACCACGACAGCAACGCTACCATGATGTTTTCTCCTCGGCTACTTAATCGCTGTAAGGGTCGATTTGGACCGCAGGGCACCGGTATGACCTACGAAGCCGACTTTGAACCTTTGGACCACCTCTTGTACCGCATCAGAACTAGCCATTCTCCGAGTCCACGTGCCACCTCCTCTGTAGCTTCAAGACGATGTGGGTGATAGCCGTTGAAACGGTATTCCAGCCTCATCCCTACACATCCTCTGGAAAGAAGATTATCCGATGTGGCAAGCATGCGGTCACGCATTGTGTGAAAACGCGAGCACACGAACAAAACTTGTTCCGCCGTTCTTCTGAACCAGCACAAACCGGACATTCGGGAGAACCCGCATGACCGAAACGATGTAGATACTGCTGGAAGTAACCATGGCCGGAAAGGATCTGATTCAGGTGGAATGTTACTTCTCCATGGCGCCTGTTTGTTTACTCAACTATCTACTCTCGGGATCAAGCTATGGGTTCACCTTCCATTGGTGGAACTGTCCCACGCGTGCTGTCATTTCACCATGGAGGTCATCCTGGCAATCCTGCATATGCCTCTTGTGTCGCACATTTCGAAGCACTCCATGTCCTCTCTGATAAGAATGCCGATAGCCACCATACCAGTGATGACACAGAGTGCGTCGTGTGACACGGTACGGGACACGCTAGCAACCCTCAAGCACATCAGCCTATAAGTACTTTCCAGCTTACCACGGTAGCTTTCGCTACTTAGCGCCGTCTCCCACGTCGCGACGCGTTAGGCCGCTAAGGTATAACGTAGCGACACTAGCCAGAAGCGCTTACTGTCATGCACCGCTGAGCTATTGGACATCATCCAGGACAGTGCCACTAAAGCTGTGGACGCTCTTTTGGAGGCGTAATTAACGGGGCTGCCGAAGGTAAGCTTATCGTCGACCATCACACCAAAGTGTTTGAGGGAGCGCTTCGAAATAAAACACCGAGAAAAATTTCTACTCAGTGACAGAGTTGGCCTAACTCAGAAATCCTTTGATGTCTTACTCAGTTTCGGCTAAACGTGGGACAACCCATTGGCAATGGGCTGTCCCACTTTTAAAGGAAACTGAGTAAGAAAACAAAGGATTTTTCGATTTCTGAGTAAGACCAACTCAGCCACTGAGTAGATTTTTTTCTCTGTGTAGTTCAATCGCCTAACACTAATCACCGCTTGCTGCTCCGACTTCCGGTTGTTCAAACCCATCACCTCAGTTTTGTGGAGAGCCAACTCCAGTTTCCTGGACCTCAATCATACCCCCACAACCTTAATCGAGTGGGCGGTAGTCAACTCCACTTCTTCGATCGACTCACCGTAGACTTCGAGCGTAATGTCATCAGCAAAGCCGACAATCTCCAATCCCACCGAGTACTCTATTCTCAACACCTCGTCGTACATGACATTCCATAACACCAGAACCAGGATGTAACATTGCGGGACTCCTGAGGTTATATGAAAGCACTTCTGACCCACCTCCGTATCATAAACTATAGTACTCGATTCTGGAAGAACTTCCGATAATATTGTACAGGTACCCGGGTATCCCCAGACGCAGGAGTGCATCGGCAATAACCGCCCAACTGGCACTACTGAACGCGTTCCTTACATTCCGAGTCATTACTGGACAGTAGCGAATCCCGCTCCTCTTACGCTGGAGCGCTATCTCGGCGGACTTTGTAACCGACAGATAGCGTCTCCGGTCTGCATCCCATTCTAAAGGTCGAATTGGTTGCTCCGGAGACCATTAACACCATCGGTTTTCCTCTACATTCTGTTGGGATGATCTACTCGAGCATCTTCCCCGCCATGTCGATCACACATATTGGTCTATATGCCGACGAGTCCACGGGTGGCTTCCCCGCTTTTGGTAATAGAACCAGGCTCTGCGGCTTAAACTGCCGTAAACTGCCCCATATCCAGACATTTGACAGAGCAGATCTGTTAGACCAGGACTACAAAAAGTGACGTCGATAATCCTCTTCACTTCTCTCCGTTCCGACTCAAGGTACCGACGTTTTCCAGAGTGACATCTAGCATGGACAGTGCCTCTAGGAAGATCTGACCCCGTAAATTCGTAAAACGGCTTCCTCGTTTCGCGCCTCAGGCATTGAAGTCACCCGCTATTACCACCGGCCTTCGTCCTGTCAGCACGGTCGTCATACAGTCCAGCATCTGCGTGAACTGCTCGATCGGCCACCACGGAAGCGCATAACAGCTATTTTTGTCAGCTACGGTTCTTTTGAAGGCCGGGCACCTTGGACCTCCCGTTGGGTGCTTGCTGTTCACGGAATTCCCGGAATAAATCAAACACTTGGTTGAACTCGTGCAGCCTTGCGCCTTGTGGCCTTCACCGCCACATCACCTACACAGCTTGCTCCGGTCAGGGCCTTCGCAGTCCCATGACTTGTGCCCTGGTTCCAGACACCTAGAGCAAACCTCCGGTGGTTCAGTTGACATACTGAGCTTCCCTACTTTAAAGGTCTTGTTAGAGCCTGCCACAGGTACCTGTACTAAGGCCACCTGCACCTCGCACTGTTCTGCGTTAGTGATCTCGTCTAGGGTTGTCATCTTCAGAATCGTCAAGGACCTCTTCCGCCAGGCTCTTGTAGACGGCAGCCTTGTGTCCCTTGCATGGGCGTAGCCAAAGGGGGGCAGAAGGAGACGTGCCCCCCCTCCCCTGGCTGCCTTAATTTTTCTTTCTATTCAAGGCAACTTATGATTACACTGCTCGACAAAATTTCACAAAATTTGGTGTTATGGGATGAGAAAAAAATAACAGGGGTTTGGGGCCGGATCGGGGCCGGATCATAACGTCCGAGGCCATAATATCCGGGTCATTATGGCGCGTTTTTTTGCGAAATAACGTCCGAAAACTTAGATGCGTCATAATATCCAATGTGCCTTCTTACCTAGGACTTAGTGGCGCACCTATACGTTTGGACGTTATGCCCCAGAAAAACGCGCCATAAAGCCCTGGGACATTATGGCCTCGGACGTTATGATACTGCGCCGGCCGGATCACAACGTCCGAGGCCATACAGTCCCGGTCGTTAAGTCGCGTTTTTTTTTGCGAAATAACGCCCAAAAGTTTGGATGCGTCATAATATCCTATGTGCCTTCTTTCCTTGGACTTCGTGTTATACCTGCACGTTTGGACGTTATGCCCCGAAAAAATGCGCCATAAAGTCCTGGGACATTATGGCCTCGGACGTTATGATACTGCGCCGTTTGGGACCCTAGAAGTGTCAAAGCGAAAGAATTTTTGAAAAATATTGGACCGGGCCTTCACAGTTTAAAACCGAAGTTTGTATGGAGAACTTGGGGTGTTCAATTGAAATGTGCATTAGAACGTGTCGTGCATATTTTTAGGCGTTTTCAGTGTTTGGGTTAGTTTCGTTATTGTCTAACGCCTAAATATATGCACAGCGCGTTCTAATGCACATATCAATTGAACACCCCAAGTTCTCCATACAAACTTCGGTTTTGAACTATGAAGGCCCGGTCCAATATTTTTCAAAAATTCTTTCACTATGACACTTCTAGGGTCCCAAACCCCTGTTATTTTTTGTCTTATCCCATAACAAAATTTAGTGTTGAACGGTGTTATCTGAGTTTCACACAAAAAAAACACTCAATAATATTGTCAAACTTTTTCTTCCTAAAAACCACAATAAATTTCGACAACTATTTCTTTAAGAGCGCCTTTTCAATCTTATCATAGAGCTTTACTAAATAACAAGCTTGGTTGAATGGCTGAATTTTGTGATTTTTTGTCAAGGAATACAAAAACAACATGCCAAATTCTCCAGATATGCCGGACCCGGTCCCAGTGGGGAAAGAGAAGCACTTTCTAGAACAATATGCTACTATCGAGTGTAGTAACTTAAAATGCACGAATTTTCACTAGTATACAACTAGAATTTCTTTATGGGTTCCTCCAGGGTCACCTTCAGAAATTCCTACAGGTATTTCTTAGGGAACTTCTCCAGGAATTCCTGCAGGAATTCCTCAAGAGACTTCTCCATGAATTTATCTTTCGCGAATCCCTCCATGGACATCTTTCGGCGTTACAATAGTGATTATTACTTCTGAAAGGATGCATCGACAAATTTCTCCAGGAATTTTCCCATAGTTTCAAGGATTTCAATATGGATTCCTCCAGAGATTCCTTCAAGAGTTCGTCCAGGTATTTCACCAGACAATTTTCCTGGGCTATCTTTAGAGCTTCCTCCAGTGGTTGATCCAATGCTTTATTTCGAGGATTCCTTCAGGTATTTCTACAGGTATTATTTCAAAGATTTCTTCAGGGATTTCTCCGTATGTTCCTTCAAAAAATCTGCTAGAGTTTGCTCCAATAAATCCATCTAGAATAATTCGAAGCATTTTTTGCAGGAATTTCTTTCAGAAAATTAAACCAAATATTATTCAAAATAAATCCAGGAATCCTTAAACAATTTGTACAAAAAATCCTTTGAGTCATCAAATAATATGGTCAATAGAATAATTAATTCACCCAGAAATTACTGCATACATGAATTCCTTCAGATTTTTTTTCAGGGATTCCCACAGAAATTCTTCTAGGAGCTCTCCTAGGTTTTCCTTAAAAAATCCTCATGGGATTGCTCCCGAGATTCTTTATGGGGCTTCTTCAGGAATTTCTCCAAGAAATCCTCCAGGGATTCACTCGGGAATTGATTCTGTGATTGTTTCAGGAATAACCCCAGGTATTATTACAAAAAAATCCCCAAGGATTCCTCCAGGAACTCTTTTAATGATTCCTTTAGGAATTGCTTCTGGATTTTTTCAGGGACTCCTCCCAGAATTAATCCAGGACTTCCTCGAGGAATTGTTTATGGATTCCCTTAGGAATTCCTCTTCGGGTTGCTTCCGACATTCCTCCTGGAGTTTCTTCAGGAACTGCAACAGGGATGAACTCTTCTTAGGATTCCTTCAGGATTTCTCCGAGAATTCTTTCGATTTCGATGTATTCAGTACTATCTAGAATTTCTTCAGAAACTCCTTCTGAGATTCCCTTAGGAATTCTTCCTGGGATTTCTTCCGGAATTCTTCCTGTGCTTCCTCCAATGAGTCCTTCAAAAATTCATCCATGGATTCTTCTAGAGTTTTCTCTGGGAATTCTCGAAGGGATTACTTTAAGAATACCTTCAGGAATTCCTCCTGGAATTCCAGCAGGAAATCCTTCAAAAAATTCTTTCGAGATTACTCCCGGAATTCTTCTAGAGATTCCTCCAGGAATTCCTCTAGATATTCCTCTAGGAATTCCTTCTGGGATACCTCCAGATATTCCTTTAAAAATTTCTCTTTGAATTCATCAATAAATTTCTTCAGGAATTCTTCTAAATATTCCTCCAGGAATTCCTCCAGGAATTTCTCTAGGAATTTCTCCAGGAGTTTCTTCAAGAATTACCCCAGGATTTTCTCCATGAATTCATTCAGGAATTGATGCAGGAATTCCTCAAAGAATTACTTCACAAATTTCTACAACAATTCCTTCAGCAATTTCTCCAGAAATCCTGCAGGTACTCGTTCAGAATTCCTTCCACGAATTTCCTCCAGGAATTTATCAAGGAAATTCTCCTCTAAGAATGAACTCCTTCCGACATTCCTCTAGGAATTTCTCCATGTATTCTTTCAGGAACTGCTCCAGACATACCTCCAGGAATTCCTCCAAGCATTCACTCAGAAATTCCTCCAGAGATTCCTCTAGGAATTGCTTTAGGGATTCCCCAAGGAATTCCTCCACGAATACTGGAAATACTGGAATTCCTCCAGGAGGTTCTCCAAGAAATCCAAGGGCTTCCTCTAGGAATTCATCCAAGAATTCTCCCAGAAATTCCTCCAGGATTTTTGTAGGGATGCCTCCGGTAATTTATCCAGGATTTCTTCTAGGGATTCCCCCAGGGATTTCGCCTAGGATTCCTCCTGGAATTCCTCCAGGAATTGCTTCATGCATTCTTTCTGGAATTCCTTCAGGCTTTTCTCCAGGAATTCCTACGGAAATTCTTCCAGAAATTCCTCCAGAAATCGCCTCAAGGATTCCTGCAGGAATTCCTTAAGGGATCCAGGGATTTTTCCATGGTCTCATCCAGCGATTTCAACAGGAGTTTGTCCAGATTTTCCTCAATGGATTCCTCCAGGATTTCCTTCAGAGATTCTTCCATGAATTGCTTCAGGGATTCCTCCAGGATACCCTTCAAAGATTTCTCCAAGAATCCCTCAAGGGATTCCTCAAGTGATGCCTTCAGAAATTTCTCCAGGGATTCTTTCAGGAGTTGTTCTAAGAATTTCTCCAGGGATTCCTCCAGATATATTAAAAAAAATCCTCCAGGTATTCCTTCAGGAATTGTGACAGGGTTTTCTCCATGGTTTTCTCCAGGAATTGTTCCGGGAATTCTTCCAGGAATTTCTCTAGGAATTCTTCTAGTGATTCGTTCACAAATTCTTTACGGATCTCTTAAAAAATATTTAGAGGTTCCTTTAGAATTTCATATTTTTTTCATCATCTTTTCCAGGCGAGCACCCAAGAGCTTCTCTAGGATTACATGAAGATGTTTTTAGTTACTTAATGTATTTTTAAAGGAGTTCCTCTAACAATTATTATTAGAATTCCTTAAGATAATTTTAGAGAGATGCATACAGGAACCAAGAAATTCGTGAAGAAGTTATCCAGGAATAATTCTTTCACAAGTATCTCAAAGAAATCTTTCAGTAGTTCATCCACGTATTTGTTTAGGAATTCCTGCAGCTCATGCAAAGGAATTCCTTCAAAAACTTTTAGGGATATATCCTGAGGTTATTTTTACTCCAAGAAATCCTTCAAGAAATTATCCATTGATTTTTTTAAAGATCTCCAGCGATTCCTATAGGAGTATTTCCGGGGATGTTTTGAAGGTGTTCTCCTTCAGAAACTCCTTCAGAGATTATTCCATGGGCTTCGTGGCCGTGCGGTTAGCGGCGTCAGTCGTCTAGGCGTTTCGTAAGCCTCGGAGTGTGGGTTCGATTCCCGCTCCAGTCGGGGAAAACTTTTCGTCAAACGGAAAATTCTCCATTGGGCCACTGGGTGTTACGTGTGTTGTCCGTTGTCTCGTGTATGTAATGTTCAGTCTGTGCAGCCTCTGGCTGAAGACGGTGTAGTGTCTTTTTTAAAAAATTGTCGAGAAACTGTTTTAGAATACCCCCGGCATAGAGGCACTGAATTGGGTTTTCTCTAACGATTGTTTCAGGACTTATCCTAGGATTCCTTCAGGAATTTCACCAGGGATTTCCTTCCGAGTTTTGTGTTGGAATTTCTCTGAAATTTCTTTTGGAATTTCTCCAAGAGGTTGATCAAAAATGTTCCAGCAATTTCTCCAGAAATTACTCAGGGATTCCATTAGGAATTTTACAATAGTTTTCCAGGGACTCTTCCAATCCACGCACATGTTACAGAAGGGTCAAGGTTGCGCAGGTTTTGGTTGCGCAGAAGCTACTGTGACTTACTTTAAAGGAATAGGTACTTACATACACCAGGAATTGCTTTAGAAATTCCATCCTAAATTCCTCCAGACTTTTCTTTTACATTGCAGCGATTCGTCCAGGAATTCCTACAGGTGAATTCCCGGATTTGAGAGTTCTCCGGAAATACCTCAATGAAATTCTTCAAGAATTTCTTCAGGGATTCTCTTCGGATATTCTTACAGGGATACTTCGAGGGTTTCCTCCAGTGAAAGTTTCAAAGCTTTTACAAGATTCCTTCAAGAATTATTCCTAGGATTCTTCCGGGAATACATCAATTGACGTTCCTATAGGATTATGTTCTGAGATGAGTATATCCAGTATATGTGTATATTATACACTGTATGTAAAATCTTCTTTAGGGAAGTCCCGGCAAGAATGCATTGGCGAATCTAGCTTTTTCTTCTTTCTCACTCATCCTCCTTGATATACACAAGAAAAAGCGGGATGCAAAGGGGTACCGCGGCACCTCTTTCCATCCTTCTCTTTCTCGTGTTTGTTAAGGAGAGTGAGCAAGAAAAAAGAAAAAGCTAGATTCGCCAATGCAAGAATATACTCGGAACAATACAACTGATGGTTTATTCTTAGATGAATAGAAAGTCAAAACATGAACGACATTGTGTAAACAAAAAATCTTCGAACGGGTTTCTCCTGAAGAAAATGTTGAACGAAATCATGAAGAGAATTCTGGGTTAGTCCTAAAAAGAGTCCTTATTTTCCAAAACAGTTCAGCCATGATAACTTACGAAAGTTTTGTATGTAGATATTGACAAAAAAAAACTATAATGAGCTCCAGAGTGAGCTCGAAATAATTCACGAGTAAAGAGAAATCCTTAATCTTCCAGAAATTGGCCACCGTTACCAATACCACGCTGATTTTTGTAGAACAGTCGAGCTTTTTTTACGTATTGTACAATGTACAACTACGTAATTGCCAAAGAGTTAATTAATGCTATTAGAATATAATGTTATTGCATTCAATTTCATCGTGTTACTTTTAATTATTAAAGCTAGTACGTATAAGTTTGCGAAGGGTGCTCGAAACCCCCATCCTCCCCTGAACGAAAAGCTGACTACGCCTTTGGTTACTTGTCGCGCTTGAGCTCGAAAATCATTTCATTCGTACGAGTACCTACATCCAATACAGCGTACGTCGGCTCTCAGATCCACGAGCTTGACGTCGCTTCTCATCGCCTTCAAGACTTCCGAGTACTTCTTCAACTGTTTAGTCTTGATGGGAAGTGCGTTGCCCTTTTCCCGCTTGGCACCTGCTCTCCAACATTTCCTCGGCCTGGTGTACCTACGCTCATGTACCTCCTGTGGTTTCTTCTTCTTCTTCCTTCGCTCTACTTTGGTACAAAAGGCATCCTCCCCCTGACCGCGCTAACTTGTTGTTGCTGAGGACCAATCAGTGGTAAAACACCCTGTTCCCCCCTTTGATCCGAGACGGACCCTCCTTTTCAGGCCCACCTTTCCAATCTTTACGGGACGCCTGGATGCAGTCCGACTTACCGGCGTTACTACTGACCTTCGGGGTTAACAGCCGCCTAGCCTTGCGGGCGCCGCCTGATAGCTTCTCACCTGACGGCTGTCGCACACGCCTCAGCGATTGCTCATCGTAAGCAATAGTATCCGCCACTCAACTTTTTCTTAGTTGGCAGTCTTCGACTGACCCAGGGAAGCATAAGGTAGTAACTTGCAAGGAGCAGAGCTATGCTGCAAACTTCTTCCAGCTTATGGACACACCATTTCGCTACATTTTGAAATTCTTTATCTACCTTTGAAACTTTAGAATTTACATCAAGATGTACATCATTAGAAAGATATTATGTGAAGATATGCTATTGAAAGTGGTTCAAACAATTCGTGGACAGCCTCTTCAAGTGGACAAAGCACTTACCATCCCGCATCTGCTTACTGCTCTCCCCGTCACCGCCCGGTGCCCGCTCCGAAAAGCCATGCATATAGATTACCATCGGATTGGTCCTGTTCAGGTGGGATTTCCGCAGATGCTTCTTGTCGGAAACATAGAGCACGTCGCCTTTGTCGCGATTTTCCCTACAGCGCATTCCGAAGAAGAAAAAGGCAAGTTTTAATCCTCTGTTTTGTGCTTCCGGGCCTTGTTGTCAGCCTTGAGTCAGTCAGTCGCGTCGAAAGTAGAAGCGGCTTAAGGCGAGAGAATAGTCAGTATTGTCCCTTCGATGCCATTGTCCTTCGTGTATTTCGTATTCCACTGCACTACTGTCGACGACGACGACGGTGGAGCTGAGCATACCTTGTGAATAGGAAAAACTGAATATCTTTTGGCTCCCGGATGGGGCAGCAGTTTTCACAGTCGCCTCTCGGGGCCGGCGAGTACATCAGCGGGAGACCACCTGTAACGTCAGGATAAAGAATGGAAATTTGTATCATAAGAGAAATTATGCAGAGTATCGAGATGGAAAATTATTTAAAATGGTAAATTATTCAACCCTCAGAAATTGACTCAATAGATCTCAGTTCATGAAAATTCATACACTAGAAAAGAATAGAAGATATTTTGATAAAATCAACAAAGTGCAATCATTATCTTTTGACTTAGGGGCTGTTCATAAACCACGTGGTCATGAGGGGGGGTTCGGCCAATGATCATTTTGTATGGATGAAAACAAAATTGTATGGATTCATGACCACGCGGGGGGGGGGGGGTTTGAGAAGGCCCAAAAAATGACCACGTGGTTTATGGACAGCCCCTTAATACTATCTAAAATTCATAAAAATTTTTGTAACTTGAAGCGATCAAATATTTATTTTTATTCCATTAAAATTTTAGATGGTTTTATCATAATTAACGATCAATCCAATTCTACCCACCCAGTCTGCAGGAATTAGAAAAATCAGGATGTTTTTTTACGATAACTACAGCTATAGCTCTATATAATGCAAAGCCCGACTCATTCTACCGGTAAATGTACATTTCTCCACTACCCTGCTATCAATGTCAGCGAAATAACGCCTAGCTGAACCGGAATACCAAATGACAATGTCGTCACCGACAGCGACCAACCTTCATCGGCGAGCAAAGCATTCTACAACCCCGTTCTACATAAAACCGGGTAAAGAGAAATTGGTAAAGGTAACTCTATCCAGCCAGCCACCCAGCCCTTGCTAGAGGTACCCGGCACATCGTGTCGTCTGATTTATTTAGACAACGATGTCAGTTTGCGGGATTTGCAATTAATTATTGTGGTGGTTGTTGGAATTTCATTTCTTTATATTTTGGCTTTCCAACTTCGGATGGCTTTTCGGAGGCGCCCTTGGTTGAACGCTAACCTAGACCGAACCTAGTTTAATTTTTGTGACACACTGGCTCGGTCTACAATGCCGTTGCCAATGGGTCATGTATGCATGCTTGTGGTTAATGTGGTGGTGGCTTCTGCTGACGTGCTTGGCAATGCTAGAGAAGCGAGCTAGAGGAAAGTGTATTTCTGGATGTTAGCCATGTGTTTGCTTTTCTTTCCAAGCTTTAAAATAGCCTGCTGGACTTCTTCAGAAATTCCACACAAAGTCTCACAGCCCATCCAGGAGTGCCTCGGGCACATGAGGAACGACGCTAGTAAGTTCCTGATTATGGTATACTGGTCATACTTTATAATTGGTAACTGAGATGGTACACGCTTGGGTAACTATGCGTAAGTGAGTTGGTAGCGACGGAATTCTATCATCTTAGTAAGGTCGGGTGACACTGACTTGAAACGGCCGATGGCCTAATTCTTCATTACACCAACAAAGCTAGCCATGAAAATGTTTGACAATTCACAGGCCATTTTGACAGACCACACTAATGCACGAAAAAGACAGATAATATAGTCTACTTTATCGATCTTGTTGCCGTCATTTTCATGCTTATGTTACATCTGTCAAAATAACCTGTGGTGAATTGTCAGTCATTTTGAGGTTAGGTTCGTTGGTGTAATGAAGAATATCGGCGCTGTCTTCCGTCCCATAAAACCGTGGTAAAGAACGTTCCTGACCTGTGCCCAGCTTAGGCAACTGACTGGGTGGGAGTAGGTTCTTCATTTGCAGCAAGCAGATGGCAGGAGGTTTAACACGAGCAGCACAAGGCGGTGCAGCACCGGCCAAGGAAGGACAGATGACAGGTGCGGACCTCACGCGGGCGCTGAATCGCAACAGGGGTGGACTACCAAAAATGGTGGTAGTTGCCGAACAGTTTCACGAGGTGATCGGCTATACGAGCGGACAACCATCTACAAGGACCTGAAACAGGGCGTGCTGCAGCTTCGCAAATCGCTGGCTTCGGCAAAGAAGGAGTATGATCTCCTGGTCGAGAGCGGTGTGCGGCTGATGTAATCAAGGAGCAGCGGTCCACCCAAACGGCCTTCCGCTTTGCTGGCAACGCGACGATGCAGCACGAAGCCATGTAGCTCGCCGGAGCCGTAGCATAGAGGTCAAACTGCCCTACGGCTCGAGCTGCATGGTCGAAACCTGCAGAAAAGACGCGGCCCAAGAAGCATCCGGCAGAGACGGGCGAAATGCCAAAGAGGAAGAAGGGGACGGCCAGCGTGAGTAACCAGACTGTCAAATCGAAACGCGCAAGAGGTTAGGAAACCAAGCTCCAAGAAGCCAACCCTAAGAAGAGCACTGCTCATGCGGAACAAGGGAAAGAGAACCTTTGGATTACGATTGAAAAGAAGAAGGTTGTGAGAAAAATGAAGTCAGCACGCAAACGCAAACGCAAACGGAGCGACGCGCTGGATTTCACAACCGTGACAGACACCCCAAGTAACACCATTAGTTATATAATTGTTTAAAAGTCACTTATCAGACCTAGTCCGATGTTTTTTTCTAGCATTTTTTAAGTTATATCGAATACTTATATAATCAAAACAGCGCAAAAAATGGCGGCTTATAAAACATCTTGCAAGTTGGATAAGATGTATCCCAATACATATATTTAACAAATAATGACGTTCAAAACATGCTTCAGCTAAACTTTGGTGTATTGATTGGTTATTATAAAGTCAATTGTTAGTAAATAAACCCGCAAAATGCACATATTATACAATCGCATTTTATGTTGAAGTATAGCTATTTTCAAGATATTTACCCATCAGAAAGCATTTATATAACATGTTGCACCAACTTAAGTCAAAACTATATTTTTGCTATTTATATAACGTGCAGAATTCATTTATAATACACACTAATGATATTGCGCACTATGTGTTACGTTGCTTGACAGATCTCTCTTCGAAGAGCGATTGAAATTGAAAATGTTTGACAGAATAATAAGTAAATTCGTTTTTCTGTTCCATCCCGAAAAATGGTTGACTTGTGATGAAGTCTATGGACCTACATGATAATTTTCGGATTAGTAGTCATAAAATGGGTGACAGTCAATAATAGTAATGCTATTTTGCATGCCGTTCAAAATGCATGGTGAAAGTTCTGATTCTACCTATTCAATATTCAAGCGCCATTCCATTGAATTGAGATGTGTTTCATTAAACAATAAAATTAATAATAATTTGTTCAATCCTCACGACGATACAATATGGCAGGCCTAGTGGCAGGCTCTTCTTGAACCTTACACTGCCGCTCAAAAGTGTTAAGAATAGTTTATGTGTCAATCAGTATGTAAATAGAGCCAATGACTTGTTATTAAATGTGGCTTAAATTTAAGTAGATTCGAGTATTTTATAGTTAATAAAGATGTTTTGAGAAAATAATTAATTTTTATGTGTATATATTTCATATATTAATTTATACAAATATTTTTATCCGGTACTGTCATCTAGATAATTGTACTAGCAGATTTGGGCATAGATAAAATAACGTTAAAATAACATCATTAAAGCAACTGTATAACAGACTCTGAAATGTGTTGTAATATCGTATTTAATACGTCTAGATATCATCTTTTAAACACATGCTCACACATTAGCTACGATAATGTATTGCGAAAAACATTAATACAACATAAATCGAACTTAAAATGAACTTGTTCCTTCAGCTGGACTCCATCTGTCAAAACATCAAAACATTATTGTTATTGGTTTGTTTTGAAGATGGTCAATCAGCTTGTCAGCATTTTGTCCGCTCCATATTCCACGGGAACGTAAGTTCAAAATGACCATTGGATTCGCGTTTGGATAGTTCGTGCATGGACGCTTATAACTATCTGCAGCATGCAGAAAATTAGCCAACAGCTCTGTGTGAAAGATAACATGCCAACACATCCGGATTGGATAGACGAGATTCCGGTGAAGGTCAAGCCCGCTGGTGGTTCAGTTTGTCATCGGCCACACAACCCTGAGGTAAGAGTAATATTCACGCCGGAGTCCGGATGATTTACATATTTAGCAAATCTGTTGTGGATCGAAAATGAAGATAGTGGAGTGGTGTCAAGGCAGAGATGTCCACCCTCTGTTTTTGAATGATTTTTATCATAAGAACAGCGCGATATGTGTAATATCCTTTTTGGGAAATTTACCGGAAAAGGTCAGTAGACAGAAACACAGGAGAATTCAGTTATGCGGATGCAAAGATGTTTGTTGGAATTCAACTTGCAGTACTCGGAGTCAGTTCATTTGGCTAACTGATTATATTTGAGCTTTTTATTTTTATGTTTTGTGATAACTTGTGCATTTGATGCTCTATTAATGTTATATAGCTCTGAAATTTACTTTTTTTCGAACATAGTAAATCCGATAAAATATTTTTTCTGTGGGTTATCGATCAACTAAACGAGAGCTTCATTATAACACAAGATGTATTATTACTCGCTTATACAACATTTATACAACATCTTTTTATTTTTTTATTTTTCAAGATGTTTTCTGTGTTACTTGGGACGTACGCCGAGGTGCTAGGAGCCATGCGAGGCAAACTTCGTCTTCTCCGCTGGGTGCGAATTTAAAAAGCACCCGGCGCACCAGGACTGGAGAGATGATGCTAGTGCTGAAGAAGGAGGCGGTCATGAAAAGCACGCACTAGCTCAAGAGGTACTGGACGAAAAAGTGCAGGTGAGAGCCCAAACGGCAAAGGCGAAAAAGTTGGACAAGATCACCAAAGCAAAAGAGCTCGCAGCCGTACTTAAACAGCAGTGCGAGGTAGATGCATCAAATGCATCGATCCACCTGCGCATGGGCCCGGCAGGTACGCAGATCCCCACGATCAAGCTCCCCTTAGGGGGCAGCAGGGACGAAAGTCCTGGGGCCTGACGCACCCACAACCCCCCCCCACCCCGCTTGCGAGTCAGCCGCGTAGTCGCTGGCTAAGAATAGAACTGCTAACCCCAATTCAAGGTGTCAAGCGACCCGTGCTGAGGAATGAGTGATCGAGAAGGTGAAAAAGATGCTCGATCTTTAACGGAACCTGTGGGGTACCTGGGCACCCCCCACAGTAAGCTGTCCCTTACCGCGTTAATGCAGGGCTCTGGCGTGGTGAACATTCTTTCCCGTGCTACTCGTGGGATTTAATCATGAAGTCAAATAAACAAAATCAGAATCTAGGTGGAAATAGTGGTGGGATCAACAAGGAGAAGTGAGGAGATAGGCGGGAGATAGGGGAGTTGCGTACGCAGCTCAAGCGTGGGTGCTCCAGTCCACTTCCCGGCAAGCCAGCCGGTGGAGGTTATGACACGGAGCGTGGTTGTTGAGGGCCGTCAACCGAGAATCCAAAGGACGGTCCGCAATAGAGGTAGCTGAGCAGCAGCTTGTCAAAATCATCGACTTTGCATCCACTAAGTCGAACATAAGCAAGGACCTGAAAACGGCCTTGCTTCGACTTAGGACGTCGATCGACGAAGCCAAGCAGGAGCATGCGGCACTCGCGTCGCTGACTGCTGCAGCAGCGGAGCCTGCAAATGAGAAAGTGCCGAAGTTTACCCAAACGGAGGCCTTCTCCTTCGCAGGAAGTCCGAATAAGGCGGAAGCGACTGCTCGCGATAAACGGGGCAAGCAATCGCAGAAGCGGGCGAGGCAACCGTCAGGCGAGGAGCTGTCTGGCGGTGCCCGCAAGGCCAGGCGAATCATTACCCCGAAAGTCGGTAATAATGCCGGAAGGTCGGACCCCAGCCAGGGTTCCCGGAAAGCTGGGAAGGGTGGGCCTGAAAAGGCTAGCCCGTCCCGGAACGTTGGGAACAAGGGGTTGCGACCGCTGGTGGGCCCTCAACAGGCACAGAGCAGGGCGATCCAAGGGGAGGACCCCCCTTGGACGAAGGTAGAGCGGAAGAGGAAGAAGAAGGCGAATCCGCAGGTAGTAGCGCAGGACGCCAAGCCAAGGCGTAGGAGGGCAGGTGCCAAGCGCGAGAAAGGCGACGCGATCGTCATCAAGACGGAACAGTCCAAGTACTCGGACGTCTTGAAGATGATGCGAAGCGACGCCAAGCTTGAGGGTCTTGGAGCCGACGTACGCAGTATTAGACGTACTCGTACGGGCGAGATGATCCTGGAGCTGAAGCGCCAGAAGGAGCACAAGGGCGCCGCCTATAAGAGGCTGGCAGAAGAGGTCCTTGGTGAGGGTGTGCAGGTGAAAGCTCTGACACATGAGGCGACTCTGAAGGTCAAGGACATTGATGAGATCACCGAAGTGGAAGAGCTCGTCACGGCACTGCGGCAACAATGCGATGTGCAGGTGGCCGCCGCAGCCGTTAAGCTACGGAAAGGGCCAGCAGGGACACAGATAGCTTTGGTTCAGCTACCTGTGGCGGACGTCAAAAAATCCGTTAAAGTAGGGAGCATAAAGGTGGGTTGGTCCCAGTCAACCAGTGATCGTATAAGATGTTGCATGAGATGATGAAGTGGATGCGATATGCGTACATTTTACATGCGCCTAAATGGAGACATGCACGCATATGGCCTCCACTTTATCATCTTATGCAACATCTTATACGATTACTGGTTGTCTGGGGTGTGTATGTCACCTGACATTCCACGAGCCACCAGAGGTTTGCTTCAGGTATCTGGAACCAGGACACAAGTCGTGGGACTGCAAAGGCGCAAACTGTGCAGGCGATGCGACGCTGAAGGTCATAAGGCCCAAAGCTGCACGAGTCCGCCCATCTGCATGATCTGTGCCGGGAAATCCTCGAACAACAGACATCCGATGGGTGGTCCAAGGTGCCCGGCCTTCAAGAAAGCCGCAGTGAACAACAAATCACAGTGCAGGTAACGCAGCTGAACCTGAACCACTGTGATGCGGCTCAGCAACTGCTTTGCCAGGCGGTTTCTGAGTAGGAGACGGATATCGCCATCATATCGGACCCATACCGAGTACCCGCCGGCAACTGGATCGCGGATGGGACCAGAAAAATGGCAGCGATATGGACGACGGGTAAATACCCCGTCCAGGAGTTGGTGTCTTCTACCTATGGGGGTTTCGTGGTCGCCAAAGTAAACGGGGTCTTCTTCTATAGCTGTTATGCGCCTCCGCGGTGGTCGATCGTGCAGTTCACTCAAATGCTGGACTGCATAACGAACGTACTAACAGGGCGAAGGCCGGTGGTAATAGCGGGTGACTTCAATGCCTGGGCCGTGGAATGGGGAAGCCGCTTCATGAACCAGCGGCGTCAGATCCTGCTAGAGACACTGGCCATATTAGATGTCGACTTGGCTAATGTCGGTACCAAGAGTACCTATAGTCGAAACGGAGCGGAGTCAATTATTGAAGTGACCTTTTGTAGTCCTGGCCTAACAAGTAGTTCGAACTGGAGAGTAGGCGAAAGCTATACTCACAGCGATCAAGTGGCGGTTCACTATAGTATCGACTACAACAACAGTAGGCAGCGAGTAGAAGAAGAAGGTGGAATACATCATACTTAGACGAAGGGGTATTCAGGGAGGCGCTCCGCCGTGAGCGAAACTTATTTGGTTTAGACGGCGACGAGCTGGCAGCGGTGCTCTCACGTGCGTGTGATGCGACCATGCCTAGGCGAGTTCACCCTAGAAATGGGAGGCCACCGGCTTACTGGTGGACTGACGCGATTGCGGACCTGCGCCGCGCCTGCCTACGGGTTTGGCGGCGGATGCAACGAGCACGATCAGAGGAAGAGCGAAACGAACGGCGGGTGGTGTTCGCCGCTGCAAAAGCCGCGTTGAAGACTGAGATAAGAGCAAGCAAAAAGGCCTACTTTGAAAATCTCTGTCAGAGTGGCAATGCGTGCCCGTGGGGTGACGCCTACAGGATCGTGATAGCCAAGACGAGAAGTTTAATGGTTCCTACAGAGCAATCTCCAGAGATGTTGGAGGGGATCATTGAGGGGCATTTTCCGCGTCATGATCCTAGTCCTTGGCCTCCTTTCGAAGGACAGCCGGGGACTGGGGCTGGCGATGAGGAGAGGGTCACCGATATGAAACTTGCGTTGTTAGCAAAATTCTTTAGCGTAGGTAAGGCCCCAGTTCCGGACGGAGTTCCAAACCTGGCCTTAAAAGTAGCTATTTCAGAGGCTCCCGAGATGTTCAGGTCTGCTTTGCAGAAATGCCAGGACGAGGGAGTTTTCCAGAAGCATTGAAGAGGCAGAGCCTGGTTCTTCTGCCAAAGGCGGGGAAACCAACCGCAGACCCGTCGGTATATAGACCAATATGATTGATAAACAGGGCGGGGATGGTGCTCGAAAAGATCATCCTCAATAGAAATTGGAGGTTCACCGAGGGCGGATGTAATGCGTTTAATAACGCCAGCTGGTCTGCTATTGTCGATGCGCTCTTGCGTCTGGGCCTGTACAAGATTCTGGAAGTACTAGTTTACGACACAGAGGTGGGTCGGAAGTAATTTCACATAACCTCAGGAGTTCCGCAAGGTTCCATCCTGGGTCCGGTGTTATGGAATGTCATGTACGACGAGGTGTTGAGGTTTGAGTACCCAGTGGGAGTGAAGATTGTCGGATTTGTCGACGACATTACGCTCGAAGTCTACGGTGAAACGATCGAGGAAGTGAAGTTTACTATGTACCGACCACTTGATCAAGGTTGTAGAGGTTCGGATGAGGTCCAGGATACTGGAGTTGGCTCATCACAAGACTGAGGTGACGGTTGTGAACAACCGGAAGTCGGAGCAGCAGGCGGTGATCAGTGTAAGCGATTGCACTATTCCGTCGAAGCGCTCCGTCAAACACTTGGGCGTGATGATCGACGTGATGGCATGATGGCTCACCTTCGATAGCCACGTTGACTGCTTGTAGAAGAGCCTCCACAGTTATTGCGGTACTGCCCCGCATGATGTCCAATAGCTCTGCGGTGTACGCCAGGAAGTGCAAGCTTCTGGCTAGTGTCGCTACGTCCATACTAAGATATGGCGGCCCGGCGTGGGGCACTGCGCTAAGTACTGAATGCTACCGTTGTAAGCTGGAAAGTACTTACAGGCTTATGTGCGTGAGGGTTGCCATCGCGTACCGTACCGTGTCACACGACGCTCTCTGCGTCATCATTGGTATGGTGCCTATCGACATCCTTATCAGTGAGGACATGGAGTGCTTCGAAATGCGCGGCACAAGAGGCATACGCAGGACTGCCAAGATGGCCTCCATGGTCAAATAGCAGCCCGTGTGAGGCAGTTCCACCACAGAAAGGTGGACCCATAGGTTGATCCCGAGGGTAGATAGTTGGATTAACAGGCACCATGGGGAAGTTACATTCCACCTGACTCAGGTCCTTTCCGGCCATGGCTGCTTCCGACAGTATCTACATCATTTCGGTCATGCGAGTTCTCCCGAATGTCCGGTTTGTATTCGTTTATAGAAATTGGCGGAAATACCGTTTCAACGGCCCTCTTTCTAAATTTTGGTTGAAAATAGAAACTAACTAACCGTTTCAACGGTTATCACCCACATCGGCTTGGAGCTACAGAGGAGGCGGCGTGTGGACTAGGAGAATGACTACTTCAGATGCGATACAAAAGGTGTTTCAGGGGTTCGGAATTGGCTTCGTAGTTCATACCGGTGCCCTGCTATCGAAATGGACCCATTGATTGAGTATCGAAATGGACCCAGCGATTGAGTATCCGCATGTTCAGGTGTCTTTTGAGCAGTTTATTCCCTCTTTTGGGTAGAAGAAAAAAATTACTTTGGTGAATTCAAATGATTAGAACTGAAGATAGAAGAAGGAATGTGTAAATGTCAATATATGACATAAAAGCTTCATCTGTCTTAAAATTGTTCTCTAATAATATTTATTGTTCACATAAAATAGGTGCCGTACAAACGAGCTGGTTATTTCTGTATTAGTAAAAGTCCTGGCAGTATCCCAAATATTCTATTCGGTCCCAAATGGCTTTTTGCTAGTATTTATTGAAGGAACATGTACGCCAAAAGCATAGAAAACCCTCCTGTAGTGGACGCCAAGGTGTCTACAACTGAACTCATTTATCATAATTAGTATGACAGTCAGAAATCACCAAAACATATTACAAACTATAGAACTAGCTATTCTCAGCCTGTCATAGTGAGTAATAGTGAAGCTTCCACCGCCGCAACCTAGAAGATTGCTACAGCGGAAAAACCACTGCGCTACTGATTCCAATTAAGTATGACGTCGTCACCACACCGTAATACCGCCATTATTGTCGCCGCAAATGAAATTCAAAACTACTAAAAGGGGTGGAAAACTCTAGCACTTCCCCAAGCAGCGCCAGCAGGCGTGTTAGCCAGTGTGACAGGTCTTAATTTTCATTTCACCAACCGCGCCCGACTAAACCGCTAAACATCCAATTCAATCATATTTTTTCCACTCTGTCCGGATTAATGACGACGACGACGCTGGATGGTCAGGTGGAAACACACGACAGCAATGCTTTGAATGGTCCCCAAGGCTTTTCGGATTGGTTGGGTGCGGGGGTAGAGTCTAGGGTAGTCCGACCCCCCACGAAGAAGAAGAATGGTATAATTAAGCGAAGTGAAAGCAAGCCACTAGTTACAACAACAGCGTCTGATTTATAGGATCGCGTGTTGGGGGAGCCTTTGGAAGTCCTGGGCCGACAACGTTCGGATTTGTGCGCGATATAGATAAGAGCGTCGCGGCGTGGTGAAAACCTAGCGGGTGCGGTGGAGCAGACAGAAGGGTGTGGGACGAAGAGTCCTGGCGCGTGATAGTAATGTTATCCTTTCCTATTAGTGTCGTTTGGGGCTGCTAGAGAATACAAAGGCACAACATCGCGTCGGTTGGATGGTTGGTGAAAGGATCGTGTTCGCGTTGTTTGTATATTTGATAGCGATGTTAAGGGATGGCCACTACTGTGGTGTGGGCCGGGCGGGGACTGGGCGTTGGTTCGCACACGGTGGCACTGATCTAAATCTGTGTTTGATTGAATAATCCTCGGACTATGTGGGATGTAAATAACACTTTCAGTCAAGGGACGGAAACTAGAAATGGATGGGTACACTACATACATTTATTTGCACAGCATCACAACTAGAATAAAACATAATCATCAATATTACGCCACAACACTCGTTTTGAGGCAACTGTTCTCTACTCTTGATCACGCCCAAGATCACACTTCACCTGGTCCGCTCATCGTGCTCTCTACACTCCACGCCTTTTTTTGTTAACTAGAACTTTTCAACGCAGACCCTACGACCATTTCGGCAGGGGACCTATTTTGGGCACTTGCTGTTTTAACTCAGTCGATTTCAATCTGATTGACTTGAACTTTTGAACATAGCCAAATGCTGTGCGTATCAGATCGTGTCCCAAAAATTAAGCCAATTAGTTCTAAATTGACTGAGTTATTGCAGCAAGTACCCAAAATAGGTCCACCTGCCCAAATGATACCAAACCCAATTATTCATGCTATGGCGAATTTCTGTGTGAACGAATCGCAGAAGAGCGCAGCGAGCGCGTGGTTCAAGCACCGTTGCCAAACACACCTCTCCTCTGCATGTTACCAAATCAGGTTCTATGCACTCGTTGCTCGAATTCTCGAACTGCGACCAAGTACTCCTCGAGCATGGTCAAAGTTCCAAGGCTGTAGAGAGGACCGCCGGTCTTATCAGCGTCATGGTGTATCTGGTGCAGGGATGAATTGTTGTTGACCACAACTTCTTCTGGAGCCCAATAGACCCGACTTCCACAGTTTGTATTTCACGACTCCTTTGTTGTAATCCATCAGTAAAGATACAAGGTAGATGAATGCCTCCACTACATATTGAAGGTGATCGTTACTTTCTAGACGAATCCTGTCATGTTCAGTTTCACATACATGAGTAATGGAATTTCATTTTATGTCAGGGGTTGGATGTGCTTGAATTAAAAATGGGCATGAATTAAAACAGGGCATAAAAAGAGGAAGATGAAAAATGTTACTACTTTGAAGGTCGGATCTTAATTCTAGAGTAAAAGTTTTGCTTTTGCAAAGGGGGCTTCAGGCAAGGCAAGGCAAGATGTTTTAAGGGACTCCAGGGGCATTGAAGAGCGCTTAAGGTAGCTTCAGATGGCTTCAGGGGGATTTGAGTTTGTTTTAGAGGGAGTTGTTTCAGCGGCGATTCAAGAGGTTGAAGACACGTTTCAAAAGGGACTCTGGAGCTCCAGGGTCGTACTTGAAACACCTTAAAACACCGCTTGAACACTGCCCTGAGACCTTCTTAATCGCTGGAGCTTCCTGATCCCCGGAAACCCCCTGGAACCATCTGGGACCTCCTGAAAGATCACTGAGAGCCCATTAAACTCCTAGCAGTATCTGAGACTCCCTGAGAACCCATGAGACCCCCTGCAACTCCTCTGTGGCTCCTTGGATCGTCCTGTGAACCACCTTGAAACTCCCTGAGACCCCCTGAAATGTCATTGAAACGCTCCTGGAACCTCCTGAGATTCCCTGAAACGCCCCTAAGAGTCCTTAAAACGCCCCAGCCCCTCCTGCAACCCTCTAAACAAGATGTGTCGAAGGAAAAAGTACAGAAGAACAGAACAGAAGAGGAATAGAATCTAAAGTAGTCAGTAGATGCGCGGAGAAGTACAGAGCAGAAGAGGTGAAGGTGACATCTAGCGAGTTTATGTACACTACAGAAAGCTACAAAAACGACCCTGCATCGCATACACCATTCTTAATGATTCCTGAGCACAGCGGAGTTGCTACATTACTAAAGCTGAAACTGTTTGTTGTTTACTGTCCCAGTAGTGAAAAAACACTAAGTAGATCAAGTTGATCGACACCAACTTGCCAACTGTCATTAGGTTTTTTAATACGGCGGATGGTACAATTTGACATATTGGATTACCTCTCTTATACTTACTTACCTTGCCTCTGAGTTCCTCTGCAACGCCTCTGAGTTCTCCTGATACCCCAGAGACACCCTGATACTCTCTGAGACTCCGTAGAACCTCTTTGGACCTCATATGAGGCCCCTGAAATGCCCCTGAGATCCTTTAGCGCCCACACAGCCACAGTTGTAATGTCGTGGGTATCCAGCATGATAATGCTGCCACGGTGCCCCCACAGACCGTTATTATAAAATAAAAATGTCCATTAAAATGCGTTCGTTAAAACATAACATGCTATTCCTGGTTAAAAAATCAGCTATTTTTGTGAACGCAATCAAAAGTTATACATTATTTTGAGTGTCTCATTTCTTTCGAGTCCAGTCTTTAGTAAGCACTAATCGCACTAAAAAATCAGCTGAATTGGGTGTAAGATGGAGTGCAAATTGTAAACTTGCTGTAGAATTGGGGAAAATTTTAATGTATAATACTGGGATGTAAAATATGTTCATAAAACAATGGGGAAAAATCAAATTTTTAATGCTTACGTGAAAAACGATACATGGCTTAGCATAACATACTTTAATCAGTTTAATCAGTTAACTGAGTTGGGTAAGTAGTAAATATGTATAATTGAAGTAACGTTAATAAATATATACTGGTTTGAAACAACTTCGAACACTTTGGGAAATTTTTGTAGGTATTTAAGCAATATTGTCCAACCTGAACATGGATTTCTTTAAAATTTCTCAGTATAAAACATCGAATCGAGATTTCTCGAGATTCCTCCTAGGGATTATTTTAAAAATTTGCCAAGAGGTGCAGAATGGTACCAGGAATCGATCCCTGAACTTAGTTTTGATGGACATTTTTATTTTATAATAACGGTCTGTGGGGGCACCGTGGCTGCGAGTGACAGGTTCAAATCCCGGTCGGTCCAGAAATTTTGCGTTAAGGAAAAAGGGCATAGAGTTCGTGTCTGCCACACAATATACACATGCAAAATGGTCATTGGCAAAGGAAGCTCTCAGTTAATAACTGTGGAAGTGCTCAACACTCAATACAAGCTGAATAGCTGGCTTTGTCCCAGTGGGGACGTTACGCCAAGAAAAAGAAGAATAAGACCCCTTAGCGCCCCCTAAACCCCTAGCACGTGCGTGCTTGTGATGCGACCATGCCTAGGCGAGTCCATCCTAGAAATGGGAGGCCACCGCACACTAAGATCAGCTCGGTATTTTTACCATCTTTTTACTGAGTTCTCAACAGTAGATTTAACTCGGTATGCTCGGTTATCCCTTTTGCTGAATACACTGTAAATGAGTTAACGAGTTCTGCAAATGAACTGTCAAAAATTACAGATAATCGGTAAATATCGTTACTGATGAACGGTAAATATTGATTACCGAGTGTACCGAGTTAAATCTGCTGTTGAAAACTCAGTAAAGATGAAAAAAATACAGAACTCAGCGAAAAATTTACTGAGCTGGAAAATCAGAATCTTAGTGTGAGGCTTACTGGTGGACCGACGCGATTGCGGACCTGCCCCGCGCCTTCCTACGTACTAGGCCCCTCTCCCAACCTGACTGCAAGGATGTGGTCGGCGCCGTTCTTCTTCTTCTTCTATATGGCTCTACGTTCCCACTGGAACTTGGCCTGCCTCGCTTCAACTTTGTGTTCTTTGAGCGTTTCCACAGTTATTAATTGAAGGGCTTTCTTTGCCTGCCTTTGCATGAATTGGTATATTGTGAGGCAAGGACAATGATACACTATGCCCAGGGAGTCGAGAAAATTTTCCCGACCGGAACGGGAATCGAACCCGCCGTCTCCGGATTGGCGATCCACAGCCTTAACCACTAGGCTAAATGGAGACCCTGAGGTCGGCGCCGTTATTGTACCATTAAAGAGTGCCTCTGAAGCGTGCACAGTGAGAATGTTGACCACTCCCAGTAAATTATTCAGTTGATTCATTGTGCAACTGTCATTGGTTCGGGTCAATCACGGCTTTTCGGGCCCGTATGAAGTTGATCATCAATATTAACTTCTTTTCCCGATCAGCCTAGATAGCTGTGTAGTGTCGGTAGCGGTTAGTTCAACTGGCTAAGAATAGCACTACGGACCGCCTGTTCCAGTGGTAAGAATCCACTAATCAGGTGACCCCTAATTCATGGTGTTATGCGGCTTTACGCTTACCGTGCCTAGGAATGAATGGTTAGGGGGGTCTTATAAAAACCTAATCGCAAACGGAGCCTGTGGAGTACCAGGGCACCCTCCACAGTATTTGCCCTTACTGTGCTAACCGGAGCAATAGCGCGGTGGACCTTGTGTTTCTCCGAGACAATCAGCTGCCCTTCTTCAATCTCATACTTGAGGCTGAATAATTCACAGATTATGGGATTATGAAGATGTTATTAATTAGTTTAAATTTTCACCTATATGGTTTCGCATTATGCGTTTTACACAGTGTATTCTGTGCATCCTCGCCTTTGGCGCACTCAAATCGATACCGATCTAGCTTTATTGTTGCTGTTCTTTTTTGTGCTGTGATTGTTAAGAGTTTAACCTTGCCTAGTTTGGGTAGTGGCTACGGTTAGGATAGCTCAGATCAATCTTCAGCACAAAAGAACAGCAACGATCAATCTTTGTAGACTTATGCAAAATGGTATAGCCCAAGTGGCGTTAGTCCAAAAACCTTACTTTCGTAAGGGGAATTTCTATTTAGGAAACCTTGTGAATCCGGTGTTTGCTACTTTCAGTAAAAATGAAATGGCAAACTCACGTGTCATGCCTCGAGCATGTGTGCTTGTCAACAATGCAATCGTTGCTACACTCATCTCTGAACTAACTACCAGAGATGTATGTGCTATCGCAATAGATGTATCTGTTGGAAACCTCAACAGGAAATACGTTTATTGTTCGGTTTATTTACCGCATGATGAACCATCCCCTACGGATGCTTTCAAGCAAGTCATTGCATACTGCACTTCAAAAGGCCTTCCGCTAGTTGTTGGTAGTGATGCTAATGCTCACCATATAATCTGGGGCAGCTCAGACATCAATTTGAGAGGCTCTAGTTTGATGGAATACTTTAGTAGTACAGATCTTGGATTACTTAACATAGGCAACCGCCCAACCTTCATGGTATCTGGTAGAGAGGAAGTGTTAGACATAACGCTTTGCTCTAGCAGAATTAGTCATGAGCTGACCAATTGGCATGTGTCAGATGAAGAATCTTTATCTGACCATCGTTACATCTTGTTTGAACATGTGAATGTTACTTCGCAAACATTGCGTTTCAGGAATCCCCGGTCAACCAACTGGGATCTCTTTACCGATTTGGTTGCAGCCAAATTTCATGGATACTCACCATCAATTGACACTCCAAGTGATTTAGATGATGCCGTTGATACTACAACGTCCTTCATCATGGAGGCTTTTGAAGAAGCCTGCCCTCTGCGGTCTGTGAAGACCACAAGAGAAACCCCTTGGTGGAACTCTGATTTGGCGAAGCTCAGGAAACAATGTAGAAAGAGTTGGAACAGACGACGTTCGGCTGGATCGGAGGCTTTCAGGTCGGCTCGCAAGGCCTACCAGAAAGCTCTTCGGTCTGCTGAACGATCCGGCTGGAAAAACCTTTGTACAAATGTTTCCAGTCTGAGTGAAGCCAGTCGATTGAACAAAATCCTTGCAAAATCTAAGGATTTTCAAGTGAACGAACTTCGTTTGCCAAATGGTGATTTCACTTCCTCTGATGAGGAAGTTTTGGAATGTTTATTCAGTACACACTTCCCCGGATGTGTGGATATTACATCTTCGGATGAACCTGATGTCCTTTCTTGTAGTTACGATTCCTTAGCTTCGGCTCGGAGTATCATAACTTTAGAATCGATTGAATGGGCATTTAATAGCTTTGCTCCTTTCAAATCTCCTGGGGCAGATGGGATTTATCCTATTTTGCTTCAGAAGGGATTTGATTATTTCAAACATGTTTTGAAACAACTACTTGTTTGCAGTTTTGCTACAGGGTATATTCCCAAATCCTGGCGGGATATTACTGTGAAGTTTATTCCGAAAGTGGGTCGCGCGTCGTATGAAGAAGCAAAGAGCTTCAGACCTATCAGTTTGACCTCTTTTCTTCTGAAATGCTTAGAACGCATAGTCGATCATCACATCCGTGATGTTCATCTGGCCAATGTGCCTCTTCATGTGAACCAACATGCTTACCAATCTGGAAAGTCCACTGTGACTCTTTTACACAAAGTTGTTTACGATATCGAGAAGGCATTCGCTCAAAAGCAATCCTGCTTGGGTGTTTTCTTAGATATCGAGGGTGCCTTTGATAACGTGCCTTTCGATGCCATATTGGAAGCCGCACGGGGTCACGGTATATCTCCAATGATTTCCAATTGGATTCACCAAATGCTTAAAAACCGACATCTCTTCTCGACATTGCGTCAAGCGGCGATTAGGAAATTGAGTGTTTGTGGATGCCCCCAAGGGGGAGTCTTATCACCACTTTTATGGAATCTCGTAGCAGATACGCTTTTGAGGCAACTCAATAATAGCGGTTTTCCTACTTATGGTTTTGCCGACGACTACCTAACATTGTTAGTCGGTATGTGCATTAGCACCCTTTTCGACCTGATGCAAAACGCTCTTCAGGTAGTTGAGGGTTGGTGTCGCCAATATGGCCTTTCGGTAAATCCGAGTAAAACATCTATTGTTCATGGATTGGGAGGGTTCGACTGAATGGGATAGTTATGCTACGTAACCGGCTAAGCAGTCTGATGAAATCAAACGATGTTATTTGACTTTGCCCAACGTTTCGACCACTTTTTTGGTCTTCTTCAGGGAGACTAAACCCACCATTTTCAATTTCACAGTTGCAAAACAGAAAGTTAGACAGTGCCTAAAATAAGTGGAAAAATTAGTGACGAAAAATTAGAAATCAGCTACGAGAATCACTAATTCACCACCTCGATGTACAACATAATTAATCAGACCCCGACAGTTCAGTGTAGAAAATTTGACGAAGAACGATAATACCGATTAACCCCTGAAGAAGACCAAAAAAGTGGTCGAATCGTTGGGCAAAGTCAAATAACATCGTTTGATTTCATCAAGAGACTGCTTAGCCGGTTACGTAGCACATCTATTGTTCTTTTCACGGAAAAGCGAAACCGTAATGGTGTTCGGACTTTACGTCTCTTTGATTCTGAAATCAATGTGACTGAACATGTAAAGTACGTTGGAGTCATTCTTGATTCCAAGCTTTCCTGGACACCTCATGTTGAGTTCAGAATCAAGAATGCCTTTATGGCCTTCGGGCAATGCCGGCGAACCTTTGGTACAACTTGGGGTCTAAAACCCAAGTATATCAAATGGATCTACACAACTGTTGTTCGGCCAATATTGGCCTATGGATGTCTTGTGTGGTGGCAAAAGGGCGAAATGAGAACGGTCCAATCAAAGTTAGGCCATCTCCAAAGGATGTGCTTAATGGCGATGTCTGGAGCGTTCTCTTCAACTCCCACGGCAGCGCTCGAAGTTCTCTTTGACGTTGCCCCACTACACATTCATCTCAAACAAGAAGCACTTTCTTGCACTTACCGCCTATGGGTACTCGGTTTACTAGAGGAAACTCCTGTGAACCGTAGTTCAACACACACCTCGTTGTTTCCACTTTTGGTGAATTGGGACAAAGTTGTCCTTGCTCCAAGTGATCTTACAATTGCTTGTAATTTTCCATATAGGACATTTTCCACGAAATTCCCTTCCCGGGAAGAGTGGACATCTGGTTATCTGGAGAGAAGTATTTCAGACGGCATCGTATGTTACTCTGATGGCTCCCTTCTCGAAGGTCGAGCAGGTGCTGGTGTTTATTCTCGTGAGCTAAGGCTGTATCAATCTTATTCACTTGGCAGACACTGCACCGTTTTTCAGGCCGAAATCTTTGCTCTTATGTGCGGAGTGCAATTAGCACTTCAGCAACACGTAATGGGCAAAGTAATATACTTCTGTTGAGATAGCCAGGCTGCTATTAAAGCACTTGCTTCGGCCAACTCCAGGTCGAAGATAGTTATCGCTTGTCGAACTCAAATTGAGGAGCTGAATTCAGCAAACGCTGTTCACCTTGTATGGGTACCTGGCCATTCTTCCATCGCTGGAAATGAATTGGCTGATGAGTTAGCTCGCACTGGAGCATCACATGACTTCATTGGCCCTGAGCCAGCTATTCCGGTATCCAAGTGTTGGGTGAAGCTTCAGATTGACACCTGGGCTGCCACTCAGCACAAACAATACTGGAATAGTTTGGAGTCATGTCGTCAAACAAAATTGTATTGTACTGAGCCATCTCTAGGGGTGGCAAATCTGTCAAAACAGAATTGCAGCATGCTGCTGAAAGCATTGACTGGCCACTGCCGACTCAATTATCACATGGCGAATATTCAGCAAGCTGATTCATTTGCATGCGATAGCTGTGAATCCGATTATGGAACTTCGTATCATTTAATATGTAACTGTCCAGTTTGCAGGCGCTGTTCGAACCCATTGTGGCACGCTTATGCGTTATTACAGTGTCCTTTTCAGGACGCTATGTGAACCCATTGTGGTACGCTTTTGCGAGTATGACGATCTTATTCCCTTACCTGTCCTTTCCCATGTCCTATCCTTTTTCCTTCCCTTCTCCGTCAGGTAAATAATGAATAGGCTCGTGTTCATGGCGATGGCACAAATTTCCCGAATGGAGGAGAACGTGCCTCTAGAGCCGACCTACTGATACCTGATTGGTTCGGGTCAATCACGGAGTAGCAACCATAGATATGTGCAGTCAGTCTAAGCTAAGCTAAGCTAAGTTATTGCAAAAATACATTTCTTCATATATATTTGGAAATTTTACTAAAATTGAAGGAGATTGTCCTCAAAACTCGTCAAAATCTTGAATTTTATCAATCTGACGCAAAATCTGCATTCAGATGATCAAATGGTATTATATTCAGCTCTTAATTTTTGGAAAAAGATTTAGAATTGGTTGAACAAAACGCAAGATATTTGAACTTTAGTTAATAAAAGTTGTAAAACTCAATATTGAGCTAGAACTCAAAAACTGTTCTACTTAAAAAATTTTGAATCACGGTTTTAAAATCAGCGCTAAATTGTGCTTCAAAAATTTTGATCGTTGACAGAAGTTCACGACTTTCGTTTTATTTTGTAAACTAGTTTAATTAATTAATTAATTATATTTATATCCGATGGAAAATTGCCATTTTTAATAAAGGGATATCTCGGAAATATGCTAAAAGTTGCATAAAGTCACAGCACAATTAAAGGTTAAATAAAAATGCTATCTTATACAGGTCAATTGATTAGTTGCTCTTTGTCTCTTCGATGCTAAAATTATGCATGAAAATTGTCATTTTCTTACTTTTTATGGTTGAAATAAACACTAAATTCGATAAATCTATTTTAACGGGTTTTCATTGCTTTGAATGTTCCTCTAGAGCCGACCCTAAAATACATTTTTCGGTTGAACACAGTGTTGCCATATTTAGTTTTTCAATTTTATCTATTAGAAAGTTAAAAAACTTGATTTTGTTTATTTTTTTCTGACAGGCAGTATTTGGACGTCATTTAAATTTGAAAGTTATGAAATTCCAATTTCCCTTGGAACAACTGAAGCTTCAAAATGATAATCTGTAACTTTAATAAAAAGCATCATAATCCACTTTTTAAACGGTTTTTACCTTTTCGAATCTTTTTAAAACTTTGAGAGTTTCACATAATATAAAAAGAAATCGTTGACCTTGAAAAAAAAACTAAAATAAAGAAGAATATATGGCATCACTGTCTTTGTTCAAAATATAAATTTCAAGAAACTTAAAAGTCATATCAACATTCCAAGCTACAAAAACACGTTGATAAGATATTTATCCAATTTAGAGTTTGTTTCAGACTTAAAAAGTGAGAAAGTGACAATTTTAGCACTGGAAAAGACAAAGAGCAATCAATCAGTTGACCTATACAAGATAGGATTTTTAAACAAATTTTCATTAAGCGTTGATTTTCTTACAACTTTGCGAGATATTTCATTGCAAAAATGGTAATTTTCCATAGGAAAATTAAAAACCCAAATTAATCCACCTAGTGTTGATAGTGCCTTTCTCGTTGAATATGTTCTCACGATTTTTCCTGAATCCTGATACTTTATAAGAAAAACAAGCATTTTATCAAAGCCATCATTGAATTGACTCAAAAATTATTGATGGGACATAGTCCGATGTTATGTTCAACGTATGAACAGATCAGAAATATATTAGACTAATCAGTTGACTGTTTGAGCACCTTCATTAACACTGGAGACCAATCAATATCAAGACGATGCTTACAAGCTAAGATGTAACTTTTTACACAATCACAGATCGCTTTGCGTTTTTTTTCTGCACACTTAAGGCTATATTAGGTTACAACATTAATGTAAAATTTGGCAAAAAACTGCAAGCATGTGAAATTTTCCAAACAAACTTCAACCACATTACAGAGCGCGAGGGCGCAACCAGTTGCATCAATATTTTATCCAGTAATTTTAGACGAAAAGGGAAAAGGAAAACTTTTGTTCGGGATTGATGCGATTAATTTTAAATTTTACCACTTCCAGTGGGACACCTAGAACAAGTTCCGGGATTGTACCGATTGTTCCTGATGTGTTCTTAGACTAGCTCCATGCAAAGTGTTAATAAGCTTTCCCAAAAAGTCGCGAATTGATGTACCGCATGCATGAGTGTGGTTGATTTTTGCATTTCGACTGTTCCGGCGAGATATTCGAAACTAGTTCCGGAACACTACCGGTAGTCTTAAATATGGCCTGAGATTATTTTCTCGCTGACCGTTCTTCGCGTTATCGAAGAAGACGTTATTTATTATGCTGCGTGCATACGTTTGGTTTCTTTCTACATTTGACCACTTCCGGTGGGTCTCCTGGAACCGGTTTCGGCACACTATTGGTTTTCCAAAGTATGGTCTATGATTTTTTCTTGTTATCAGGTTACCTGAAAAGTCATTTTATGTGTCGCACTCATGGGTTGGTTCTCCATTACGTTTGACCATTTTCTATGGAACATCAGTAATCGGTTGCGGAACACTACCGGTGGTCCCAAATATGATCTGAAACTATCTTTTGCTAAATCAAGATACCTAAAAGCTGCGATTTGATGTGTCGCATGCATGGGTCTGGTTCAATTTTTTATTTGCTTACTTGCGGCGGGGCACCCGGAATGGATTCCGGAACAGTACCGGTAGTTTCTGATGTTGTCTGATCCTATTTTCTTCCTAACCATTCATTAGGTTATCGGAAAACCCAGATTTGATGTGTCGCATGCACGGGTTTGGTTCACTTTCATATTTGGCCAATTCCAGCGGGGCACCCGGAACCGATTCCGGATTACTACCGATTCAGATAAGTTCTGAGAATATTTTCCTGCTTACTGTTCATAAGGTTATCGAAAACGCCGCGGTTTGATATATCGCATGCATGGGTTTAGTTCACTTTTACATTTAGCCACTTCCGGCGGGATACCTGGAACCGGTTCCAGAACACTACCGGTTCAGATATGTTCTGAGAATATTTCCCTGCTTACTGTTCATCAGGATATCAAAAAAGCCACCATCTGATATGTCGCATGCATGGGTTTGGTTAACTTTTACACTTGGCCACCTCCAGCGGGACATCTGGAATCGGTTCCGGAAGACTATCGGTTCCGATATTATCTGAGAATGTTTTCCTGCTTACTGTTGATCAGGTTATCGAAAAAGCCGTGGTTTGATATGTCGCATGCATGGGTTTAGTTAACTTCTATGTTTGGCCACTTCCGGTGGGACACCTGGAACCGGTTCCAGAATACAACCGGTTCAGATATGGTCTGAGACTGTTTTCCTGCCTACCATTCATCAGGATATCAAAAAAAAAGCCGCGGTTTGATATGTCGCATGCATGGGTTTAGTTCACTTTTATGTTTGGCCACTTCCGGCGGGACACGCGGAACCGGTTCCGGGACACTACCGGTCTATGGTCTGAGACCATTTTCATGGTTAATATTCATCAAGTTATCGAAAATGCCGTAGTTTGATGTGTCGCATGGATGGGTTTGTAGCGTTTTCATAGAATTGCAAAGGTTGAATTTGGGTTCAATCCGCCCTTGATCAAAAATAGAATGAAAAACCTGCCGTAGCTGTCAGCCTCCCTGGAAAGTGTCAGCAAAACCAACACTTCCTGGAAAAGTTAATTTGTCACACACCAACGATTCTCTTGAACTATCCACAACCCACGCTGGATCGGACAGGGAAGGAAAAAGCTGACGGCTCCCTGTGGCACTTCCTGTGTCGGTAGGATTCAAAAAAAATAAGCAAAAACCAAGCTCAGAAAGAAAGCAAATCACAGCATTCCTCATTCCTCACGTTCGCCCATCAGAGCACGACGGATGAAAGGAAGCATTTTAAATGTCAAGCCGCATCGGCACTTCCCCCGGGTTAGAAATTTAAGCCCCTCGTTTCGTACCCTCCTCGTCCGGGTCATTGAAGCGAAGTGGGATGAAAACTCCTCATAAAAAATGACGAGATTGTGCTTTGACTTGTCCGCCTACGCCCTATTTGGGACAACGCACGTTCGGAACTAATCTCACCCAAAACCGGATCATTAATCAGCGAGAGGAAGACTCATTGCCGGGAGGAGTTTTATCGTCGGAAAACTTTCATCCATAGACCTCTGGCTAATCATTCTTTCTAGAAATATCCAATCAAGAAAAATTGCCATTTTACTCACCTGCGCCGCACTAATGATATTATGTTTTCTTAGATTAACTCTGACCGTGGAGTCGTGCTATCAAGGACAAGTCAGGACGCCGCCGCGCCGTCGATGAGAAAGCAAATAACAAAAAACCAAAACGTCATCTAATGAAGACATGGCGTGACAAAAGGAGTTTGGATGGACGTACCATAGCTATTTCAATTTTCTTGATTGGCATCGCACCACAGTTTAGCGAAATGGTTCACCATCGAAATCAGACTATTTCTATAGTCTAACCAGTGGAAAAGTGAAGTCTTATTTCTCTTTGACCTAAGAAACTGAAGTCATTATCTCTGAATTAATTGGGCTGGAAATTTTGATTCTAAGAAGAAAAACTACGCCGAACAATCAGTGCGACATTTAGGAAGCAAATGAGAAAAAGATAAGCGATTACTTTTATTAATATCACATCAAATTATATGCTAGAACAAATTATTTGTACATAACATAACAACTTACATATTTGACCTAATACAATGCATCCTTTCTTTTGTCATTACAGGTAAGTTGCAAGTGAAAAGGTACATCCAGCTATACGTAAATTAGTAAGTAATTAAATATTCAAGATTATCTAATGTTTTTGGCCTAAACCTATGTGTTTTGGTTATTACAGAAAAAGAAAATAACATATGGGAATAATGTTATATTAATTTCCAGAATAGGTGGCTTTGTACAACAAACAAGATAACAAATCCTTTAAGAGTCCATCAAATTGTTCCTTCAATAATTCGTTTAAAAATTACTGCAGACATTGATTTCTTCAGATTTTTTTTATCCAGGGATTCCTGGAAATTCTTCCAGGGATTCGCAAAAACTACCCTGTGATTACCTATGAAACTCCTAATGGGATTGCTTCCGGGATTCCACATGGAGTCTCTTCAGAAATTCCTCCCGGGGGTTCCGTCTGGAAACAACTTCTGGGATTATTTTTAAAATGGCTCCACTCTTCTTGATATTCCTTCAGGAATTCTTTCAGAAACTTCTCCAAGAACTCCTTTTGGAATTCATCTTGGCATTGCTTCCGAGATTCCTCCTGGCGTTTCTTCAGGAATTCCTTCAGGAACTTCTACAGGGATTCCTCCAAGAGCTCCTCTACGTACTATTTTAAAAATTCTTTCAGGATTTCCTCAAGAATTTCAGCGATTTCTTCAATGATTCCTTCTGGGATTTCTTCAGAAACTCCTAGTGGAATTCCATCAGAAATTGATCTTTGGATTTCTTTCTGGGATTTCTCAAGGAATTCCTTAAGGGATTCCTCCTGAAAATGCTTCAGGAATTGTTTCAGGATTACTCTGTGAATTTCTTCAGAAATTCGTCTAAAAATTCTTACAGCGGTTCATCCAGGAATTCTTCAAAAAATTCCACTGGAGATTCATCTAGAAATTCCTCCAGAGATTCCTCCAGGTATTCCTTTAGAGATACGTCAAGGAATTCCTCTAGAGATTCCACCTGGGATTCCTCTAGGGATTCCTCCAGAAATTCCTCCAGAAGTACCCCTGGAGATTTCTCAAGGAATTTCTCAAGAAATTTCCCAGGAATTCTCACAGGCATACCTACAGGAATTTCTCCAGGAGTTTCTATAGGCATTCCTTCAGGAGGGAATTTCTATCCAGGCATTTCTCCAGGATTTCATTCAGGCACTCCTCCAGGAATACCTTCAAGAATTTCACCAGGAATTGATCCAGGAATTCCTCCAGGACTTCCTCTTGAAATTTCTACGGCAATTTCTTCAGAATATCCTCCTCCCGGAGTTGATTGTGTAGACACGCAACTACATTGTTTAGTGGTTTACATAAGAATGACAGTTTATTTAAGAACCTATCTAGTTAGCAATATAATGGGTTGCTACGATCCTACAGATTGTTCCAAGAATTCCTCCAGGCATTCCTTCAAGATTTCATCCAGGCATTTCCCCAGGGACTCCTCCAAAAATACCACCAAGAATACCTCCAGGTATCACCACAAGAATTTCTCCAGGAAATTATTCAGGAATTCCTCCAGGAATTTGTTTAGGAAATTTTCTAGGGACTCCTTCACAAATTCTTTCAAAAATTTCTTCAGTAATTCCTGGAGGATTTATTACAGGGATTCCTCCAAGAATTTTTCCAGGATTTCCTCTACGAATTGTTGCTGGAAGTTCTCCTCCAGGCATTCCTCCAAGGTTTCTTCCAGAGATTTCTCCAGGAATTATTCCACGAGTTCCTCCAGACAATCCACCAGGAATTCCTGCAGGAATTTACCAGGAATCCCTTCAGGGATACTTCCAAAGATTAGACCAGAGATTCATCCTACAATTCTACCGATGATTCCTCCAGTAATACAGCGCAACATTTTTTTGTCTCAAGAGCAAACTTATGTGTCTTTGATAGCCTTTGGGCCGCTGAATCCGAATCGGGGCTCAGATTTGCTCTAGCACGTCACAATTTTGAGCTATACCAGGATGTCTTCAGATTTTTTTTCCAGGAATTCCTTTAGGAACCCGGGGCAGTCCTCTAGGAATACCTTCAGTCATTCCTCCACGAATTCATCCAGTCATTCCTCCAGACATTTCGCCAAGAATTCTTCCAAGCATACTTGCAGGAATTTCTTCAAAAAATTTCTCCAGGGATATCTCACAGGATTCCTCTTGGAGTTCTTCCAGAGATTCCTCCAAGAATTGAAACATGAATTCCTCCAGGAATTTCTCCGGAAAATCCTCCAGAAATTCCGTGAGAAATTTATCCAAGATATCCAACAGAGATTCCTTCAGAAATTCCTCCAGGCAATCCTCCAGGAATTCCTCCAGGCATTACTTCAGGAACTCCTTCCGGCATTCCCCTAAAAATTCTTTTAGAAGTTCCTGTGGGAATTCTTCCACAGATTCCTTTACGAATTTATCAAGGGGTTCCCCAAGGTTTTTTTTCTAGGATTTCTTTAGAAATTTCTCCAGGGATTCCTCCTGGAATTCCAACACGAATTCCTTCACGAACTCATTCTGGAATTCCTCCAGGAAATCTTCCAATGATGCCTTCTGAAAAAGTTCTCAAGGACATCCCCCAAAATTTCGTCCAGGAATTCCTTCAAGAATCCAGGGATTGATGTAGAAATACCTCCAGGTATTCCTCCGCGAATTCATTCAGGTATCCCTCCAGACATTTTTCCAGGAACTCCTCCAAGCATTCTTCAGGAATTCTTTCAGGGGTTCTGCCAGTGATTCTTCCAGGGATTTCTTCAGACATTTCTCCAGGGACTCCTGCCAAAATTCCACTAGGGATTTCTGCAGGAGCACATCCAGGGATTTCTCTAGGAATTCTTCCAAAGATTCCTTCAATAATTTATCGAAGAATTTTTCCAGGGATTCCTATTGGAAGTCTACCAGAGATTTCTTCAGAAATTACTTCTTGGATATATCCAGGAATTTTTCTACTGATTCCCCCAGTAATTCCTCCAGGAAATAATTGAGAAATTCCTCCAGAAGCTGATCCAAAAAGTTTTCCACGTATTTCCTCAGGAACTCCTCCAAGTATTCCTCCGGGATTTTTTCGAAAATTTGCGAGGGGTTCCTTCATAAATTTTGAAAATGCTTCCATCGTCTTTTGCAGGGGGAGATGCTCTCAAGTTTTTTTCTAGAGATGTCTCCAGGAATTCCTGTAAGTTTTTTTTTAATTACTCAAAGGATTTCTGGATGAATTACTCCAGTGATTGCTATTTATTCAGAAGTGTCTTCCCTCCAGAATCTATAAATGATTTATTTCGAGGATTTCTTAAGAAATGCTTCCAGGTCTATTGCAGAAAACTACAGAGATTTTTGTATGTACATTTCAGAGAATTCGAGAAACAGTCCTGATTTTTTTTTTCAAGAATGTCTCTAATAATACCTGTAAAGGATCTGTTAGAAATAACTTCAGAATATATTTCGTGTGGAAATTATTGTGACGGATTTATTTAGGAATGCTTCAACAAATTCCTCCAGGATCAGCCTAGGAATTTGCCAGGATTTTCTTTTCTATGGAAATTTCCTAGATTTTTTTTTATAATTCTTTTCACAGGAAGTTTTGTAGAACCTCATTAAAAAACCGAAGGAAGCTCCCAGCACTCAGAGGGATTCTCGAATGAATCCCTGAGGTCATTGCCAAAGAAGAAGTAATTTGTGAAATATCGTTTGGAAGAATTACCAAATAAATCTCTCGAAACAACTTAGCAGGAGATCCTGTAAGATTTTTTCGAGGAATTCCCCAATTCCATCAGTTTGTAGAGTCAACCGGATTTGTCAACCGACCACCGACGTGAATGCTACAAACCACTTCATTGAACGTCACTGCAGCGCCTTTTCCGGCGAACTTGGATACAGGGCACTGACTCCTCCAAGATTTGACATTATTCTGGGAGATTCCCTCTGGGACTCTTCCAGGAATTTCTGCCAAGATTCATAAAAAGCTTTCATCTTGGATTCTATCGGTATTCCTTACGAGATTTCTTAAGGAATTCTTCCAAAAGTTTAGGATTCCCTCAGGTTTTCCCTTACAGGTTCGTTCCATTGTTCTCACTAGGATTCTTCATGGATTTTTTTTTCTGAGACAACACACAGGAGTTCCTTCTTTGATTCTTCCAGAAGTTTCACCAGAGATTTCTTCGAGGAGCCTTCCAGAAGATCTTTCCTGGTATGTTTCAGAAGTTCATTCCGGATTCCTCCAGGAACTCCTTCCAGAACTCCTGCAGGGAATACTTCAAAAATTCCATAAGGACTCTTCTTGGGATTCCATACGAGATTTCTCCAGGAGTTCCTTCTAAGAGTTTTTCAGGAATTTTTTTCTGGATCTCTGAAATTCACCTAGAAAACCTTTCTGGCAATCCTCCAAAAGCTTCTCCCGATATTCATCCTAGAGCTACTTCAAGGATTGCTTTGTGAACCTTACCCGAAGGAATCTCGAAACGAATTCCTTGCGGAGACATCGAGGAATCCAAAAACTCTTGGAGAAATCTCAAAACCGCTCCTTGACCTCCTGGCAGACTGAAAGATTTGGCCCCTTCAATAAATCCTGACTCGCCGTACGTACTAACTTAATAACTGTCCTTATTCCATCTATGTTCAGATCCCATTGAGATCCACAAGCTCCTTCTCAGGAACTCCTATCCCTACCTATGCGTGAAACCAGTCCCCGAGCAGACGGGAATAGCAACAGCATAATAAAATGTGTTATTTTGGAAAAATAACTGAGTAGCGGAAAGAGTTATTTTCATGTTATTTACATAACATATCCTGTTATAAACTTGTCTGTCATAAGCGGCAAAATAACAAATATTATAACAAAAAAATGTTCCTGGAAGCCTGTTTAATAACATGTTTTGTTAGTTTCAATAACAACTTAATAACAGCGAATTTTGAAAATATTTTAATAACAAATTTGGATATGAATACGTTATTGATAACAATCTGAAAACAAAATTTGCTTTTTTCAGTTGCGGATAGGAACTCCTCCAAAGTCCCATATGCATTCAATGGGATACGCAACAATAGGATCTATTGTTAAATGTTTCATTCATAATTGGGACGCTTTTTTTGTCGCAAGCGATTTCTTATCGAAAACAGAGAGAAACAATAGTTCTCGTTTATTTTCCAAACAGCTTACGATGATAAACTACCGTCGTTTTGAAACCCTTCATTAGGTGGTTTATTGTTTATAAGATTAATTTACATTATTACCTCATTGATTGACACATTTATCTTAGTTAATCTAAGTGGGCTCGATGCAGTGAAATCAATAAAAATAAAATGTCTAAAAATAATCAATGGAGTTCTTGATGACTTATTTTTTTTACATTTTTGTAGTAAATGTGTTGTTCGTCGTTGAATTCCACCAGTTGATTAAGAATGTTTCATAAAATGGCTAACACTCTATTACACTCTCTATTTTCGTATTCATACCTAACTGAAACTGGGACAAAAAAACAGGTATACTTTTCAAAGTGCTTATAAAACAAAAGGCTGATAAGTTGGCTCTGTAACGTAATGTCAGTAAGAAGATGAACTGATGACAAAATCATATTTTCTCTTACAGTTCCTCATGGAATGCTGTGAACAACGAAAATCTCGAATGGTGTAGTTTTGATTGCAAAGCTAGTTATGTTGTAATATTAATGATCAAATATTTGTACTAGTCTCAATGACACAATAATAACTGAACTTGTGCTACAACAAAACAAGTAATTGAAATGTAATTTAAAGAAAATATACCAAGAGCACGATCATAACAAAATAAGATTGCCCAACAGAACATGTTATGGAACGGTGATGACTTAATAAGTTAATAGTAACAAACCGAGATATAAAAACCGGTTTTGTGATTCCGTTGTTATTATTTTGATATTTTTCTCTGCTCGGGTCAGTCTGCGAGAAACCTTATGGAAGATCGGGTAACCAACCAACCAGTGGAAACTTTGGCTGACAGGAAAGGGGGCGGGGGAGGGGGTGGTTGCTTCCTAAGCGTCTGTTTTTCAGGAAGACCGGCTCATAGCAGCGTCTGATCGTCACGTTAGGGGCGGCTGATCGACGTCTGAGTACCAGGGAAGAACTCTAAGATCAACTGTACCCTATGGTCCTCCAAAAAGTAGGAGGTTGGTGTCCTTCCCTGCGAGCCAGACGTAAACATAGCATTACAACAGAAAATCTACTAGAGAATAATACGAACCCACACTACCGGTAACGGCCCCGGCGAACCAAACGGACTTGCGTTCGGAAACTTTGTACGTGAAACAGCCGATCTCTCAACTTCATTGGGAGCACCCGCATACTCGCTGATCTACAGAAGGACCGGTGCAAGTTCATGATAAAGGGCCGATTCTTCAACGTCAGCATAATAAACGTGCACAGTCCACACACACTACGGAAGCACTGATGATGACAAGGACGAATTTTACGCGTAGCTCGAACGCGAGTACGAGCGCTGCCCAAGCCACGACGTCTAGATCATCATGGGAGATCAAACGCTAAGGAGGAGGAATTCAGACCGACGATTGGCAAGTGCAGCCCCCACCAGCAGACGAACGAAAACGGCCTACGACGCATTGATTTCGCCGCCTCCAAAAATATGGCCATACGTAACACTTTTTTCCAACACAGCATCCCTTATCATTAAGCCTGGAAGTCTCCACAGCAAACGGAATCGCAAATCGACCACTTTCTGATTGACGGACGGCATTTCTCCGACATTATCGACGTCAGAACCTATCGTGGCGCCAACATCGACTCCGACCTCTACCTAGTGACAGTGTTGGTAAAATCACACTCAAAGCAGACTCATGAACCGCTCCTGCGTGAGTAAACTCGCGCGCGATTCTGAATCATTTTCTCACGCGCGAGATTTTCATGCAAAATCTCGTTCTCACGAGTCAAGCGCCGAAATCTCGTTCGCTTGTAAAACGAACCCAAATAAATTTGAACGGTATTCAATGTTATTGTATGCTAGATTTGCTTCTGTTCTATCATATAATCCTAAAAACTTCTATGTAAATAATAAGAACACCAAGAAATAACGCAATGAGTGAAATTGCGAGTCAACTCATGCATGATTTTTTCGGCGGTGAGTTTGGGGAGTCAAGAATCGCGCGTGAAACAACTGAAGCGTGAGATTTGAGATTTTGAGTTACCAACACTGCCTAGTGATGGTCAAACTGCGCCCAAAACTCTCCAACATCAACAATGTACGGTACCGGCGACCGCCGCGGTACAACCTAAAACGACTAAAACAACCGGATGTCGCCTTAGCATACGCGCAGAATCTCGAGGCCTCGTTGCCAGACGAGGGCGAGCTCGATAAGGCCCCTCTAGAGGACTACTGGAGTATAGTGAAAGCCAGCCATCAACGACGCAGCCGCGAGCACCATCGGGTATGTGGAAAGGTGTCAATGAAACGAATGATACGACGAAAAGTATAGAGCGATTTTGGAGGAAAATAATGTTGCGCGGGCGGTAATCAAGAGAAAAACGCCAATTGAACGAAGCTAAGTGCGACGAAATGGAACTGCTGTGCCGTTCCCAAAAAATACGGGAGTTCTACCAGAAGATCACATCCCGCCAAGGGTTCGTACCGCAAACCGAAATCTACAGGGATGATAACGGGAGCAACCTGAAGGAAGAGGGAGGATAGAAAGATCCAACTGCCCCGCAGAGTTAGTTAAGGATGCCATTCACCAGTTCAAAACCAGCAAAGCAGCTGCGAAGAATGATATCGTAACTGAACTCATTAAGATGGCTCCTGGAAGGGGGTTGGTCACCTGTCTACACCGGGTGATAGTCAGGATCTGGGAAACCGAACAGCTACCGGAGGAGTGGAAGAATGAGATAATCTGCCCCATTCACAAGGAAGTAATATCCCAGATCATCTTCTGTCGTCTGTCACCTGGAACGAATGAGCCGGTTTTATCGACGGCTGGTGCACAACGAACCAGATATTCACCGTATGGCAAATGACATTATTGCCAGAAAATTGGGAACACTGAAAAAGCTATACTTCCGCCTGAAACGCGAAGCAGCAAAGGTCGGACTGGTGGTGAAAAAGGCAGAAACAAAGTAGATGCTGGTTAACAAAATTGAGTACGATCGGTGATCGGATCCTAACAGCTACGGGAATACCTTCGAGGTTGCGGAGGAATTTGTCTACCTCGGATCCTTACTGACAGCTGACAACAATATGAGTCGTGAAATTCGACAGCGCATCCTGAAGTCGTGCCTACTACGGGCTCCGGAAGAATGCAAGGACGATCTTGGACGGTGTGGGATGGAGAAAGATGAACCACAAGTCACTACACCCTACGGCGAATCCAGCATCCAGATAGTTGTCAAAGCTGGAAGGATACGGTGGCCAGGGCATGTTTCAAGAATGCCGGACAACAACCCTGTTACGTGAGAATGGTTTTGCGAACCCCTGAGTCAAACCCCGGAGCATGTGTTGTCAATCTTCGGTGTTTTGTGCTCTGCTTCGTTTGTGTCAAATGCTTGTTTAAGAATAAACAATGCGAACAAGCAACAGCACGGGTGCAAGAACCAATCTCGTTCCTTGCAAAAACACCGAAGATGTAAGTTAATAATTAGTTAATTGTATGTAGTATATAGTAAATCTAATATTTAAAAAAAAAACAATAAATTTCAGCTTTATAGCATGACGCAATATTAAATGTCGTGTTTTCATCAATATTGGCCTGCTGGAAGATCGGTGCCCTTCGTTGCTGTTCGCAACAAACCCTGAAAAGTTGGTGATCGCTGCTGATCTAGTTGGCCCAAAAAGGTGTGGAGCGCAGAGAGCACGATGAATGGACCAGGAACAAGTGACCTGGCGAACACTACGCGTGACCAAGAATGGCTAATTTGCTTGAATAGTCGTGTCGATCTGTATTTTACTACATATTATGCTTGAGGTTGAATTTAGCATCAACAAGAAAGAAATGCAGATCCAACGGCTAATAAACTGCATGTTTATAGGTAAATATATCTACTGTTGGTTTAAGCTCAACTCACACCATTCTTTCTCCAATCATAAATTCAATCAATTAATCTACAAAATGATTTCCCGTCAACAAGCCATTCTTTCCGCCTCTGAGTCACGAAGAGAATATCCTCGTCGACACAGGAAATACCCGGACGCAAAACATATACATTATCAAATGCAAAAAATGAGCCCGGTCTAACCATCCAACATGCGATCGTCAGGTGAGAACAAAACAAATGACTAATAAATGTTTGAATTGCAAGCAAAACAAGTTCCGCCCCATCTGAGCGCCACCTCCCCTCATTTGCAGTTCTCTTCACGGTTGAGCCTTTGCAAAAACAAGCCACTCATTGAGAAGAGCTTAGGCAGCCCGCCAGGCACAGGAGTCAAGTGCGCGCTCTGCCGCCGGATTTAATACAATTAATTTGCATATCGGAAATCGTTAAACTGCACACGAGACCCGGCCGGTTGTCGGCGCGGCGCAGCGCGGCTGAGCTGCCTTCATGCATACCTACCGGCTTGTTCGTGTGCAGCTTTTTCGATGCTGTCGACCGGCTGGCTTCTGGTCTGACGCTATGCGCCTAATATCTATTCAAAGGAAATCCCCGGAATCGAGTGGCACGGGGTGGCAAAATTTTCCGGCCATGGGCGTGTGGAGGAGGATTTTGATCTACGAGGGACTGTCACGTTGCGATATTATGGCATCACTTCAGCACCATCCTGAAGACATTTAAAATGCATAGCAGACCACAAGCTAAGGATGCCTTTATATCTGTATGGTATATTCTGAAAATCTGTATTCCATACAAAATCCGTATCTGTATCCATTTAAAAAAAAATAACAAATAATAAGTGCACTAACTCAAAAATCTGTATTTCGTGCAAAACGCAATGAGTACGAACACCGTCGTTAGGATGACAATGGGTCAAAGGTGCGAGATTTGGTCAAAACATTATCCACAATAGCTTGCGAATTTCAAATCAAAAAATTTATGGTGTCATCCTCGTAGTTGCCAGCAGTTCCTGTCGAAAAATTAGGTTACTAGAGCAATTAGTTATTTTTTGATAAAGAGACGAACCAGCCAAGGGCTGAAAGTCTCTCAAATAAAGATAAATCAATCAATCAATTATTTTTTGATAAATTATAGAAAAAAAAAAAACTAGGCTTTTTAGAATCTCAAACTCAAAGCCATTATATTATGTAGTATTGATAAATAGTATCAACCTGGACCAGAATTTTATTTACTTGCTTTGTTGTCAATGTGGAACAAATTCGGTTCCCTTCCCAAATCCTCGAACGCAAATTGCATCGAAAACCGATTTTCAAAAACATGTTTTTGCCTCATAAACCTTCCTTGGGTGAAAACTAACAGAACACAACAAAAACGAACCTAATCCGGCGTTTCGTTCGTGATTTATGCGCGGTCCCACGTATGCCACTGCATTTTTTATATGGATAGATTGACGTACTCCAGTATTATTTTTTCATCGTGCATGCATTACCAAAGGTCACAAAAGTTCAGCCTATTGGACGCAGTGGCTTAATTTCCCCAAGGGAAGAAAAAAAAGGTCACATTCCAGTGATCACAGGACTTTTTCATGCAAAGATTCAAAAGTTATAGAACAATGAATGAAGTATGCATTTTTGGCCCACCCCCAACGACGGTACTAGAAAAACTGTATTTAGAATTAAGAAAATAGTGCATACAACTGCATCGGATGCAATCTAAATGTTGGGCGCATAAGCAGGCTGATCCTAATGTCGACCGATTCTTGTCTTGTGGTTGAACGGTTCACTCCGGTAGCCAACAATTTTAAATTATCAGTTACAAATTTATCAGGTTTTCATTTTCAAGTTTCATGGAAATTTCACAAGCGTTTCGGAGAGATTCTCCGAGGGGGCCTGGGATTCCTTAGGGCTTCTAAAGGGGTTTCAGGGATGTTTCAAGGAAGTTTCCAGGACTTTCAAGGTGTTTCAGGAAGGTTCCGGGACGGGTTTCCAAGGGATTCATATCCCAAGTAACATTTGAAGTTTTGTTCTGCTCTATATGGGGTTTTCATGACCAATTTTATAAAACTTGCAATTAAATTTATTCAACCATCAAAATCTCTTGATAACCTTTTTAAGAGCATCATCCGGCTAAGTGGACCACGCTCGGAGAGGTTTTGCAAACCTAATTAAGAGTAGCAATAAAACTGTTTTAAAACCTAGTTGAAAAATTTTCTATACTCGAAAAGAGGTTAAGATGATTGTTGTTGTTTTTTTTTTTCAACAAAAACTATGACAGCTCAAGATGCAGAGAAGCTTCTTCAAGGGCACATCAAATTCAGGAGGAGATATCATTCGCAAGTGGAAAGCGATCATTTCAATGTAATATAGAATGCTCCTGAAACCCTCTAAAACTCACTGGAGCATACTGTTACGTTCCTGGAGCCCTATGTCACGTCCCTGAAATCTCTCGAAACTGCCTGGATCCCACTGGAACAAATTGGAACGTCCCTGAAACTCATTTGTTTATTCCTTGTTGGGTATATAAGTCACTAAAACCAGTTGTTAGGTCCATTGTGACACTTCATAGAACGCACATCCTCCTGAAACACCTCTAGAACGCCCCTGGATCCTCCTGACACACCCCTCCGAAACATACTAGAATACCCTGGAACGTCCCTGAAATCGCTGATTCACCCCTGCGACCCCCTAAAGCCCTTTGAAACTATTCTGAAACTTCTTAAAAAAGCCCTGAAGAACCTTGAAACCACCCCCCCCCCTCCCTCTGAAATCCGCTTGAATATCCTAGAACATCCATGAAAACCCATGGAACGTGCCACAGTGATAGATCGCCCCTGTATCCGCCTGAAACCCCCTAGAACACTCCTTAAACTCTCAGAAACCTCATGGAATACACTAGAATGCCCCAGAAACACCCCTGAAATTCTCTAGAAAGCTACTAAGCTACTGAAACCCCTTGCACCACCCACCGAACCCAGAATACTACAATTTCCCTGCAACCCAATTACACGGCCAATAAAATCCCAAGAAACGCCACTGAAAAGTCCCTCGAATGCCCCTGGATCCCCCTGGAATACCCTTAAAACTTCCTGGCATTCCACTGAAACCCCTTGAAACCCCTGTAAAGCTCCTTAAATCTCTTGAAAACAACTAGAACGCCTAGAAACATACATAAAACGCTCAAACATCCCCTGGGACAGCCTGAAACGGCTCTAAAATTCTATGAAACTCTCATGAATACCCCAGAAACCCCTTGAAGACTTCTGGAACGTTCCTGAATCCGCCAGGAACACCCCTGCCCTTTTTCAAAATAAATAGGCCCTGATGAAGATCCCAACCACAGGATCGAAACGTTGGATATGATCGAAAATAATCAACGCTTTTCTACAACTAAAACATACCATGTTATTAAATAGTTTGTACCGTTTTTGCTGCTAAAACGTAGATTCTAACCATTACACGATGGGAAAAATCCATTCAATCCATTTCTGACATTAAAAAAAAAATGCGAAAATTCTGTTGCTGCTAAAATTGTTCACTGCACGGCACACGAGAAGTGCTGTTCGAGCCCGTATGAAGTTGATCATCAATATTAACTTCTTTTCTCGATCAGCCTAGATAGCTGTGTAGTGTCGGTAGCGTTTGTCTCAATTGGCTAAGAATAACACACGGACCGCCTGTTCCGGTGGTAAGAATCCACCAACAGGTGACCCCTAATTCATGGTGTGATGCGGTTTTATGCTTACCGTGCCTAGGAATGAATGGCTCGGGGGGTCTAATAAAAACCTAACCGCTAACGGGGCCTGTGGAGTACCAGGGCGCCCTCCACAGTATGTAGCCCTTACTGCGCTAACCGGAGCAATGCACAGTGGCTGGCCTCCATACAAAAGTCGGACAAAACCTCAAATGTTAACCGAAATTGCTAAAATTCACAGGTTATGATGATTTTAGTTCCCTAAATCTATTTCTTATATGGAACTTATCATATATTTTGATTTTACTATATTAGGGTGGTTCAAAAGTTTGAAATCTGCTGATTATGGAAAGCATGTAAAAATAATCGATAATAAGCTATCACGATGTGCTTTCTGAACGTAGATTTTGATTAGGCTTTTAATTTGGGGGTTCTTAAATCATGTATTGGTATTGAAATAAACTATAATTGTGTATTTGTTTCTGTTAGGGTGGTCCAAAATCTTCAAAACTACATAAATCATTAGAAAAAAACATTTACCTACATTTTCTTTCAATGGATCAATTCAGATACACACTAATGTTTGCTGACAAGACGTGGTCTATTCTCAGGGACTGCCCATAGACCACGTGACATTGTACGGTGGGTGCACGGAGGTGTGTTAATTCAATCGTTATGGGGTCAGATAGTCTAATATATAGTGTAGTGCGTAAAATTTGAACTGCTTTTCATCAATCTCGTTTCAACAACTTCATATATGCTCTTCCGAGTTTGGGTTTTAAGGTACATCGATCCCTGCTATCACTTGTGAAGCAACCGAAACAACCCTGTCTATAAAGAATTGGCAATTCATATTCGCAATTTTGAAGGGAGTTTTTGATAAACGATCATCAGAGATCGGTAATCATATTTATGAACAGTAGAGTTCCAGCAAATGTTTTCAAAATCTTTATCACTCTGTGTGTCGTTCAGTAGAAATGTGTTGAACGAAACTGCATGAATAACATACAATAAAACTTCAAATTTTAAAAACCAATAAAAGGGGTTTTACTAAAGAGCGTAAATGTTCGTTTCATGAAATTGCGATTAAAATATTCAAAGATTGCCTTGGTGATCGCGACGTTTATGCAGAAAAATATTAAACGTAGCGTTTAACGCCGTTTAGTGAATTCCTTTCATATTGTTTAGATGATTATTGCTTTGAACTGTAGCGATTTGCGTGTAGAAAAGATACACGTAGATGTCGAAGAATTTGTGTCACTATATTTTGAAACTTCGATAGAAGTTCGTGAAGAGATTGCTTCCAAGGTCAAGGTATGGATGAATTTAACCTTGTAGTTTTATCTGAAAGTTTGCCGAATAACATTGGGGTCGCAAACGTATAACAAAGTCGTGAGCGAGCTGTGAAGGCAACTCTCCACGCGGTGAATGTAAATTTCATTCACGCTGTAGAAAGTTACCTTCACATCTCGCTCACGACTTTGGTATACGTTTGCGACCCCAATGTTATTCGGCAAACTTTCAGATAAAACTACAAGGTTAAATTCATCCATACATTGTTTTTCGATAGCATGCTTCTGAACTGAGATAATAGCAAATGAATGTAAATTTTCGCAAATGAATGGTTGCAACCTTGTCCAAGGTTGTTGAGCAATTCTAACGATTAGGATGAATCAAAGAAACAACCAGTGTAAGAAAATCAATGAGTAATGGTTTGTAGTTATTTTTACATGTTTCCACGGTTGTTTATGTCTTTCTTTTATTTTGAAAGAACGGATTCTTGTGTTCTTCTGTCAAAAAATAAAATAATATTTAAAAAAATAATAATAATAAAAATGTTAAAGCTGTGGCCATTACATTATTACATTATCAGACAAAATTTTCACCTATATGGTTTCGTATTATGCGATTTACACAGTGTATTCTGTGCATCCTCGCCTTTGGCGTTTTCCAATCGATACCGATTTGGTTTTATTGTTGCTGTTCTTTGTTGTGCTGTTGTTGCGAAGATTTTAATCTTACCTAGTTTGGGTAGTGGCTACGGTTAGGATAGCTCAGATCAATCTTCAGCATAAAAGAACAGCAACGATCAATCTTTGCAGACTTATGCAAAATGGTACAGCCCAAGTGGCCTTGGTACAAGAACCTTACTTTCGTAAGGGAAATTTCTATCTAGGAAATCTTGTGAACCCGGTGTTTGCTACTTACATGAAATGGCAAACTCGCGTGTCATGCTTCGAGCCTGTGTGCTTGTCAACAACGCAATAGTTGCTACACTCATCTCTGAACTAACCACCAGAGATGTATGTGCTATCACAATTGATGTATCTGTTAGAAACCTCAACAGGAAATACGTATATTGTTCGGTTTATTTACCGCATGATGAACCATCCCCTACGGATGCTTTCAAGCAAGTCATCACATACTGCACTTTAAAAGGCTTTCCGCTAATTGTTGGTAGTGAAGCTAATGCTCACTATATAATCTGGGGCAGCTCAGACATCAATTTGAGAGGCTCCAGTTTGATGGAATACTTACATAAGTAGTACAGATCTTGGAATACTTAACACAGGTAATCGCTCAACCTTCATGGTATCTGCTAGAGAGGGAGTGTTAGACATAATGCTTTACTCTAGCAGAATTAAATAGTCACGAGCTGACCAATTGGCATTCGTCAGATGAAGAATCTTTATCTGACCATCGCTACATCTTTTTTGAACATGTAAAAACTTCGCAAACTTTGCGTTTCAGGAACCCCCGTGTTGTGACCGGAGGTGCCATTCTTGATCATCAGTGCGCTCTTCATTTCAGTTCTTTACTGCTCAACATTCGTCAAACGACTGATTTTCCATTATCCTGATTTTGACATACAATAGTTAGCCATGCTTGCTATGATAATTCTTTTTGCATACCATGCTCTATTCTTAATCACATATCGTACCCACTGTCCATCTCAACATTACTTCCCATCCCTACTCTGACTCACAAATCACAGTTTGTTAATGGTTTCTGCTTCTCTAGTCCTCGTTTCGTTTCTCTCACGATGATCATGCCTGTTTTTTTTTGTTCAATTATTTTTCAAACTCTACTTAATACCTTAATACTCAGAAAGAAACCAGTGAAATTGTCCAATAAAAAAAATAATAACCAATAGTCTTGTTGTTGTTGTTGTTGTTTATTTAACTTATAATTTTGAAAGAGGGAAAAGCCCCTTTGAGTGATTTCCTAACCAATAGTCTTCCAGCAGATTATTTTCTAATTATCATTTTTTTCTGCTCTGCTGATTTAACGTCGCGATTACCAAGGCAATCTTGGATTATTTCAATCGCAATTTTATGAAACACCTCAATAATCAAATAATCATGACTTACACTCTTTAACCTGTTTAGTAAATCCTCTAGTAAACTTAACTTCTCAACCGTCATTAGTTTACATTGGTTTTAAAATACAATAAATCTTAAAAGTACACTTTATCAATTTTGACATAGAATGTATTAGCCCTTGCGGTCTTGATTACGATTGAAGAACCCTACTTTTCCAAATTTGTCTAACTGTAAAACTATAGCCCAACACCGTAGCAGTCATCGTTTAATCCATGCTTCCCCATTATTTTGCTTCCAAATACTATTGCATTACATGCATGTCATCAGGTTAGCCATGACTATCCGGTTTTCCATGTATCGTTACTTCAGAGTTTTTACTGAAACTAGAAACTTTCACAGGTTGCATTAGGGTAATTTTTGACCCAAACCTTAACGTCAACGAGCTGTTCCCAGTATGGTGCATTAGGAAGGTTAAATCGAATGCCAGAATACCAGAAAATGTTGCTATTTAAACTCAAACTGCATGTCGTTTTGGAATAACAATAATTGTCCAAAATAAACTTTTTGGTATTTCGGTTTATCCCAGGACAAACAAACACACTATGAAATATTTCCAACATGTTTTGCATGTAACGTTTTTCTGAATCAATGTATTCTTCAAGTTTATCAGTTTTTATTCGTATCAACTCATAAACCATTTCAAACAAAGCTTGATTGGAAGTACTACTTGGTCTGTAATTTTCGTCTTATTTCCACTTTTATTTTATAAATAATTATGTATTCGATTTTCCACAGATAAATTCAATCGTATTGCACAAGACAGCCAATGGTACTTTGCGGTAATATGCATTATTATGCTAGCATATATCTTTCGACTCCTGCTGTATTTGAGTCATAATTTAAATAAGATACTCCGCCTTCTCAATCGGAGACGATTCTTGCAGAGCTCTCTGATTTTGCTATAACTATAAGATACTCCGCTTTCTCTAAATTAGGTTTACTCAACGATAATCTGCCTTTTCTATCAGAGACCATACTTTATTTATTAAGTACTCCGCCTTCTCTATCGGAGACTTATCCTTATAAGGGTATTCTGCTTATTTTATCAGAAACTTTTGTTTCGTTCGCAGGTATTCCGCCTTCTCAATCGGTTACCTGTTTCATAAGATCTCTGCCTTCTCAATCAGAGTCCATGATATTTTGTTTGGATACTCCATCTTCTCTATCGAAATTCCTTTTGAGGGTCCTCTGCCTTCTCTATCAGAGCCCTGCAGAATTTGTGGAACTCCGCCTTCTCTATCGGAGTCCACTTCAGGATTAACTGACTCTTTTTCAGAGTACAGTATCGATTTCAGATTTCATCCGCAGTTCAAAAACCTTTTTAAAATTTGCCATTTATTCTTGAGCGCTTCTAATAATTCAATGATCCAGGAATTCAACATCTTGAGGCATCAAACTCCGGTTGTTTGGAGGCTCGACTGCACCATTGTTGTGACCGGAGGTGCCATTCTTGATCATCAGTGCGCTCTTCATTTCAGTTCTTTACTGCTCAACATTTGTCAAACAACTGATTTTCCATTATCCTGATTTTGACATCCAATAGTTAGCCATGCTTGCTATGATAATTCTTTTTGCATACCATGCTCTATTCTTAATCACATATCGTACCCACTGTCCATCTCAACACCCCGATCAACAAACTGGGATTTCCTTACCGATTTGGTTGCAGCCAAATTTCATGGATACTCACCATCCATTCACACCAAAAATCGATTGAGGGTTTCAGCAAAATTTTGCTGAATTTTGCTGAGCTGAAGGTTTCAGCAAAAAAAAAAAATACTGAAATTCAGTAAAATTTTACTGATTTGTTCAGCAAACTCTGCTGATCACCAGTAACGTTTTGCTGAAATTCAGAAAACTTTGCTGAAAGTTCAGCCAAAAATTTTGCTGGACCCTTCAGCTCGGCAAAATTCAGCAAAATATTGCTGAAAGCGTTTTGCGTGTTGACACTCCAAGCGATTTAGATGATGCCGTCGATACTACAACGGCTTTCATCATGGAAGCTTTTGAAGAAGCTTGCCCTCTGCGGTCTGTGAAGACCACAAGCATTGGCGTAGCAAGGGGGGGGGGTCCAGGGGTGCCTGGCACCCCCTAGAACAAATTTGGCACCCCCTAGAATTTTTCCTTGACTGTTGACACTCACCTAAAATTTAAAACTTCACACAATAATTACAATATTTAATAATGGCATATTTAAACAAAACTTTAGCACACCTGGAATTACTTATATACCTGTTGTATATTTTGACGTTTTGGATATTGGTAAGAATAATCAACAGGCTTCTCCATGGATTCCTCCAGAAATACCTATATCTATTCATATAGTGATTTCTTTAGGCTTCCTTTGTGGTTTATTCCGATTGTGCGATATTTGCCAGAAAACCATTCGCCAGAATGCCATTGGCCAGAAAGACATTTGCCAGAAAATACCATTTCCCAGAAAACCGTTTGCCAGAAAGAACCATTTCCCAGAAAACCATTTGCCAGAATGTACCATTCCCCAGAAAGTACCATTTCCCAGAAATTTTCCCTAGTTCTCAATCCAGAAGTGTTCCCAATCTAATGATAATTTAAAAAATTCTTATTGAAAAATAAATCGTGTTTTTTATTTGTTTGGGATCGATTAGCCCACAATAACGATTTCAAATTTATTATATGCGAAAGTTAAATAAATTACCGGAACTGATGTAAGAGCAAACAAGAAATGATTTTAGAGTAACTTTTAAAGAAAAGCCTATAGTTTGAAGAGAGGCAAATCACTGTGAAACAAAAAAATGATGTGAACTTAAACCTTTCAAACTTCACAATACATTAAATCATCGATGTTATTCAAATATTTCATTGCGCACAACAGCTTATTTTTTCAATTAGAACATTTCCACAAATTTGTCTTGTGGACAAGTTGATCATGATGTGGATCCAATTGATCAAATTTTATTTTGGCGGAATTTGAGCAGTACTCATTAAAGATTTTCCTTTCTTCAACACATAGAATGTTCTTCCCAGCTTTTACTGATATGAAATTTTTGGTTTTACTTATATTTTTCAAAGATTCCCTGCTTTCAATTGAAAGTAATTTTTTAAGCTTATTTTTGACAATAACAATAACATTAAAGAGATCATGTTTGTGCCAAACAGCAAAATTACCCGGAATTGTTGATCACAGACTTAAATCAACCGAATACCATAAACAAAAACCTATTGGAAGCAACGAGTAAAATACACAGAAATAATAACTCAAGTGACGGTTTTACCTATACCATTAGCCTGACTGTCACTGCCCGAATATCACTTGATCAAATGCTATAAAAAGCTTATTCTTGAGGAAATTAATTCTAATAATTCCAGCAGAGTTTTTTCCTTCTTTTAATCATCTGCTGTTCTTTCTGGATGAACTTCTTAGTTTATTTGCGCCATGTCCAACCAATATATTCCCTTATCACGGTAATTGTAACATGTGAGCTTAACATATTTGGGCTTTGGTATTATGGCTAATGGCGCTTCGGTTACTGTTGTAGAATCTTAATATCAATGGTGTTAAGGCATTCGACTGAAGGCCATTGGGTCGAATGTCATTTGGTCAAAAAGTGCCGAATGGCCATATTTTTTTTTCGTTTTCTCCTTTTATGCTGTTAAAATAACTGTTGAAGTTGGAGCTACTGTATTTTTACCATAAATCTTTCCTTCTTTTAAATATAGGAACAATAAACGGGTTTAAGATCTGTTATTTTTTTTTCAATAATTTAACTATTAGTCCCGCAATACCAATATTGCTTTATGGTTCTAACATAATCAACAATTTATGCCAAAAACTAGTCTTACAATGAAACTAGAAAGAACAGCCTGTGTTTAGAAGAAGAAAAAATTCACTATTTGAACTAGCCAAGTAACCACGGTGCTGAAGCCTTATTGCATGCAGATATACGGTGTATTTAGAACAATCATTACTTTACATGAACATTTAAGGTTGATTTAAAGTGGAAATGGCAATTATGCGACTGAACTAAGATTATAACAGTGTTATATTAATTTGATTCTATAATTGACCATATCCACTTCAAATCAACCTTAAGGTTGCTTGTAAAGTAATGATTGCTCTAAATACATCGTATATCTGCACGCAAAAAGGCCATGGTTACTTGAGGAGAGAATAGTTTAATTGTAGAAAAAAAGTTTTTTGCTTCGAAACCGTTGATGTTCAACTAGTGAATTTTGCTTTCTTTTAAACATAGGCTGTTCTTCTTAGTAAGTAAGACTAGATTTTGACATTAATTGTTGATTGTGGTAAAACAATACTGAAATAATAATATTGTAGAAGTATCAGCTAGTTATTGGAAAACCGAACAAATTTAAGAAACCGTCCCGATTCCTGTTCCATAATCACTGAATAGCGATTCGTGATCATTATTCTATCCATTGACCAATCGGCCTAATGTACTTCGGTCAGCTGTATTTTCACCATACCAGATGTTTGTAGACCTATGCACTTATAGTCTGTTTTACGGAACGACAACAGTGTTGATATTGATATTCACACTCACGGGCTTGGACGCGACCTCCTATCAAATTTTCATTCATGAAATGAGTGATCAGCTGATCCAAAACGTCTCGTAAAATGGCTCATAGCCTAGTTACATCGAAGTCTCGCGCTTAGTATTATACAGGCGTATCTGTAATGATCGATTTCTCTTCATCGATTTTCTCTTTGCTTAATAACTATCGGTGAATCATTTCCAGTTGTTTTTGTTGTTCTAGCCCTAGTCGTCCTTTATCGAAACAAACCAAGAGATCATCCTAGCAGTGAACATATCAAATTATTGTAAAAGATTGAAACTGACGACATTTTTTATGTTAATGGACTGAAATTAATTCTTAGAAAATGGAGAAAATTTCTATTTGCCCGAAAGTACCATTTGCCAGAATGTACAATCCCCAGAATTTAATATTTAATATTAAATTCTGGGGATTGGTAAATTCTGGCAAATGGTACTTTCGGGCAAATAGTATTCTGGCAAATGGTACATTCTGGCAAATGGTTTTCTGGCGTTTGTCATTCTGGCGAATGGTTTTCTGGCGAACGGTTTTCTGGCAAATATCGCACAATCGTTTATTCCCGATATTTTTTCAAAAAACTTCCGTTAGGATTCTCTAGGCAGTCTTGATGGGGTTATACTTACTGGAAATTTCTGCAGAGATTGATCCAGCAATTTCTCTTAGAATTTCTTTGGATATTCTTATTGTTGCGAAGAGGCATTGGTGGACCGACTCTTTCAGCGGACAGATTGAACAGCAATCAGTAGTTTGCTTTCTACATGTCCGCTGAAAGAGTCGGCCCACCAATGCCTCTTCGTTGTTGGGAACTGCCAACAAGGGAAAATTTTCCAAAATAATAATCCCGCAATTAAACGACCGTTATTGGGTTTACTGGTAGGTGGATTATTATTTTCCTGTAATAGGTATAATTCTTGTTTGTAACGATGCAGCAATATGTGTTGGTTGATTATCAAATAAAGAAAAAGGTTCGTTCTAACTTACGTTTAGTCCCGTCTTACATACGTCCAATTTGAGTCTAGTCTATGAACCAGTCTAATGTTGGTCAAGCTATGTCGCTATCTGTTTCTCCTGATTCGCGCCGAGCAATATGTTCAATCGTCACTCAAGTCGCACTACTAATCCGTACTGTAATTTTAAGTTAAACGTAAGTAATTGCATGTGTTTTAGTTGATAGTTTTTTTTTTACCCCACTAGTTTATAATTCTTCATTTAGGTTAAGGGTATGATATGTAGTTGCTTTAAGATTCCTGTCAAACTACACAACACATTAGAAACATATATAATTTCGTAATTGCATGCCACTACCTTTAGAAAGGAAACTATTTCACTTTGAATATTAGTATAACTTCACTTAATGACTATTTGATAGCACTTCAAGATCTTTAGTTTTAATATTGAATCTTGCATGCCAGCAACACAACATGATCTGCAATTTTTCAGTTGTCACATCTATTGTGTCTCTTATGAACGATACAGACTCACCAGTATAACTGTGTAGGGAACTGTCGTCCCGTGTCATTTCACTTTCTCCGCTATTATCGGCGAGGGGTAATCAATCAGGTCGCCTAGAGACACCGACACCATAGAGGCGCGGCGTATTCGCCAACACTTATTATGATACTTCTCTGAATTCGTCTAGGGATTCCTTCAAATTTTTTTTTATTGGGATTCCTTCAGAGGTTTCTGGTGGGATTATTCAAGACAATCTTCCTGGGATCCTTTCAGAATTTCCCGCGGAAATTCTTCCAGGAATTCCTTTAGAGATTTTGTTCGGAGATTCTTTCAGAAATTTTTCATAGCATTCATCCAGGAATTGTGGCTAGGATTCCTGAAGCAACTCCTGCTGCAATTCTTCCAGCAATTTCTCTTAGAATTCCTCCAAAAATTCTCTCTGTGATACCTTAAGGAATTCTTCTAGAGAAATTCTTCCAGGAAATTTCTAAAAATCCTTGCAGGGATTCTTCCACAGATTTCTTCAAGGGTTTATCCAGGACTTCATCCAGAGGCTCTTCCAGAAATTCCACAGGGGATTTCTCCAAGAATTTCTATTGACCTTCCTCCATAAATTCCAGCTGGAATTCTTCACGAAATTCTCATTAGGACTCCTTCAGAAATACTTCGGCCGACCCTTTCAAGGAGAATTGTAGGTATTCCTCAACGAACTTCTCTTGAGATACCTCCGGCATTCCTGTTTCTACGATTTCTCTAGAAATTACTTCTATGATACCTCCCGGAATTCTAGGAATTCCAGATATTCCAGCTGGGATTCCTCAAGCAATTCCTGTGGTTCTACCAGCTAATCTTCCTCCAGAAATTCTAACTGTGGTATCTCAGAAATTATGCTACGGACTCTTCTAGAGCTATCTCCTGGTTTTTCTGCTGGGATCTTTCCAGGCAATCTCCCTGGAGTTCTTGCAGAAATTCCTTTGGTTGTTCTACTAGGGATTTATTCAAGGACTCATCCAGGAATTCCTCCAGAGATTTTATCCATAGATTCCTCCAGAATTTCTTCATGGATTTCCAGAACAACTTTTGGCCTTACTCCAAGAATACTTCAAACTCCTCCTGCGATTCTTCCAGCAATTCCTCCAGAAATTCTTACAATGATACGTCCAGAAATTCCTATACGAATGGATTTTTTCCCGGAAATCTCCTGCGGTTCCTTCAGGGCCTTCTCTATAGATTCTTCTAGAATATCTCTACCAGTTCTTGCAGGGATAGGGGCTACTCTAGGTATTCCAAGGATTTTTTTCTTTGGATTCCCCCAGGCATTCCTGATGGGGTTTATCTAGAAATTCCTGTATAGTTTCCTCCAGTAATTCATCCTAGGGTTTCTGCTGAGAATTCTACAATAATGTATTCCAGAATTCTTCTAAGAATACCTCCTGAGATTTTTTCAGAAGCTCTCCGGTGATTCCTCCAGGAATATTTATCTAAGAAATTTTATCCAAGGATTCTCTCATAAATTTCTCATGGAATTCTTCCAGGAACTCCTCTTGGCCTTCCTCCAGGAATTTCAGCTAGATTTCCCAAGCTATTCCTGCTGTGGTTCTTCCAGCAATTCCTTCTAGGACTCTTCCAGAAATACTTACTACAATACCTCCCGGAATTCTTTTAAGAATTTTTCCAGGGATTCCTTTAAAAACTTGCTAGGATTATTCAAAGCAATCTTCCTAGAAGCCTTGCAGAAGAACCTCCGGTGTTTCCTCCTGAAAATCCCAAAGGATTTTTTTTCCTGGATTTTCTCCAAATGTTTCTCATTGGATTCCTCCAGGAACTCCTCTTGACTCTTCTTTCCAGAATACTTCCAGAAATGCCTTTGATTCTTCCAGGATTTTATCTAAAGACTCATCCAGAAATTCCTCTAGCGTTGTTATTCATGTATATCTCTAGAAATTATTCATGGTATTACTCCTGGAACTTCTCTTAGCCTTCTTCAAGGAATTCCATCTGAATCCCAATAGAAATCTCTAGAGGAATTCCTAAACGAATTTCGGGAATAGTTGGAATTTCCAGAGAAATCCTAGGAGCTACTACTAGGGAAATCTCTAGTGAAATCCTACAGGAATGTACGAAGAAAACTTGTAGTTAATTAGAAGGCACAGAATGTTTCTAATTGATAAATTAAAATGTGAATTTGTGAAAAAAAAAATCTGTTGGGATTCGAACCCACTACTCCGTATTCGCTAGACCACAGTATGGCCATTTCTTTGATTTTTCCCTCGGCATAGTTGTTTTTTTTGGTTGAAAATTTCTGCGGGACTTTCATTGGAATATGATCAGCAATTTTTTTTTTTGATTTTTGTTTTCTATAATTTCAATGGTTATTTCTCTGAAATTATTTCAATAATTTCTTTCTCAGTTTTTTTGCAAATTTCTCAGGCAATTTTATCGTTATTTTTTTGTAATTCTTTAATTAAATTATAAAGAATTACAAAAATACGATAAAATTGCCTGAGAAATTGTATTTATATTTATTGCCTCCGAAAATTTCTGAACTGGAAATTCGGAAATCCTCAACTCGACTTCCTCAAAGAATAATCTAGGAAATTCACGAAAAACTTACTGACAAATACCCAAAGAAAATGCCGGAAAAATTGCCATTAAAATTACCTTAAAACTTTCAAAGTAGTTACCAAAGAATTTATATAAGTATTACCAAAAGAATTCCTGAAGAAAATTTTTGAACTTTTTTTTAAAAGCCGAATTCAATCTCAAATTAAATTGTCGAAATATATTCTACAGAAATTTCCACAAACATTCACAAAAAAAATCATGAAATTCTAAAAGAAAAATCCGAAATCATCAAAGGAATTTCTTAAGAAAATTTAGAAAGAATTCTAAAAGTAATTGTCGTAGAATCACCGTGACAGATTTTTTATAGTACCACCAAAGATTTATTTTTAAAATAAATTCCCGAATGAAAACTTTAAGAAATTTGCTGAATCTATTTCCAAAGGAATTACCGAACAAGTTTCTAAAGTACTAATCGAAGTTTCCAAAATTTCGGAAGAAATTGCTGATGAAGTTAACAAATAAATTTTCAATGCAAACAACATCGGGATTGCCGATCCAAATAATAGTAAAGGTCCACGGTGATTATCTTCAACCGATTGCCGAAGGTATTCTGAAATAATCTGCTGTCGAAATTCCTTAATGAATAAATACAGAAGAAATTGTCTAAAAATGTTTTATTAAAATTATAGAATAGATTTACAAAATAATTTCTGAAAGAAGTTTTCGAAGGAATTGGCGAAGGAATACCAAATAGCATAGATAATGGTAGTCCAAAAAGTCGACGAAAATAAAAAAAAGTAAAATGACTTTCCCAAGACATTTCCAAAAAAATGTGAGGAAGTTCCAAGAGTCATTGTCGAATGGATAACTAAAGGCTTCACTAAGAGAATCTTCAAAGCAATTGCCTGAAGAGTAATTGGAGAATTTTCAAAAGCAAATATCAATAGTATTGCTGACATTAACAAAACAATGCTTGATATACTATGTACTAAAAAAATTGGCGAAGGAAATCCCGAGAAAACATTTCAAAGGATTTGCGAATAAAATAAAAAGCCAAATAAACTCCTAATGGAATTGCCGAAAAATTTCCCAATTTAATTTGCAAAGGATGCGTGCATGGTATTTAGTATTATGTTGGTTATTTGGTATTAAGTCGAAACATATTACCTAATAAATTCTTAAATAAATTGCCTAAGGGGATCGAAAGATATCACCGAAGAAATTTACCAAATCCAAAGGAATTGCTGAAATAAATAAATTGCAAAACAGTTACCAAATAAATTGCCGGGAATATTCCCTGAAGAATTACTGAAACAATCTTTTGACGAAAGCACAAATTTCTTGTATCATACGTACATACCAGACTCGATTATCCGAAATGTACGAAGTTGAAATTTTGACTTATTTATACAATATTGGTTTTAAGTAAGTCAACATTTTAGCTTTATACAGCCAGATATATTATCAATCCAGACGAAATCGGAATTTGGTGCAAGCATCAGACTCACGAAGAGAAAAATCGAAGTTCGCTCGCACCAAATTCCGGATTTCAAATGGATTGATAATATGTTCGCGAAGATTCAAAACGGAACTCAAGATAATCGAGTTCAAATTTTGTATGTGAAAATGTATTCTTACGGACTTGATTGTTTTTAATCCATTAAACAAAGGGGTTGTCGTGATGATTGTTAAGCTCAAACTGAAAATACAAATTCCATGTATTATACACAATCAAGTTATCAAGTTTTCAAACCTCACATGGCAGGGAAAGTGTGAAATCGGTACAACGGTTCGAATTTTCAAAAAAATAACTGTTCTTCAAAATATGTATAGCTCGTTTTAATTTGCGGGTTTTTTTTCCCCACGACGCAGTATATTATTATACTAAGAAATTTAAGGGTGGATCGGTATTTCCTTTTACAAAAAAAAAACAAAACAACCTGGAAGCCTCTGAAACTGGCACCCTCTAGGCACCCCCTAGGAAAAAATCCTAGATACGCCAATGACCACAAGAGGAATCCCTTGGTGGAACACTAATCTGGCGAAGCTCAGGAAACAACGTAGGAAGAGTTGGAATAGACGACGTTCGGCTGGATCTGAGGCTTTCAGGTCGGCTCGCAAGCCCTACCAGAAAGCTCTTTGTTCTTCTGAACGATCCAGCTGGAAAAATCTTCGTACAAATGTTTCCAGTTTGAGTGAAGCCAAAATCCTTGCGAAATCTAAGGATTTTCAAGTGAACGAACTTCGTTTGCCAAATGGTGATTTCACTTCCTCTGATGAGGAATTTTTGGAATATTTATTCAGTACACACTTCCCCGGGTGTGAATGTTACATCTTCGGATGAACCTGATGTCTTTTCTTGTAGTTATGATTCCCTGGCTTCGGCTCGGAGTATCATAACTTTAGAATCGATTGAATGGGCACTGATTAGCTTTGCTCCTTTCAAATCTCCTGGAGCAGATGGGATTCATCCTATTTTGCTTCAGAAGGGATTTGATTATTTCAAACATGTTTTGAAAAAAAAAATACTTGTTTGCAGTTTTGCTACAGGGTATATTCCCAAATCTTGGCGGAATATTATTGTGAAGTTAATTCAGAAAGTGGGTCGTGCGTCGTATGAAGAAGCAAAGAGTTCTAGACCTATCTATTTGACCTCTTTTCTTCAGAAATGCATACAATGCATTGTGGATCATCACATTCGCGATGTTTTTCTGGTCAACTTGCCTCTTCATGTAAACCAACATACCTATCAAACTGGTAAGTCCTTTGTCACTCTTTTACACAAGGTTGTTTACGATATCGAGAATGCATTCACTCAAAAGCGATCTTGTTTGGCTGTTTTCTTAGATATCGAGGGTGCCTTTGACAACGTGCCTTTCGATGCCATATTGAAAGCCGCACGGAGTCATGGTATATTTCCAATGATTTCCAATTGGACTCACCAAATGCTCAAAAACTGACATCTCTTCTCAACATTGCGTCTAGCAGCGATTAGGAAATTGAGTGTTAGTGGATGCCCCCAAGGGGGAGTCTTGCCGTCGCTTTTGTGGAATCTCGAAGCGGTTTTCCTTGTTATGGTTTTGCTAACGACTACCTAACAATGTTAGGCTAACATTGTTAGATAGTATGTGCATCAGTACCCTTTTCGACCTGATGCAAATCTCCCTTCAGGTAGTTGAGGGTTGGTGTCGCCAATATGGCCTTTCAGTTAATCCGAGCAAAACATCTATTGTTCTTTCGTATATAAAATGAATTTACACAACTGTTGTTCGACCAATATTGGCTTGTTGATGTCGTGTGTGGTGGCAAAAGGGCGTAGTGAGAACGATCCAATCAAAGTTAGTCCATCTCCAAAGGATGTACTTAATGGCATTTGTCTGGAGCGTTCTCTTCAACTCCAACGGCAACGCTCAAAGTTCTCTTTGTCATTGCCCCACTACATATTCATCTCAAACAAGAAGCACTTTCTAGCACTTACCGGCTATGGGTACTCGGTCTACCAGAGGAAGCTTCTGTGAACCGCACATCAAGACACATCTCGTTGTTTCCACTTTTAGTGAATTGGGACAAAATTTGTACTTGCTCCAAGTGATCTTACAATTGCTTGTAATGTTCCCTATTGGACATTCCCTTGCCTAGAAGAGTGGACATCTGGATATCTGGAAAGAAGTATTTCAGACGGCATCGCCCCCACCTACCTTCATAAGATATCTCGATTTGAAAGGTCCAATCAAATATAAATTATGTTCGGATGGAAAGCTACCATTTGGTGCTAAGGGAATCCAAATCGATTGGCAGACGGCTGAGAATCGTAATTGTTTTGTAATGCACGCAGACACGTACAGACATTTGCCAAATTCGTCAAGTGAATTGATTGGTATATAAGACCAACCGGAAGTTGGTTTCCCAAGCATTATTTATATCCTTTTTGTGGGTGAAAATCATTATGGTTTATGAAGGATTCTAGGGGCGGTCAGCTGACCCAATGCTACGCCACTGATTCCGACATTCATTTAGCAACGGTTCTTCCGCTGCGCTGTTTTGAGCACCATGCCAACAACAACGACCTAATCAGCTCAGCGGAAAAAGTGAGATATGTTGGAAAGCATAAGAGTGGAAAGTAAAAACAATGAAAAGCAAACTTGAAACCAGGAACAAGGTTGCTCGCTTGGGTGGGGTTTTGCAGGGAAGTGAAACGATTCAGAGTTTTTCGTAGCACCACCCTGGCACCTACTACTACTACTTGGTACCTACTAATGGCACACTAGAATGCCTCCGAAGTGGGTGGATGGGCCGTGCATGCTTGCATCTTCATTTGCCTTTGGGGCTCGGCTTGACACGCTGTTTTTCCTCCTTTTCTCATTCTCAGCTTTGAACCAGGCAGAGTGTTCTATTTTTTTGTTTGTTTGCATGTTCCACTAGAAGAGCTGCCTGTTCGAGTTTTGAGCGGATGGTTGGATGCTTTTTGACGCTGAAAAATTTATATTCTGTGCTCATTTATTTTTTCCGGCATTTCACTTCCTCCATTTGCTGGGTGGCAGATGACTATGCATGTAGAGAGCTATGTGGAGGCCACGCCATCATCGTGATGTAGCGGAAAAAAGTGGACGTTTAGAAATGTTTAGGACCCTGCGACAGGCACACCCGGCTGAATCATATTGCATTTTCCCACGGAATGTGAGTGTGGTTATCACCTTTAGAAGGAATGGAAGTGATTTGGTATAGACGTGCTTGATCGCATTTGAATTCAGAGCACGCAAAACTGATTGATGGAAAGCTTGAACTTGACTGGGTGGACTTTCATTAATATTAGTTTGATGTTTCTTCTACCTAATTCAATTCTTTTTTAATGTATTGATACTCTTCTAGTTATACAATAATCTTTGAGAGGCTTTGCCAGTAAGGTCTAAAAATGTATCTTTTACAATGTAAATATTTGGTTAATTTCTTAATCATTTTACAGAATATGAAAAACAACAACACAACTTCCATTGAACTCATCACATTGAGCATATTTTTCAACATTGTCTTCATCTCCTTCTTCTTATTATTCATTGTGATTTAAGGTCCCAACAGCGGCAATGTTTTTTCTCAGCTTCCACTAAGAAGCTTGAACATGCCCTAGATAATCTATGCCCAATTGTCTAGGGATTTCAAGGAAATTTCAATTACGAAGAGGTATTGGATCATTCAAGATTTAAATCTCGACACACTCAACATGGTCCACTAGTTAGATATTGAAAACTATCGAGCTCAATGGTAACGTAGTTTGATGGTCAGAAAATCATCGGGATCATGGTAAAAATCTTAGCACTAGATTGCCCCAATCAGCATGGTCCGATTGTTACCCGGGGTTATAAAACTTAAACACTGTCAATAAAATTGATCTACATCCTGACTGAACTGAAGCAGATTGTTTAGTTGGAAGTTTGTGTACCAAACTCTCTTCATAGCGTAGGTAAACGTCATTAAAATTCAACGCGTTGATGAAGGGCTTCTCCAATAGGCCGCGGCCAAAAGAAGCCGGACCATCGTCGCTGCTATACCACGCCGCACCGATAGGTATCTATCGGTCGATGGGCATAACGGTGGCCATAAAAAGTACGAGTCGGGAGGTAAACATAAACAAACCACAAAAACCGGAAGGAAAAAAGTCATAACAACGAAAACAGTGCAAACTGTTTGTTTGTTGACCTTCACCTTGATATATGGAGTGTGAATGTGTTCCATTTGACTGGTCCTATATTAATGGACATTAATAATGGGTGAATTCAAATTGCTATGAAATTCGACCATTGTTACGTGAAAATAAATCATAGAGGATGATGGTGAAGGGATGGAAGCTCAAGCTGCCTCCTTTGCACTCATTAGAACACCACCCCCTGTAAATGCTGGTCATGGACCAGGCCTTCGTTTGTTCGAAAAGTTTTCCACGGTATCTTAGACCAGTAGTGATTTCTTCAAGGATTTTTTTAACTAAACCGCTTAATCCAATTCACAGCGCTATTGCCCACTTGGGCACGACGCTCACAAAATCTACTTGACTCGACTCGACACTGAAGACGACCTTACAGTTGAGGTCGTAATACGTATCTGTCATAGGATGAAAACACTGAAACGCTGTAGTCAAAAGGAACAGTACTTAAGACGAAACTGGATGCATTTGACACATTCCACGCACTTCTACGCCAAAGGTGGGAAATTTCAAAGTGATTGTTTTGCCCCAAGCTTTCCAGCATATGAAAAAGGGTAGAATCAATCTTAGGAAAACCATTTGTTTTACCTAAAATTTGACTGGTAACTTATTTAAATAGTTAGGTGAAGTAATAGCATTTTATGTAAGAAAAATGAAATTTTTCATTGATAAGTTTCAAATATGCCTGCTTGCATATGAAAGTTCAAAAACATTATACCTATTTTTTGTAAATGTAGTATAATAATGTATATTTTATACACTCAAAGGCAACTTTTCATAAAAATGGGTTTAGATATGTTTTAAGCACTTTTTGCAATAGCCGCAATTTAATGGTGTCCCGTTACGAAAATAGCACATTTGTTGTAATAACTAATTTATTACGAACTTTAGAAAAATGATTTTAAGCAAGCTTGCTATTTGATGAAAACATTCGCGAAATGATGCGATTTGCTTTCGACAACGAATACGTTTTCACCCATCCTCGCTTTATTCAATCAACCTCCCATATGAGTAGCACACGAACGGGCTCAACACTGATCAGCATAGTTGACTCTTCCTTTTCGCCGTTGAGCCGTTGCGTTCTAGCCAAGCATCTCTTTTCATCGCTTTCGATGCTTTTCGACAGCTTATCGCGAAGCATCGTTGGCTGGAAGCTTTATTAGTATGGTATCGGTACATGCGAATGTAGCTTCTGTGTGCGTGTCGAGCGTTCGTGCCGTAGCTTCGCAAACCAACCTATTCGGTATGGATCGGCTGTTCGGGCGAGCGTGTGGCGGCACAGTCAGATGTGTGCAAAATCGTTTGTGATTTACATCATGTTCGTTTTGCCACCTCTTTGCTGCTGGTCATCGCTGATCAGTGCACAGTTCAATCGCACGCGATAAATATACAGTTGATGAGTTGTGATGAGCATTAGTGAGGTGATAATTTGCTTCATTGATTTTAAGGATTCTTTTAGTACTCGTGGAGACCTTTCTTCCAACATATGGTTTACCTTGATCGACGCTTTATCTTAGGCGTTACAATGGGTACGTAGACATGGTGTCCCGTTACGAAAATTTTAAAGACATTCATAAGTGGATAAATAAGTTTGGTTTGATCAAATATTTAACCAAAAAACTGTAACCATGATGAAATGATCTTGTAGGTGGTATATATTTACATTATCCTTCTTGGTGTAACGGCCCTACTGGAACAAAGCCCGCTTCTCAGCTCTACGAAAACTACGTAAATAAATGGCAGGTATTCTGGTGGATCAGTATAACAAGCGATATTTTATTAAGTTTTGTTGTGACAGCATACTCAATTTTCATCCGATTTTTTTTAAGTCACTCTCGATCGATCATAAATTGGTGCTTATTTATTACACTCAAGTGGCCATGTATTATCCGGAACCATTTGGGAAATATTCCGGGATGTACTGTGGTCAGGGGGTGGGGAAGCAATCTGTTTTGCCAAATGGCTAAAAGGTATTATTTCGTGTGAGTTATTGTGTTTTAGAGGCCCCCGCGGAACCTGCTCCAGGTGTTACGGAGCGGCCATATTAGTTGATACATACTTAAGTCATTTTTTTCTATCCCATTCTTTCGAAATCATGAAGATTGACACGTCGCTCAGAATATTTTGGCTGCCAACTACAAATGTCCCCGATGACATCCCTGTGGAACCTGTGCTATATGTTCCGGGGTGGCCAAATTACTTGATGCATACTTCAGTCTATCGTTTCTGACTCAGTCATTCGAAATCATGACGATTGATATGTCGCACGGCATGTTTAGGTTGAAAACCAGAAGTGTCCCCAATGAGGCCTCGCGGAACCTGTCACGGGGATTCGGATGGGTCAACTTATTCCAATCTGGTTACAGCAGCTGTGTTTCACTGTTTGCAACAAACATTTCGCTGAAAATCGATGGTTCAAACACAACAACACTCGAAATAATCACTTTTAGCCATTTTGACAACCCCCTGACCCCTGCACAATCCGGAATATCGCCGGAATTATTCCGAATATTTGAAGGCCACTTGAGTATAATAAACTCGCACCTATTTATGATCAATTGAGGGCGACTTCAAAAACATCGGATGAAAATTGACGAAATGCCAGCATTTTGAAAATGGGTTGTCGGGAATCGGGTACGTGAAGGTTTAACAAACCTCGAAACAGGTTCCCCAGGGCCCATTCCGATGGCCACCATAGGGCAAGAGCGGGTTTGAAGGCCTATTTGTGTTCTGTCGGACAGCTATCATCTGTCTGAAAAACATTGCCGAAGACACCAACATTTTATCTAGCAAAGCATTTGATCTACAACTAGATGTCTTTAGCCGTAACGGGACACCATTAGCAAAACACTGTTTTCACGCGAGCATAACGCTGCGCTCCCAAAACTAAATCAAAAATATTTCCGAAACTATACATTTCTCAGTAAAACTCACTTCGGCAATCTTGTTCACATCAATCCAAAGAAGAAATGTCTAGAAGACTCTATTATTCAAAACCTCATAACAGAGCTAATATACGCATTTCAGTTTGAAATTTTTAAAAAGAAAATTTCTGCGATGGTGTCCCGTTACGAAATGTTACATGTTATATAAAGTAAATTGGAACCAAAACTCCATAGAACAAGTATTGCATCAGGAAGTACATCTAATAAGCTTGTTATAAAACCTGTTAAACCATATGATCATGAACATTGCATTCGATTGCAGACGTCATTTGATCACGAAAGTTAGTTCCTCGCGGTGTCCCGTTACGCTGGAATGTGTCATTTCCTCACTTTTTGGTTTTTGATGTTTTGCCTTTCTCGTACACTAAGTGCACTGGAAAGGCTATATGTTTACTCAAAAATCGAAGTTTCGAAAGAAGGCTCAGTTCGACGAACTTAGATGATGACTGTGTGTGTTTTTTTTTTCCTTCTAAACCATAGGGGGGATAATCTGCTCAACAGACACCCTAACAGAAGGTTAGGGTAGTGTAGGTCTGACAGGCCGTCTTCTACAACAAAAGTAAAATCCAGGACTACTCTCTCCTCGTACCCACTAAACCATTCCTATGGTCGCCAAACCCTACGTCTCTCCGGAACCACCAAGAAGGTATTGCTTCAGAGAGGGGCTAGTGCACATCGCACCCACAAGGTTAGCTGCGTAGCCTGCAGCAACGAACATCGATGACTCGCTTTGGAGAGTCCATGACGGTAGCATGCTGGCGCTTAGACAGTTTCCCGAGTGGTCCTCGCCACTCCCTTTGTCCTCGGAAGGCGGGCAGGGTCAACCCCACCCGCGCCCTACTGCTGAGCGGACATCAAGAACTGATGCCCACGTGCAACCCGATCTGACCTGCCCGTAAGGAAGGGTATCACTATCCTTCAGGCCCTATCAGATGCACCCGTAGGTTGCAGACAGCAGGATCTCACCTACCCTGACCCTTGCCAGGGACCCCTTTCCAACCGCGGGCTCGGATCCAACCCAGTAGACCGACGCCACGACAGCACCGCTACCGGGACTTCCTCTCCGCGGCCACTTAATCGTTGTAAGGGTCGATCTCGACCGCAGGGCACCGGTATGACCTACGAAGCCGACTCCGAACCCCTGGACCACCTCTTGTACTGCATCTGGACTAGCCACTCTCCGAGTCCACGCGCCACCTCCTCTGTAGTTCCCAGACGATATGGGTGATAGCCGTTGAAACCCCAAGCAACACGACTTGTTTCAAAGCCAGTACCAGCAACATCAGTGCAATTTATTCACTGTTCTAATTAAGGACAACACAACACAATTGCTTCTTCTTTGGAATGCAAAAAGCGCAAATTTTAAATCCTTATGCAACATGAGCCAGTGGGAATGATAAAAAAATGAAAAAATATATTCAGACTCGAACCATGGACACCAGGAGTATTAACCACTCACCTTACATACTACACCAGAAGCTCTGTGAAAGATTTGCTGCTCAATGCACCATAAAAGCTACTGAAGTTACGCGTTACTTCATTGTACCGTCTTTGCCACAAGTTAGAAAGCTGTCAAAATGAAAAGACGCGCAAGTTTTCCGCTAAACATTTGGAACCTACTCTGAACAAACAAACCAGAGTAAGATGTTTCATGTGTGTTACATAACACATTTCATGCAAGCTGACTGTATTGCCACTTGTGAGGAATATGTAAGCTCCGCCTCCATAAATCGATGTTAAATACGATGTTATTTGTAATTCCCATGAAACAAAGCTGCAACTTAACGATATTCGGAGTTTAAATGCAACTCAACTGACAAGATGAAAGTTGCGTGTGCTTTTATTGCAACTCTTTTAGACCAAATCATAGAAAACCACATTTTGGATGATGTTGCAGGTGCTGCTTGGGACGGCGTTCCAGCCAAACTCATCCCTACACATCCGCTGGACCAAGTTGTCCGGGTTTGTGTCCTCCCCGCATGCGGTAAGCATGCGGTCACGCATTGTGCGAAAACACGGGCACACGAACAAAACGTGTTCCGCCGTTTCCTCAAAACCATTGCACACTGGGCATTCGGGAGAATCCGCATGCTCGAAAAGGTGTAGATACTGTCGGAAGCAACCATGACCTGTAAGAACCTGTGTCAGGTGGAATGTAACTTCCCCATGGCGCCTATTAATCCAACTATTTACCCTCGGTATCAACCTATGGGTCCACCTTCCTTTGGTGGAACTGTCCCACGCGCGCTGCCATTTGACCATAGAGGCCATCCTGGCAGTCCTGCGTATGCCTCTTGTGCCGCGCATTTCGAAGCACTCCATGTCCTCACTGATAAGAATGCTGATAGGCACCATACCAGTAATGACGCAGAGAGCGTCGTGTGACACGGTACGGTATGCGCTCGCAACCCTCAGGCACATAAGCCTGTAAGTACTTTCCAGCTTCCGTCGGTAGCATTTATAATCAATGCAAAATTACACGAATGTTTTAAGTGTGTGGGCGACAGCAAGAAGGAAGTGGCCGTTCACGGAATCCCACAGTTTTCCGGAACCGGTTATGACACCTGGAAGTTCCGCGTGCAAGTCTACCTGGAAGCATCGATGGTGTGGGACGCAGTCGTTAAGGATGTTCCAGCAGAAGCCGGAGAAGCAGCCAAGTTCAAGGACATGGACTGTAAGGCGAAGTCCCTGCTGGTGAGCTTTTTCTCGGACGAGTATCTGGGATGTATCCGGGAGAAGGCTACAATGAAGGAAATGTGGAAGGTTCTCAAAGATACGTTCGCCAGGAAGTCTGCCGGTAAGCAAACGGTAATCCGGAAGCAAATCGCTCGTCTGCAGCTGAAGGAAGGGACATCGTTGCGCGCCCACCTGCTGAAGTTTGAGGACCTCGTTCGGCAACTCCGAGTGGCTGGTTCAAACCTGGAAGAGAGACGAACGCTCACGTTGCCACCGAACCAAGATCGGTTGTGTACATGGCGGGCGGTCGGGCGGACGGATGTGCAGGTGAGCAGAAATGCAGTAAGAAGGTAGAATGCCTGCTGGACTCGGGGGCCAGTGACCACATGGTTAACACGAAGCAGCATTTCTCGTCCGTCGAAGTTTTGAAGCAACCCGTGCATATCGATGTAGCGATAAAGCGGAGAATTCCTGGTGGCCAAGGAATCAGGCATGAGCAACCGTGGCATAATGATGCATGCGAAGGATGTCCTGTATGTTCCGTCTCTCAGGGACAATCTCATGTCCGTGAAGAAGCTAACGAAGACTGGTGTGGAAGTCATCTTCAACGAAAGGTACGTAACACTGAAGAAGGACGGAGAGACGATTGGGACGGCGCATATGCGGGGCAACCTCTACGTCATGGAGATTGCAGTGCAACGAGCCAATGCAAGCTTGGCTGAAGCGGATAGTGCGGATCTCTGGCACCAGCGTCTCGGCCACATCTGTGAAAGTTGAATGGCCGCTCTGATGCATGAGAAGCTGGTCCTTGGTGTGTCCTTCAAGCCGGAGAAGATCAAGTTCTGCGATGTGGGCGTCCTGGGAAAACAAAGCCGGAACCCGTTCAATTGTGCACGAGACAGGGCGACGCGACCGTTGGAGCGTATCCACTCGGATGTGTGTGGGCCGATCGAGCCTGCATCATGGGAAGGACATCGCTACCTCGTCTCATTCATTGATGACTACTCGCATTTCGCTGTGGTGTATCTGATTAGGAAGAAATCGGAGGTGTTTGAAAAATTCATGGAATTTGAAGCGATGGCAACAGCGGCGTGTGGCAAGTAGATTTTGCAACTTACTGGTCCACAGACGTGAGTATTTCTCCAACAGTCAGAAGACCTACTACAAGGAGAAGGGCATTCAAGTCAAGCCAACTGTAGCCTACTCACCGCAGCAAAACGGAGTGGCGGAAAGGTTTAACAGGACCCTCATCGAGAAAGTACGTACCATGCTGATCCAGTGCCATGCTCCAAAATTGTTCTGGTATGAAGCTGTGCTTTCGGCCGTGTTCCTGATTAACCGAAGCCCAACCTCGGCGGTTCCAAGAAACGTTACCCCTGCTGAACTATGGTATGGAAGGAAGCCAAGTTTGGAGAAGGCGCGTGTTTTTGGATGTCAAGCCTTTGCCTGGATACCGAGTCAACGGAGGTAGAAGCTCGGCGCGAAAAGTCGACAGCTGGTCATGGTCGGTTACGCGCCAAATGGCTACCGGCTGTGGGACAAGGACGAAAGGAGAATCGTAATTGCTCGTGACGTCAAGTTCGAAGAAAACTCGTTTCCGTGGGCCAACGATGCAAGAGATCGTGTGGAAGAAAGACTGGTGGTACCCCTAATCTACTAGCAAGAGGGGGAAGAACAAACCTTTCCACATCCAGAGGAAGGTGTCCAATCTGACGATGAATCTGTTCCGGAAAATGAAGGTGAAGTTTTAAACGATGATGTCACTGACGAAGATGTGGCGGAACCAGCCCACCCCGCGCTCCCTTCTTCCGGGTAAGTTCCTTGACTATATTACTGGATTTAGAGCAAGTGCTGTTGGCCCTCATTCTCCTCCAGACATTCCTGAGACGTATGATGAAATTAGTACCCGTGACGACCGTGACCTCTGGAACCAGGCGGTACAGGATGAGCTCCGCTCTATGAAGGCCAATGATGTGTGGAAGCTGATGGCGTGTCCCGCCGGCGTGAAGCTGCTGAAAACGAAATGGGTTTTCCGACTCAAGGAGGATGAGACCGATCGATTGGTTCGGCGTAAGGCGCGACTGATGGTTAAAGGTTTCCTGCAACGTCCTGGAGTCGACTTCGAGGATACGTTCGCACCAGTAGCCAAGCTGTCTACCGTGCGGGTGGTGCTGGCAATTGCGGTATATCATGGTGTTCGAGTACATCATATGGACGTTAAGAAGGCAATCCTCCACGGAGTGCTGAAGGAAGATTTGTACATGGGGCTGTCCATAAACCACGTGGTCATGAGGAGGGGGGGGGGGGGTCGGCCAATGACCATTTTGTATGGACGAATAAAATTTTTTGTATGGACTAATGACCACGCGGGGGGGGGGGGGGGGTTGAGAAGTCCCAAAAAAATGACCACGTGGTTTATGGACAGCCCCCATGGAAGTACCTCAAGGCGTAAGGGCGAAACCAGGCAGCGTGTGCAAGCTGCAGAGATCTCTATACGGATTAAAACAAGCACCACGTTGCTGGAACGAGAGGTTTAACGCAACTCTACTGAAGCTGGGATTCCGAAGATCGAACCGCGACTACTGTCTCTACGTGTGCCACACTGAAGGCGATGAAGTTTATCTGGTGCTGTACGTGGACGACCTCCTGATAGTCGGACGGAACATTCGAACAATCGAGAAGCTGAAAGCCCGTCTTTCCGCTGAGTTCGAGATGACTGACTGCGGCGAAGCGAAGTTTTTCCTGGGGATGCGGCTCGTTTACAATCCGTTTACATACCTGAAATTGACTCAAGAGACCGCTGTTAATAAAATCCTGGAGAAGTTCGGCATGGCCGAGTGCAATCCCACCAGGAATCCGATGGAGAAAGGACTCCAGCTGTGCCAAGAAGGATGTCGTACTTCCCAGCCGTATCGGGAGTTGCTGGGCAGCCTAATGTATCAGATGCTCTGCGTTCGCCCGGATTTATGCTACCCCATCAGCTACCTGGGCAGATTCCAGCAATCCCCAACGGAAAATCATTGGTATTCACTGAAGCGGGTTGTAAGATACCTCAAAGGGACCGCTACCATGAGACTAAAGTTCAAGCGAAATGCAGACAGCAGACCACTCGTGGGATTTATAGACGCCGACTGGGCATCCGACACGGAAGATCGCAGGTCGGTAACGGGTTACTTGTTCAAAGTTTACGGCTCAACAGTGTCCTGGACAAGTCGGAAGCAACCAACAGTCTCCATGTCTTCAAGCGAGGCCGAATATGTTGCGCTAGCTGCAGCCGTATCCGAAGCTTGATCCGAAGCCATCTGGTTGGCTGGAATTTTGGAAGACCTCAACTGCAAGAAACCGTCAGATCCTGTGCCAATCTACGAGGATAACCGAGGCTGTATAGGGCTGGCCAAGAATGCTGAATCGAAGCGTATCAAGCACCTCGACATTAAACATTATTTCATCAAGGACCATGTGGCAGCCGGGACCGCCAAGATCGAACCGATCAGTACCACCAAGCAGCAAGCAGATCTTTTTACGAACGCGTTAGATGCAACCCGATTCCAGTCCCTCAGGAGCAAGATCGGGGTCATCGATTGAGAGGGGGTGTTAGAAATCTAGCACTCGCTGACTGCTAAGGTTTGTACATCACAGCAACCGAAGCATATGTAGTTTTGTAAGTTTTCGTTCATTCCAACTTTTACCGTCATCCTGACAAGTCACTAATAAATTAGTTAAACTGTTCAAGCAATTTTCGCCTTCAAGAAGTTCCACCATATTCAAGAATTTTGATGTTATTGCTTAGTGCGCGGATGTTTTTTCACGATTTTCTCAATCGCGCGGTTCATTCAATTGGAATGACGTTACAATGTTCTAGTTTGATTCCCGGTGTTGATGTTTTTAAAGCAGTTTCTAATGTAACGAGGGGCTCGGGGGGCATAAAGTGAATATTGTTTTGCGTGTAAATTATTGCTGAGTGTCATGAATGCATTTTAAAACTACAGAAATGAGTAGAATAGTGATTTATTCTTTGAAAAAAAAAATAATTTTCGGCTTTTTGTAGAATTTATGAGAGGTGGAGTGGACCTGGTGTAATGGTTAGAACACTTGACTATCACGCCGAGGACCTGGGATCGAATCCCACTCCCGACAAACTCACGAAATGTGGGTTCTTCCTTCGGAAGGGAAGTAAAGCGTGGGTCCCGAGATGAACTAGCCTAAGGCCAAAAATCTCGTTAATACAGATAAAAAAAAATATGAGAATGTGTGCGTGCCAGTAACCAGTAGCAAATGATGAAAAACTATGTGAACTTTCATCTCACAAAGACCCGTACCGAAATGCACAACTCAAAATCAGTACTTTTTCAATAGTCGTTGAAAAATAGTCACCCAATATTCATGAAACAGTTAATCCTTCAGTCCCTTTCCATGATAGAACAATCAAAATACTTTTACTTTTATCAAACGATAAATGAAATAAGTGAACTGATAGGGGATGCTTCGAGATTCCCAACTTTCAAACGCTTGTTCTTAAAATTCACATTTTATGAGTTGTGTCCTTATTGCAGGAAACCGACGATATGGGCCCTGTAACCAAAAGCACCAATCAATTCCATATCGTACCCTCGACGCGACACCCGACATGACGTGAGCCGATAAAGTTTATTCAACTATTTGGAGTAGGTCAACGTCTTCGTGGCTGGCGCTGACGTGTACCACCAGGAGGAGTCTTATTTGCTGGCACGGATGATGGGGTCACGTTCTTTGATCGGTCGCCCATTCTTACGTAGTCTAATAGTCGGTAGGTATAAACGGCTGTTCGCGTTTCGTTTTTATTACGTCGCACTGCCACCCTCTTCCGGCAGCCAACAGCGACACTCTTTTCGAACGACCTCAAAGTGCATGTCGCTCACGGCTAGCAGTGCACAAGTACCTAGTTCATATAGCCAGGTGCCAGGCCAGGGTGCAACCTCCGGAAAACGTTTTATAGACCCGGCGACAGGTTGATGTATGCAATGTGCTATTGAACGTTTTCCACAGGAGATTGATGGATTCCACGCAGGGAGGTAAATTGCAGTTTCGATGGAGTTGTTGAACCCGAAAATGACGTGTCCTAGATAAACTTGTTCGCTTTTGGTTTTTACACACATTCAAGTTTGCGCTTGTTTGTTACTATGAATACATTGTGCTTGTGATTGTTGTTACGTTCACGGCAGCGTTGATCAAGCGAAGTGTAATATGGTTGAAGTGTTCCATATGAACGAAATTATTTGCTATCAGTCAAACTGAGTGTGAAGGATATTATTTACGAAGAAATCATAAATAAACCTTGACATGGAAATTCAGGTTGGGCAATAGCTCCCGAACAGTACTCCAAGAGACATTGTGCCGCAAGATGATAGCAAACATGCACTAGTACCATGATCATCAAAGCTGTTAGTTATAACTATATGTATTACCAGTCTTAGCTCGACACGACGAATATTAATCTTACTATTATTGGAAATTTCTGGAATTGGCCAAACTCCTGGAAATCCTCTTGAATTCCTGCAGGAGGTCCTCCGGAAAATTCCTCAAGAAAGTCCTCCGGTGGATTCTTCCACGAAGTCCTCCAGGAGATTCCTCTAAAAATTCGCCCAGAAAGTACTCCGGGAGATTCTTCCAGTAAGTCCTCCGAGAGATTCCTCCAGGAAGTCCTCCGGGGATTTTTTCAAGAATTCCTCCGAAAGATTCCTTCAGGAAGTCCTTCGGAAAATTTCTATAGGAAAATTTCTCTAGGGCGGCCAAACATGGTTGTGACCTCCGGAAAACTACTCAAGAAAGTCCTCCGGTGGATTCCTCCAGGAAGTCCTCCGAGAGATTCCTCCAGGTCCTCCGGAGATTCCTCCAAGAAGTCTTTCGAGAGATTCCTCCAGGAAGTTCTGCAGGAAATTGCTTCAGGAAGTCCTTCGGAGGATTCCTCCAGGAAGTTATCCGGAGGATTCCTCCTGGAAGTCCTTCGGGTGATTCCACCAGGAAATTCTCCGGGATATTCCTCCAGAAAGTCCTCCGGGAGATTCTCCATGAAAATCCTCCGAGAGATTCCTCCAGGAAGTTTCCCGAGAGATTCCTCCAGGAATTTCTCCTTGGAATTTCTTCTGAGAGTCCTCCAGGAATTCCTCTACAGGGTGCGGCAGGAAAAAATGCGAAAAGTTCAATGCACTATTACACGCTAAATATGGGATATATATGACTATTTTTTCATGACAGTGTATCAGTCAATGTCTATATTCTAGCACTGAAAAATAAAAATGAACACATTTGATGTTTAACATGTGATAATGTAGGCCTAATTAGCGGATATCAATAAACTGCGCGCCCAATGGTCATTAAACAAAATGACTATAACAGTAACAAAATTAGCTCAAATTCGATGAACAACCAGACCACACTCATCCAGAGCCATTTAGTTTAACATAGCAGATGAAATAAGTACATATATTTGATGATATTGCAGAGAAAATCAAAAATTTTGTTTTATCAGATGCGAAATTTAGCGACCTGTGCGATTTTCTGCGGTTTGAAAATTCTGGTTGTCTTCATCTTCAGGCGCCGCCCTGTAAAGGTTAGTGACCAAAATGGGAAATTTTTTAATTAACTTTTCAGAAAACTAGCCTATTATAGGTCATGGAACGTTGAAACATAGATTGGTTAATGTCAAATGGACGAAAATGAGGTTTGAAGTTGAAAAACACTTTCGCATTTTTTCCTGCCGCATACTGTAGATATTACACAGAAAATTTAATCTGGCATTCCACCAGAAAGTCCTTCGGAGATACTTTGAAATTTATCCAAAAATGTGTTCATAAGTTTTGCCAACAATCCCTCTGGAGTTATTTCCAAGAATTAATCGAGATTTTTCTACTAAAAATCACATCAAGATTTCTAAAATTTACTTTTAGCATTCCTTCAGAATCTATTTTAATAGTTTGTCTATCATCATTTTCAGGGATTACCCGAATATTTCTGACGAATATTCTTGCAGTGTTTCCTCTGAAACTCCTGGGGTAATATTCTGTAGAAATCATCAAAATTTCTGCAGAAGCATTCCTGGATTAGTTTTGAAATTGGATATTTTTAGTGGGAAGTTAATAGTAGGTACTTGTTAACAACAAATTTGTGAAATACGCCAGTATTCAGTTCACACCATATCCTCATGCAACGCGTGCGTCACAGAACATCTCCCAAATATTCTACCTTCTCCACTCCTTTATCAGATAATTTTTAGTTCGTACGTACACAGTTCCGTACTGAACTTTCCACTAGCTTTCCTTTGTCCGAAGATGGAAAAATGGGGCAGCAACCACGTAACCGAAGAAAAGAAACATTCGTCACGTCTCCCTCTCTAGGTCACGGTTGCTTCCTGAGTATAGAGCACGGTCGCATTTGGCTCGAAACACGCGGTGTCCGTAAATGCAAACAGAAAACCCATTATTATCAGCTGTGTCAGCCCGAGCGGAGCATGAGAAATGCCACAGCAGAAACCGCAGCCGGATCTTCCGAGTTGGCGATAATGGACCATTTTGTCCGTTTTGAGATAGGCCGGTATTCCGGTGCGTGAGTCTAGCGGTTCTCTCGTCGTCGTCATGATGTTTTCACGTTTCATGAACTTAGAGGTGATGAGTAAGGAGGACGGAAGAAGATAAAGTACAATGTTGCAATATTTTCATTCATTGAAGAAATCAGTGAATGGATAAAATCACACACTAAATAAGACTCCGTGTATACTGTTTTCAACAAAGTTGTTACAAATTCAATACTTTATTAGACAAATATTTGTATGAGCATTTGCATTTGAAAGTTCTTCGATAATTTGGGTTATTCTGAATGCAAAGAAATCCAAATAAATAACATGATAGACACATCAGTGTTGAGTCAGATTTCTACAGAAAATACTAAATAAATCCAGATGGAAAGGTTCTAGATAAATTGAAATTGTATGATAGTATTACTTTCAGTGTATTTTTTTTCTAAAAGTCCTTCAAATATCCTCAAACATCTTCGAAAGCATCATTTCAATCTACCAAACCGTTTGTTGAAGAAAAAAAAATGAAGTAGGGTAATTGTTCCCATCGTTGCGGTAGTACCTATTGTTGCGGTAATGGCAATTGAGCACTTTTTCGACTGAAATGTTACCAAAAGGTATTTTGTAATAGATGTATGGTGCTTAAATTATGAGATTGCACCATTTGTTTGCTTAAGATTTGCTCAAAAACCTATTTTAAAAAAATATTTTCATAAATGTGTTTGCTGCTGTGTTCCTATTGTTGCGGTAGTGTTCCTAATGTTGCGGTATCCCATATGATTTCAATGGGATACCGGAACAATAGGAACAAAATACCGCAACATTAGGAACACATACCGCAACATTAGGAACACAATGATCTTTCAGATAAAAGCGAATAAAATGCTCATAACAACATCAAAGTGGCAATATTTCGTTATTTTCCCGTAGATTAAGGATGGATTTTATTATTTTCAATTCAATCCATGTAAAAAGTTTGCTTGGGGCGATACAATTGTGGTTTAAACATGAACCCAGCGCTTAACTCCTCCATGATCGGATCAATTACCCTACCGTAAACCTGGGTCAAATTGATCAATCGCGGACTAAATTGTAATTTCATTCTAGTAACTTCTATACGTCGTTATGATCATAAAGTTCTCACCTCGTTCAGTTTATCATGCCTAGAGATGAGTGTGGACTTATCAGTTTAAAAAAAAAAAAAGTTGGTCTTACTATACTTTCTTAAGGTTTATCAATGTGTTGCTTACTTAGATATAACCATTGGTACTAAACAATCGATTGCCACTAGTATGACCTGTGAACTTTCCGTGTTGACATTTTTATGCAACCTTTATTGTGATGTAATGTAACTATTTTAGACAAGGATTAGTTATTAAACTGTTACATTTAGTTTGAAAAATAATTAAATGTGGTGGAACTCGTTTATTTCATAGGAAATTGTCTACCTTCAGGCCAGTGTTGGTAAAATCACACTCAAAGCACAATCATGAACCGGTCCTGCGTGAGCAAACTCGCGCGCAATTCTGAATCATTTTCTCACGCGCGAGATTTTCATGCAAAATCTCGCTCTCACGAGTCAAGCGCCGAAATTTCATTTGCTTGTAAAACGAATCCGAATCAATTTAAACGACAATCTTCGTTGTTGTATGCAAGGTTTGATCTTGTTCTGTCATATAATCCTAAAAACTTCGATGTAAATAATAAGAACACCAAGAAATAATGCAATGAGTGAAATCGCGATTCAACTCATGCATGATTTTTCCGGCGGTGAGTTTGGCGAGTCAAGAATCGCGCGTGAAACAACTCAAGCATGAGATTTGAGAATTTGAGTTTTTACCAACACTGCTTCAGGCGTTTAAGTGTCAGTTTCAAAAGTTAATTTAGCTTTTTAACAGTCAAATTCACAAGTTAAAAGAGTTTTGACGCGTTATTTGTGTTCAGAAGGTCGAAATTAAGTGGAAAAGGCTATTTTAAATTTTATCTGATGTTCAATTGTATGCTGATCAATTTCACCCCAATAGGGTATCTTCAATATTTGTGGGTTTGAAGTTAATTAAATTTATGTTATAATTTGTTCAACCAAAATACTGATTTCTTTTGACAATATTTGAATTGGTGCTCATGTTATCAGCAAAAGTTGTTTTAAAGTGATCAATTTGACCCCAGTTTACGATACTTTGAGGAAAATGATTATGTGATGATTTGATTCACGAAATCTAGCGCATGAACAAAATGTCATTTAAATTGAAAAATATCGAGTAAAATAATGCAATTTTTTCGTGTTTTGAGCTAGAAGTGCTCGATAAACGATAAAAAAAAACACCCAACTGAAATCTATTGGCTTTTACAAACCATTTCAAACTATTTTGAAGCATTCTAGATCATTTAAACTTCTCTGGATGTCGGAACTTCATATCTACCTCTATGGCAGTACCAATTGCAGATGTTTGCAACATAATTAATCATGTCCTAAACATCTTGTTGTTTGTTAAAGCTGTCCATAAGTTCAGTCTTTGGCATCTACAGCCATTTCAATAGCTACTTTTACTAGAACCTAAACATTGAGGTAACATCACTGAGCTTTAATAAAAAACATTGCTTTTTTTGCTTTTCATCGCGTTTTTAAGTGATAAAAAATGAGTAATTAATGCATCCACGCAGCTGAAAAAGTATTATCACACTTCCTGTGGGTGACCATGTACTTTTTATATGAAAATTCGCATTGGTGGCTGAGATTTATTGCTTTGAAGTTTGGAGTGACATATCAAAGATATTTAGATACTAGAAAAGATGGCCGGGATCCAGCCAGAAAACCCCTCTAGCGTTTTGGGAGTACTTTTTTTTATTGGTGGCTACAGAGACTTATATTTATTTTACCTGCACTTTTATGTGGTGATAAAAGTTAGTAGGCAATTTTGCGGCAAAGCTGGCGCTGGGAAACTAACTTTTTTAATTCACGTTCTAGATGTTCCCCGTCTTCTGCAAAGTTGTATAGAGCGTGCAAACATAAGTAAATCCGCTGAAGACACCAATATAGTGTGACTTCAAATAACAAAGCTATACTTAAAAAGTAAAATTTAACTGAAATTAAAGTTCACTATTATTACTATTTTCAATGTGAGTTGCAAATTTATCGCTTATTACACGATCAAAACGATCAAATCTGACTATACATACCAATTTTTTTTTCTGTATTAACGAGATTTTTAACCCTAGGCTAGTTCATCTCGAACATAACATGTCGATGCTTTAGGTGGTATCTGCACAGATTCGGACACGCAGGCTCCCGGAGTGTCCCGGAGGCAAGCACTCGCAGAAGCGGGCGAGGCAACCGTCAGGCGAGGAGCTGTCTGGCGGTGCCCGCAAGGTCAGGCGAATCAATCACGATCAGAGGAAGAGCGAAACGAACGGCGGGTGGTGTTCGCCGCTGCAAAAGCCACGCTTAAGACCGAGATAAGAGCAAGCAAAAAGGCCTGCTTTGAGGGTCTCTGTCAGAGTGCTAATACGAACCCGTGGGGTGATGCTTACAGGATCGTTATGGCCAAGACGACAGGTGTGATGGCTCCTACAGAGCAATCTCCAGAGATGTTGGAGGGGATCATTGCAGGACTTTTTCCGCATCATGATCCTAGTCCTTGGCCTCCTTTCGTAGGACAGCCGGGGACTGGGGCTGGCGATGAGGAGAGGGTCACCGATGTGGAACTTGCGGGGATAGCTAAGTCCCTTAGCGTAGGTAAGGCCCCATGTCCGGACGGAGTTCCGAACCTGGCCTTAAAAGTAGCTATTGCAGAGGCTCCCGAGATGTTCTGGTCTGCTATGCAGAAATGCCTGGACGAGGGAGTTTTCCCAGAAGCTTGGAAGAGGCAGAGCCTGGTACTATTACCAAAGGCGGGGAAACCACCTGGAGACCCGTCGGCATATAGACCAATATGCTTGATTGACACGGCGGAGAAGGTGCTCGAAAAGATCATCCTCAATAGAATGTTGAGGTTCACCAAGGGCGAAAATGGTCTTTAGAGTAATTAGTACGGCTTCCGGAAGGGGAGGTCCACCGTAGACGCTATCTTGTCGGTTACAAAAACCGCCGAAAAAGCATTCGAGCCTAAGAGAAGGGGAATTCGCTTTTGCGCGGTAGTGACTCTGGATGTAAGGAATGCGTTTAATAACGCCAGCTGGTCTGCTATTGCCGATGCGCTCTTGCGTCTGGGGATACCGGAGTACCTTACAAGATTCTCGGAAGTTACTTTCAGAATCGTGTACTAGTCTACGACACGGAGGTGAGTCGGAAGTGCTTTCACATAACCTCAGGAGACCCGCAAGGTTCCATCCTGGGTCCGGTGTTATGGAATGTCATGTACGACGAGGTGTTGAGGTTAGAGTACCCAGTGGGAGTGGTGATTGTCGGATTTGCCGACGATATTACGCTCGAAGTCTACGGTGAAACGATCGAGGAGGTGAAGTTGACTACCGACCACTCGATCAAGGTTGTGGAGGCGTGGATGCGGTCCAGGAAACTGGAGCTGGCTCACCACAAGACAGAGGTGACGGTTGTTAACAACCTGAAGTCGGAGCAGCAGTCGGAGATCAGTGTAGGAGAGTGCACTATCCTGTCAAAGCGCTTCGTCAAGCACTTGATGATCGACGATAAGCTTACCTTCGGTAGCCACGTCGATTATGGCTGTAAAAGAGCCTCCACAGCTATTGCGGCACTGTCCCGGAGGATGTCCAATAGCTCTGCAGTGTACGCCAGTAAGCGCAAGCTTCTGGCTAGTGTTGCTACGTCCATACTTAGGTATGGCAGCCCGGCGTGAGGTACCGCGCTAAGTACTGAATGCGTGACCGCATGCTTGCCACATGCGGGGAGGACAAAAACCCACAAAAACAAAAACGTCGGTCTACTGGGTTGGATCCGAGCACGCGGTTGGAAAGGGGTCCCCGGCAAGGGTCGGGGCAGGTGGAGACCCTGCTGTCAGCAACCATCTGGTGCAGCTGATAGGGCCTGAAGGGTAGTGATACCTTTGCCTTCAGCAGGTCAGATCGGGTTGCACGTGGGCATCAGTTCTTGATGTCTGCAAAGCAGTTGGGCGCAGGCGGGGTTGACCCTGCCCGCCTTCCGAGGACAAAAGGAGTGGCGAGGACCACTCGGGAAACTGGCTAAGCGCCAGCATGTTACCGTGATGGACTCTCCAAAGCGAGTCATCGATGTTCGTTGCTGCTAGGCTACGCAGCTAACCTTGAGGGTGCGATGTGCACTAGCCCCTCTCTGAAGCAATACCTTCTTGGTGGGTCCGGAGAGACGTAGGGTTTGGCGACCATAGGAATGGTTTAGTGGGTACGAGGAGAGAGTTGTCCTGGCTTTTACTTTTGTTGTGGAACGCCTGTCATTAGAGTGCACTCATGTACGAAGTCACCCCCCTACTCGAAGTCATCCCTAACGGGCTTACCACGAAGGTAAAGAAGAGAGAGATAGAGGTTTTAGTGTCGACCCCACAAAACCCGCATGGAACAACCTCTTGGATATCTGTTTAGCTGATTTTCTCTTTTCATAATAAAAAAAATATACCTGTGGTCCATTCCACACGCAATTTCCACTCCAATTTGTCCATTTCTTACTCACACCAGTATTTGTAAAATCTAGCTTTTGGAATAGTAATTGGGTTGTTTATTGAATAAAATATTGCTAATTTCTATAGCTTAATGTAAAGAACTAATTTTTTTAAGTATAACGTGATTTTATTGCGTTCCAATACCTTTGTTTTGATGGCTAAATAACAAAACAGTTTTTATTTTCGTGGCTCGAATGTCCAATCGATAAATGACAGTTTACCCCGAACAAAAAAGCACCAAAAAAGATGAAGTTTTGGATTTCGACTATTTTTTGGGACGGTGGTTCCAATTATGAAATAATCTGGGTAACATAAAGAACCCAATTGACAGCTGTACGGACACTTTGTACAGCGTTTGAATGTATTCTATTTTTATAGTAAACGATTGGAGCTGGTTGCTGTTATACGGCTTCTACCCTTAGTTTGAATGTTGATCTACTGCAAACACAACAAGAGAAGCTTGTTTATTTTTATGTTTATTTAAATTAAAGCTAATTCCACACTTAACAGGAGAAACCAAGGGAGAAACTGTTGTAGTATAATACATTCTTTAGTCTTTCCATAAAAAAGATTTTGCAAAACTTCAATATATGACTCACCTTTGAGTTGAAAACGATTAACCCTTCCATAATCATACCTGAAAACAGTAAGAAAAAAATGTAATTAATTGTAGTGACTTGTAGAATTTTCAGCAGTATTCTTCTTATCGTCAACAAGGGATGCGGCTATGTTTCAAAAGTTGTTGTCAGATAACATAGTATTTATGCCACGAGCTTCACAGAATTGATATCTTTTTTTTCTCATTGCAGGTAAGTGTCGAATGACTAACAGTTTATAACGGTTTCAAATAGTAAGTAATTCTTTATAACATGCATCATTTGTATCAGGTCATCTCAAGTAGCAGTTTTAGCACTGCAATCTTTCATAAGCCATAAATCACTTCTAAACAGCTTGCTTCCAAACGACAAGTACCTTGAAGACATCTGCAAGCATCAGCAGCACCACCGGTATAATTAGTAAACGATAATTGAATTGTTATACATGACCACCAACATCACACAGCAGCGACCGGCACGTATGACAAATAAGAAACCATTTAACCTCATTTAACATATCCGACGCCTCCGAAGCAGGTAAAAAGTATTTATACAAATTGCTAATTGGAGAGAACGTAATGTCACCGATGATGATGGGCAGCGGATGTGTCATTGGAACGAAATTGATCATTAGAACTCGATCGTTGTAATTAATTACGCTCCACTAATTGAAAGGTGTCGCACAATAAGATTAATAAAAAACAAATGTCTTCTAAGGGAAGGTTTACAAATTGTCGTTCTCCCGGCACCTTAATGCCAAAAGTGTAACACGGTGTGTCTGGTAGAACAAAATTAATTTAAAAAAATCGGTATCGCTAAAACACCCACCAAACGAAAGCTGAAGGTCCCCTCTTTCATTTGAGACTAAAAGGAGAAAGTTCTATCGGCGGGTCTAGAACAATTTTTTTTTTTTTTCAAATATTACTAGGGTGCCTGTACCAGTTATCGCACCACCTAAGAAAAACTATTTTTACAAAAATAAGAAGAAGACCGACAAATGTAAACAATAAGTCAAATGATTGATTAGTTTTCATACTTTACAGGAAAAATATAAAACCGGAGCCAAAACTACTTTTAGTATTTATTACGGCGTGTGCCAATGATAGGAACGCTGTACCAGTTATGGATACATTTGTTAATTTGGGTTCCACTTCGCAGTATTTACATGCATTCCTTATGGGATTTGCCATAACTGGTACACTATGGCGAAATAGGGTGCAAGGAGGCCGAAAATTTAAGGAAAATGATTTATTTCTACCATAATTTGAGCAAATTGTGAAGTTTGAATGATTGCAATCATCTTTTGCGATCGTGATCTATTGTTCACGAAATTTTTCTTGTTGATTTGTATCTTTAAAGGTTGAAAATCAACTATGGCGAATTTGAGGTACTATAGCCATAACTGGTACATTGAGCCTATCTTTGAGGCTTGTGTTTTTTCTTTTTTCAACCTTGAGTGTAGCCAAATGGGCTTGTATGAGGTCGCACATTAGTAACGTGTCCTTTTAAAAGAGTAAACGGGTCAAATCATAAATTAAAAATTTTCCTTACAAAATATTGCTTAGACATAAAGCGCCAAAAAAAATTTAAGGCAGTTGAATAGAATTTCAGCAGTATCTGGGCATATATACAAATAAACTTCGCCCTTTGCGGCTGCAATTTTCTTATTTTTTATTGACAGTGTCTTATGATTTAACAGTTTTACGATCAAAGTAGGCCGAGTAATGTCAACAAAAATAAAACATACATCAAAGTAGCTTGGATAACGGGGCACAACATTTGGAAGATAATACATTTCGGAAAACTGAAAGTTTTTTGATGTCGCAATTTAAATCGTTCAAAAGCATGAATAAAACGATCTAGAACTCCACACCAATTTTATCAATGTGATGGTCTGTCTTATATCCTTGTATGTCGTGGCTCGGATAGAATTATCACATGCCGGTATTTGTTCAATTTGTGCACCTTTATGGTACCTATGACTTAAACATTTTAAGTTAATTTAGACTATTGCAGTTGGGTATAGCTACTAACTTTTAAAGAAACAACTACGACAAGAACCCCCTAAGTGACGAGGAAAACCAAACCAAAGAGTACGTTTTGTGTTTGAAGAAGTGTTTTTCCGCCACAATCATCATCGAAAGCAGTTAATATTCACTGTTTTAGATTTGTTTAGAGAAATTGTCTAATAACAAGTAATAAGACATAAAAAATATTAGTAACAGTATATCTTTGTGAACAGGTAGCCTTACTCAACTGACAAAAACAGAATAATTAATGCTACATGTCTAACGGTATATGTAGTAAGAACAATGTGCTAATCTGTTGGTTATCAATAGTTTGATCTTTTGCTATTTTTTTTTAATCTGTATTAAGGCTCAAGCATCCGTCATCATTTTTCGGAAAATAAAAAGCAGTTTTCTCGCTGTAAATCAAAACATCGACCATGAAAATATATTCACTGCATTTTATCCCTCATGTGGAGTACAGTGAATATATTTTCATAGCACAGACTTTTGTTTTGAACGAAAAAACTGCTTTCAAATGTTTGATGATGACGATGATTTCAATGACGAATTGTTTAACGTTAACGAGATTTTTAGCCCTTGGCTAGTTCATCTCGGGACCTACGCTTCATTTCCCTTCTGAAGGAAAAACTCACATTTAGCGAGTTTGTCGGGAGTGGGACTCGATCCCAGGTCCTCGGCGTGATAGTCAAGTGTTCTAACCATCACACCAGGTCCGCTCCACATCTTCTGCTAGCATCATGGCATTATAGACGAGTTAGCAACTTTTCATTCAATTCTACAGCTTTATTGACATATTCACATGTTTTACATTAAAGTACATACTTATGTCTGAGCACATACATATTAATCATAACGGATTGAAAATGTCTTAACTTGTTCTTGTTTCTACTTGCAGGTTGTTGATATTATGAAAACTTTTTTCTGAAAGATATCAGAGATAGCAGTTAGTACTACCCCACAAAAAAGTTCGGACTGTGGAGCGCATCTGGTGTGGTGGTTAGAATACTTGACTATCACGCCGAGGACCTGGGATCGAATCCCACTTCCGACAAACTCGCAATATGTAAGTTCTTCCTTCGGAAGGGAAGCAAAGCGTGGGTCCCGAGATGAACTAGCCTAGGGCTAAAAATCTCTTTAATACAGATAAAAAAGTTCGGACTTGCTCATTTAAATTTATCTCATTCAATGGTGGCGAATATACCCATTATATTTACTCTCTATGAGCTTACATATTATTTGAAACCTTCTACATGGAGTTGCGGCCCTTGTTTGTGAAATATGTAGTTCTGCAAGAACTACAACTTCTCATAAAGGGCAAACGTGGCAGATCTAGCGCTACTACCGATGACGCAGAAAGAAATTGCTCGTTGCAGTTGTGTTCGAGATGCTACAGAAAGATGATCAAAGTCAAGCAGCTTGTTTGCACTAAAGCTGAAGTACATTGAAACTTGTTGAACATCATTCAGACTTCTCATAAAGTTGCTGAGGTTGCTGAATATTTGCGGGCAAAACCCAGAGATCAATCTGATCAGATGAAGCTCTCAAATATTCATGAACTACCATCCAGATGGAAACCGGCGTCAACGAGTGACCAAAACAGTAGGTAAACCGATTTTGTTCACCGATGATTTGTTTTTGATAGCGAAGAGTGCCCATAAAGCCACAGCTGCAAAGGCGCGAGTACCCAGCACAACCATGCTGAGGATGACGGGTTCGATTCCCGGTCAGCCCAGGACCTTTTCGTGAAGGAAATTACCTCGACTTAAATGAGCATGCAGTATTTTCGTGCAAGTCACACGCTATACACATGCAAAATAGTAATTGGCAAAAGAAGTTTTTAGTTAAAGACTGTGAAAGTGCTTGTAGGAAATAAAATAAGAAAATTTCAAACAAATCAAACAATTTCATTTATTCTTATTACATCTCCTACAGTGCTCATAGAACAAGCTAAGAAGCATGCTTTGTCCCTGTAGGGACGTTTCGCCAAGAAGAAGAAGAAGACGAAAGAAAACATGTGTCTTGAGTACCAGACGCGCATTGAAGTTGAGAAGCTGTTTGAGAAGAATATATGACGAAGTCACACCCCGAAATTTCAAGAGCACAAATCTGAAGAACCAAATGACGGTATATGCTGTAAAGGTGATCGATTGGTGACCTGCTGGTGCCAGTCAAATACGAGACCCTGAAGACGTATACGCATTTGTCATAGGATGCAAACACATTATTGGAATCTAGATTGGAATTCAAAGGAACATCATATAACTCGAATATATACTCACTGTTCTAGTACTTTCACCACACTGTCCATAAACACAAAACTGTCATCTACTGGATTTCCAATTCACATGAGACTATTGTGCTTTTATGTGAAGAATAATAAACATAATATAAAAAATATATCGTCGGAAAATCATGCTTATAATGGTAAAACAGTGTTTTGTCATAAATGTGTTCTTCGAAAAAATGCAAAAATATCATATTTAAAAAAAAAAATTGTTCTAGACCCGCCGATAGAACTTTCTCCTTTAAGTCTCAAATGAAAGGAGGACCCTTAGCTTTCGCTTGGTGGGTGTCTTAGCGATACCGATTTTTTTAAAATTAATGTTCTCCACCAGACACACCGTGGTAAGTATAATTCGTCAAGTCCATCAAATCTTATTATTTTCGGCAACTTTAACATTCTAAATGTTTTCAAAGTACACCCAAGTCTCTTTTTTCACGGGTGAGATACGTAGCGCAAAAGTGACACGTGCAAACAGAGAATCGGGTGTAGTCATTCTTAGTTGTCTTGTTACTCATATTTGAAATCTTCCTAGTATTTTCTTCTTTTCCTTATTTTTCTTTTTTCTTCATTTTTTCATCTTTTATCAAAATTGCCTATTGTTTTGAGCATTTCGAAAGCCATGAAATAAAAGCCGTTTTTGTGTTCCACTGTGCACTATATTCCGGAAGTCAAAACTAAACTTCACAAGTTTTATTTTCCTTTTTTGGCTGAAAGAAAATGAAACTACCGGATCACCATTCGCGAACAACTTTTCACGCTTCTATGCACCTACCAGATGAAACTGACTCTGGTGTGAAAATATTTAATAACTCGCATAAAATATGGTCTAATGGTGATTGGTGCAGGTTCAAGATCGGCCAATCCACTCTGGATATCGATGTTTAGTGGCAGTCATGACTGAGTTATCGTGAATATGTTTGATGTGGCGAAAACAAATACGTTCCGTTATGGCCATTTGGATACGGATAATTGCTTCACTTTGACTTCCTCTTTGGATGAATAACCGACTGCTATTTTTGTTAATCATCTGAAATCGACGTCATTCGCCTCGGAGTGTGGGTTCGATTCCCGCTCAGGGAAAACTTTTCGTGAAACGGAAAATTCTCCACTGGGCCACTGGGTATTACGTTTTTTTCCTTCTGAACCATAGGTGGAAAAATCTGCTCAACAAACAAACACCCTAACAGGAAGGTTAGGGTAGTGTGGGGTTTAGGCCGTCTTCTACAACAAAAGTAAAAGTCAGGACTACTCTATCCTCGACCCATTAAAACACATTCCTATGGTCGCCAAATCCTTCGTCTCTCCGGAACCACCAAGAAGGCATTGCTTCAGAGAGGGGCTAGTGCACATCGCACCCTCAAGGTAAGCTGCGTAGCCTGCAGCAACGAACATCGATGACTCGCTTGCTGGCGCTTAGCCAGTTTTCCGAGTGGTCCTCGTCACTCCCTTTGTCCTCGGAAGGCGGGCAGGGTCAACCCCGCCCGCGCCCAACTGCTTTACAGACATCAAGAACTGATGCCCACGTGCAACCCGATCTGACCTGCTGAAGGCAAGGGTATCACTACCCTTCAGGCCCTATCAGCTGCACCAGAAGGTTGCTGACAGCAGGGTCTCCACCTACCCCGACCCTTGCCGGGGACCCCTTTCCAACCGCGGGCTCGGATCCAACCCAGTAGACCGACGCCACGACAGCACCGTTACGGGGACTTCCTCTCCGCGGCCACTTAATCGCTGTGAGGGTCGATCTCGACCGCAGGGCCCCGGTATGACCTACGAAGCCGACTCCGACCCCCTGAACCACCTCTTGTACTGGATCTGGACTAGCCATTGTCCGAGTCCACGCGGCACCTCCTCTGTAGCTCCCAGACGATATGGGTGCTAGCCGTTGAAACGGCGTTCCAGCCAAACTCATCCCTACACATCCTCTGGACCAAGTTGTGTCCTCCCCGCGTGTGGCAAACATGCGGTCACGCATTGTGCGAAAACGCGGCCACACGAACAAAACGTGTTCCGCCGTTTCCTCTAAACCATTGCACACTGGGCATTCGGGAGAATCCGCATGCCCGAAACGGTGTAGATACTGTCGGAAGCAACCATGACCTGTAAGGACCTGTGTCAGGTGGAATGTAACTTCCCCATGGCGCCTATTAATCCAACTATCTACCCTCGGTATCAACCTATGGGTCCACCTTCCTTTGGTGGAACTGTCCCACGCGCTGCCATTTGACCATAGAGGCCATCCTGGCAGTCCTGCGTATGCCTCTTGTGCCGCGCATTTCGAAGCACTCCATGTCCTCACTGATAAGAATGCTGATAGGCACCATACCAGTAATGACGTAGAGAGCGTCGTGTGACACGGTACGGTACGCGCTCGCAACCCTCAGGCACATAAGCCTGTAAGTACTTTCCAGCTTCCGTCGGTAGCATTCAGTACTTAGCGCGGTGCCCCACGCCGGGCCGCCATACCTAAGTATGGGCGTAGCAACACTAGCCAGAAGCTTGCGCTTACTGGCGTACACCGCAGAGCTATTGGACATCATCCGGGATAGTGCCACAATAGTTGTGGAGGCTCTTTTACAGGCATAATCGACGTGGCTATCGAAGGTAAGCTTATCGTCGATCATCACGCCCAAGTGTTTGACGGAGCGCTTTGACAGGATAGTGCACTCTTCTACACTGATCTCCGTCTGCTGCTCCGACTTCAGGTTGTTAACAACCGTCACCTCTGTCTTGTGGTGAGCCAGCTCCAGTTTCCTGAACCGCATCCACGCCTCCACAACCTTGATCGAGTGTTTGGTAGTCAACTTTACCTCCTCGATCGTTTCACCGTAGACTTCGAGCGTAATGTCGTCGGCAAATACGACAATCTCCACTCCCACTGGATACTCTAACCTCAACACCTCGTCGTACATGACATTCCATAACGCCGGACCCAGGATGGAACCTTGCGGGTCTCCTGAGGTTATGTGAAAGCACTTCCGACCCACCTCCATGTCGTAGACTAGTACACGATTCTTAAAAAAAGTAACTTCCTAGAATCTAGGTACTCCGGTATCCCCAGACGCAAGAGCGCATCGGCAATAGCAGACCAGCTGGCGCTATTAAACGCATTCCTTACATCCAGAGTCACTACCGCGCAAAAGCGAATTCCCCTCCTCTTAGGCTCGATTGCTTTCTCGGCAGTTTTTGTAACCGACAAGATAGCGTCTACCGTGGACCTCCCCTTCCGGAAGCCGTACTGGTTGCTCGAAAGACCATTTTCGCCCTGGGTGAACCTCAACATTCTATTAAGGATGATCTTTTCGAGCACCTTCCCCGCCGTGTCAATCAAGCATATTGGTCTATAAGCCGACGGGTCTCCGGGTGGTTTCCCCGCCTTTGGCAATAGTACCAGGCTCTGCCTCTTCCAAGCTTCTGGGAAAACTCCCTCGTCCAGGCATTTCTGCATAGCAGACCTGAACATCTCGGGAGTCTCTGCAATAGCTACTTTCAAGGCCAGGCTCGGAACTCCGTCTGGACCTAAGGCCTTACCTACGCTAAGGGACTTAGCTATCCCCGCATGTTCCACATCTGTGACCCTCTCCTCATCGCCAGCCCCAGTCCCCGGCTGTCCTACGAAAGGAGGCCAAGGACTAGGATCATGACGCGGAAAAAGTCCTCCAATGATCCCCCCCCCCCAATATCTCTGGAGATTGCTCTGTAGGAGCCATCACACCTCTCGTCTTGACCATAACGATCCTGTAGGCGTCACCCCACGGGTTCGTATTGGCACTATGACAGAGACGCTCAAAGCAGGCCTTTTTGCTTGCTCTTATCTCGGTCTTAAGCGCGGCTTTTGCAGCGGCGTACATCACCCGCCGTTCGTTTTGCTCTTCCTCTGATCGTGCTCGCTGCATCCGCCGCCTAGCCCGTAGGCAGGCGCGGCGCAAGTCCGCAATCGCGTCGGTCCACAGACCATCAGCCTCGACAGAAAGATCCGTTCCAACAGTTTTTCGGCGGTGTAAAGAAGACAGATAGGTCTGTATGCCGACGGGTCACTAGGTGGCTTCCCGAATTTGGTTGGGCAGCAGTACCAATCTTTGCCTTTTCCACCTCTCCGGAAAATCGCCTTTGTCTAGGCACATCTGCATAGCCATTCTGAACAGCGTTTCCACGACCTTCTGCAGCATTTCAGGGGAGCGTTCTGGGGGTTCTAACGCGCCCTTCGTTTTGGCCATGACTAGGTACTAGGCATCTCCTCAAGGGGTCGTGTTGGCTGCCTGGCAGAGCTCTTCGAAGCACGCCCGCTTGCGTGCAGTTCAATGCCAGTTTAGCCGCCCTGTAGGCCTCACTTCATTCCGTTCTACCCTTATCGGTGCATGCTCTTTGCATCCTCCTTCTAGCTCTTAGGTAGGATGCGCGGAGTTTTGTGATTTCTGGACACCACCAGTACACCGGTTTGCGGTCCATTTCTGTGTAGGAATCGCCTTGGTATCGCTGCGTCGCATGCACGACTTAGGCTTCCGACTAGATCATCGCTGGATAGATCGTCGGTGTTACCAATCGACCCACAAATGCTGGCTTATCGTAGCGCGAGGTCAGCCATCCCCGCTGACGGTCGATGACTTTCGGCTGTAGCCGTCTTCCTCCGTCTTCCACTTTGTATTGAATCGCCAGATGGTCACTGTGTGTGTATCCATCGTCGACCATCCAGTTCGAGTTAGCGTTTAGACCCAGGCACCAGAAGGTCATATCAATGATGGACTCAGCACCGTTCCTACTGTTGGATTTTTTTTTATCGCCTACGTTCGCGACATTCACGTTCAGTCTAGCTATAGCTTCGAGTAGAACCCAGCCTCTCACGTTAGTCAAGCGGCAACCCCACACAATAGCCCAGGCGTTAAAGTCTCCACCGATGACCACGGGATCCCACTAGTGACGGGTTGTACAGATCACCGCTAGCTTGGCTTTATCCGCCACCCAGTTCTCATTGTCGGGAGAGATGCGGTAGGGCTCCGATAGAATGGCGATGTTTAAACTTGACTCCGAGACTGACTGCAGCTTCACAGTGGATCAAGTTTAACTGTGTAAACTGCATTATCATCGGTTGGTTCGACCTCCTCGCGTGCCTGGACATTTAGGCCCGTCTATCTTTACACGGCCACTACACGACTTATATCCTTGCTCGAAGCTCTTGAAACACGCCTCTGGTAGCGATTACATACTGAGCGGGTACACTGACCAGCCTACTTTGATCTTGCCGACTGCAGTCGCTTTATTCACCTCCCTACGGGAAGCTTGATCGTGGCAAACTGCGTGCCTGCCGGACCCTTTCGCAAGCAGATCGATGCACTTGGTGCATCTACCTTGCACTGCTGTTCAAGTGCGGCTGTGAGCTCCTCTGCGTCGGTGATCTCGTCCAGGTTTTTACACAGGAGAGTCGCCTCTGCCGTTAGGGCTCAGCATCATCTATCCAGTCCTGGTGCGCCGAATGCTTTTTACATTCGTGCCCAGCGGTGAGAGACGATTTCCACCTCGCATGGCCCTCAGCACCTCGGCATATGAATCCGCCTCACTTTTCTCAACTTCTTCTTCTTCTTTTTTCCAACCGTAATACAAGGGTTCTTATTCACTCCTTCGCTACGGCTCCGGCGAGCTGCATGGTTTTATGCTGCATCGTCGCGTCGCCAGCAAAGAAGCAGCTCTCCGTGTTTGGATAGACAGTTCTCCCTGCTCGCATCAGCCGCACTCCGCTCTTCGACCGGGAGATCATATTTCTTCTTGGCCATGGCCAGCGATTTGTAAAGCTTCAGCAGGCCCTATTGCAGGTCCTTGCTGATGGTAGTCCGTCCGCTCGTGTAACCGATCAGCTATTCCAGCTGTTCGGCAACTACCAACATCTTTGGTAGAACGCTCCTTTTCAATGCCCGCATGAGATCCGTGCCAGTCATCTGCGCTTCCTCGGCCGATGCTACGCCGCCCCGTGTTCCTCCCGTTGAACCTCTTGCTGCCTGCTCGGCGCTGGTGGGTACACCAGCTTCTCATAGTGGCGATCTTGCCAGCCCTCCTCGCGCGGACTGGTTCAACACCGTTACTTCTGCCTCTCCTCCACTCTCGATCACATTGCTGTTGTAGCATGCGTTTGTGAACTACCAAAATCATAAACGATAATCAAAGTCTAAAGGCCATCCGCCTTGGACCGATCAATGTACTCAAAATGCATAGCAAAGTAATTACAACCATATGTGACGACGAAAACAAACCCATCGCTATTCTCCTTTCTTCCGTACCTCTCCGCGTGCGGTCCGTACCCAAGCGCATTCGAAACGAAAGGTTTCAAATTGCACAATCGGGTAGGTCCAGCAAGTGCGCACTGACCTAACAATTTACATGCTAGGGCAATCACTCCGGTCGTCTCCTTTTAGCACATGTAAGATATAGGATAGGAATAATTCTGTCAGCCTATATAAGCCAAAATGAAATCAATAAAGAATCAATCTTTGACCGAGAACCTACTTGGGTAGTCGTTTGGTCCGAACCGGAGGTTACTTCTCGAAGCCCTCCCTAGTTCGGATACCATCTAGACCGAAAAGAAAGCCTTCTCCAATTTAAAGCAACGGCGCCCAACACACTGTTGTTCATGTATTTAGTAGTCGTCATTTCTGTTGAAAGTTTTCGGTCATTTCGGCGAAAAGTTTTCGTCAAACGGAGAATTCTCCATTGGACCACTGGGTGTTTCGTGAGTTGTCCGTTGTCTCATGTTCGTGATCGTTCAGTCTGCACAACCTTTGGTTGGTTGATGGTGTAGTGTATTTTTAAACAGCCGCAGCCGCAGGACTTGTCTCAGCAATGTCGGATTTATTTAACAGACTTGTGGTCTCTTGCTTGTGAAAGTGGCGCTAAAGCTTACAAAGTACCTTGGTTATACAAAAATTCTAAAGATTCTCTCGAAAATATCTCCAAAAAAAGTTTTTTGTGGTGTTTTGTCCAATCCCATCCGGGTCGTTGCTGGAGTGAGGCAAGGATGTACATACACTATCACCACAACTGTTCCTATCGTAATCGACGAGATCCTGGTAGGTGCGATTGACCGTGAACCAAATCGTGGATTGCTGTGGCAGCCCATTACCATGGAGTACCTAAATGACTTCGAACTGGCTGATGACGTTGCTCTCCGGCTCAACGGCGCTCTGATATGCAGAGCAAGCTCGATAATCTTGCCAATCGCTCTTCAGCAGCAGGTCTTACCATCAACATCAACAAGACCAAATCGTTGTATGTATGCTCAACCCTTCCAGCTTTACGGTAGCTGGACAATCAGTGGAGAACGTTGAAAGCTTCCAATATCTTGGTAGCCAAATGGCGGGGCTGCTTTTGCGAGTTTAAGAAATGTATGGAAAAACAATCAGATTAGTCGACGTACCTACCAAAATCCAAATTTTCAACTCTAACGTGAAATCTGTGCTGCTATACGCCAGTGAAACCTGGTATGTATCAGTGGAGAATACTCAACGACTGCAGGTCATTATCAATAGATGCCTGCGGTATATAATTCATGCATGGTGGCCTCACACGTGGAGCTTCATCGTCGATGTCATCAAAAGCGGATAGCGACAGAAATTCGGGAGCGAAAGTGGAGGTGGGTCGGCCACACTCTACGCAGGGGCGGAAAAGAAATCTGCAAGCAAGCGTTAGATTGGAACCCAGCAGGACATCGCAGCAAAGGCAGACCCAGAGGCTCATGGCGGCGCAGCCTCAACATCGAAGCCGACAGATATTTGAACTGGTCACAGATCAAGGAAGGAGGATTGGAAAATTTGGACCTTCGTTTTCATCCTGCACACACCCTAATCGCTCGACTGCAAGACGATCACAGGCTATGTCATTTTTTCATCCAAGTCAAGGCTCCAAACACCAGCGGTCATTGATCTCCTTCTTCCACCGCTTATCATTAAATTATTTTCCAATCGTATCACAATGGGTCAAATCCCTACCGCGCACGTCATCACAAAATTACCGCCGTCATCGCGTCCATCAATACCCAGAGCACCTAATTAACCGTTCTCATCATATCATCGAAGACCACCACCGCCGCTTCAGTGCCAGTGTCGCTCTGGTCAGGGCATAACTTTATTACCGTTAACGGATGGACGGACAAGATACAAACAGAAAGATAGGTAGTGCTCATATGGGGACGCCCGTCTGTACAAACTCCGATGGGACGATAATGATGTGTGAACAAACGCTGTTGTCGGGCAAGTCGAGCCGTCCAATTTTCCCCGCCCACACGCACACGTCACTTTGCATCGCCGTATCCGGAATGTAGAGGAGTTTGGAAAACCGTAACAGCACGGAAACCTAGTGCCGATGGGGACATACGACACGGCAGGATATGTACCTACCGCTTTGGTACCAAGTTGCAAACTGTTTTTAGTCGCGTGTATCGCATTTCCCACGGATTAGCAGGGCTGGTAGCAAGTTTTAGCTTAATGAAAAAACGCGTGAAAGGCCATCTGTGGTAGGATAACATAAGTTTTGGGAATTACTGATTTGTTTTCTTTCAAAGCCTGTTGCTGAAAACTTGGCTACAATAGACTAAAATCCTAATCGTTAAATAGTATAAATATTTTCATTGTTTAGCACTTCAGTCACTCAATTGTCAACTATTCCAGTGCCTGGCATGCCCTGGAATCACCTGAACCGCACGTCCATAACCTCAGTACAGCGGAACGATGGACGACACACGCGGGGGTGGATTGAATAATGAATGAAGGCGTCGCGTACAGATCGGACAGTTGGGCGGGCGGTAATCAGTGCGCTCGCCGCAATCATCATACGTACATAGGTACCACCTTTTTATGCAAAAAAAAGCGGCATTTTGCACACATGAGCGAACATTGAGCCGGCTGCATACTAAACAACAACCAACTAGTAGTGCAGTGTACCATCAAACCAATTTGTTAGTTAGGCATAAGTAGGAAAGAACTACCGATAGGCGCGACTTGGTCACCATTTGGCCATTTGGTGTTTACGGCGAGCGAGCAATGATGACTGACGGCTTCGGTTCAATGTGAAGGTCATTGCGAATAGTTTTCCGCCTGACGATTACTAAATAGTGGCCGTGATGCACTCTTTAGGCTGATTAGTTGTGTGGGATGTATTTTAGCGATACACGACACAAATGAGCATTAAAGCAATTTTGTGTAATTGGGGGTTTTCAGATACTTTCAGTCCTGAAGACCTGGAGCCGTTGAGTGTTCTCCACTGATACACTGTCGAGGAGCGATTGGCAAGATCACCGAGCTTGCTCTGCATATCAGAGCGGCGTTGAGCTAGGAGAGCAATGTTATCAGCTAATTCGAAGTCATCTAGGTGCTTCAAGGTAATGGGCTACCACAGCAACCCACGATTTGGTTCACGATCAATCGCACCTACCAGGATCTTGTCGATTACGATGAAGAACAATAGCGGTAATAGTATACATCCTTGCGTCATTCCAGCAACGACCGGATGGGATCGGACAAAACACCGTTGTGCAGTACTCTGCACAAAACTGTGCTTCAATGAGGCCGATGATTTTCTCAGGGAGACCCTTGCGCCTACGGGCTTCCCACAACTTTCCGTGATTGAGACGGTCGAAACCTTTTTCGTAATCAATGAACATTAGGCAGAGATACTCTAGGAATTTATTTATTTGCTCCAGAATGATACGGAGCATGACAATATGATCCAAGCAGGATCGTCCGGCACGGAATCCTGCTTGCTGCCGTCAGAGCGTTGCGTCAATCTTCTCCTGTATCCGGTTAAGGATCACTTTGCTGAGGACTTTGAGAACGATACACAGCAACATGATGCCTCGCCAATTATCGCATATAGTAACCCTTTTTGGGTACCTTGACTAAGACGCCTTGCATCCAGTCGGCCGGAAATGTCGCGATTTTTCATAGGCTTCATTGTTGACACGGGTAATGCGTCGAACCCTTAGCGGATCGTGCTGAGGTGTAGATGGCGTGGTCGATATTTGAAAAAGGTTTCCAAAGTGCTCGAACCAGCGTTTCAAGTGGTCAGCCGGGTCGGTTAGTAACTGTCCAGACGTGTCTTTCACGGGTATTGTAGCATTCATCTTAGTCCCACTAAGGCGACGTGCAACACCGTAGAGGAGACGGATGTCGACGGTATTTGCGGCTTTCTCGCCTTCGTCAGCTAGGGAGTTCGCCCACGCTCGTTTGTCTCGCCTACATGCGAGCTTTACTTCCTTCTCGAGAGCAGAGTAGCGCTGACGGGCTACGACTTTGATTCCTCGTGTTTTTGCTTGCTCTATCGCGGCTTTGGCGTTCCTTCGCTACTCTATCTTCCTCCAGGTGTCATCTGTGATCCACTGCTTTCTCTGGGTGCGTAACTCATCAAAACTATTTCGGAACCCTCCTTTCGGAATCTTGCCAAATTCTCTTTGTCTTGCCTTTCGACATCATCGTTTGACGTGTTACATTGGATTGGATCATGGTAAGATTTCGAACCCATGTTCTGAATTTAGCTACAATTATTCTCTCAATAATAGGATCCCACTTCATGAGCGAAGCGCTGGCGTGAGCGCTGAGCAGGAAAACAACTCCATGGTGGCGAGGAGCGTGTTCACCTCGTAGGCCAGAATAAATCAGAATTTTACCCGACGCCAATCTATGTTCTCCAAAGTTCGGCCAACGGACTTCGCTCAGTCCTAGGACCTCAAGCTTCATACGGCATGCCCCATTGACTAGTTGGCTCTACCCCATTTGGCATAATGCCATTTGGCATAACGCCGTTTGGCATAATGCTATTTGGCATAAAAGCCATTTGGCATAATGGCCTTTGGCATAATGGCCATTTGGCATAACAAATATTATGCACATTCTTACCAAGAAGGCTGTTCTTCGTGCTATGCCAAACGGCATTATGCCAAATAGCCATTATGCCAAATGACCATTATGCCAAATGGCATTATGCCAAACGGCGTTATGCCAAATGGCATTATTCCAAATGGGGTAGAGCCGACTAGTTGTGCCAGTTCACCCTGCTGGGCTAGGGATAATACATTCCGAGTTCCAATTCTTGTCTGTTGTTTCGCACTAAAAGTCGTTGCCAGTTCGTAATCTTTCATTTTAGGTTTATGTAACGGTTTTTTTGGGTTTCGAGAACAATTGGTTGTTGGCCTAAGGTCCCCTATCCACTGTGGTGGGGCTGCCACCTTAGGCATAGCTTCCGGTGAAAGAACATTTCATACTCACCCGCTGGATTTCAGAACAGACGCTGTTTGACCCGCACCTCCTTGGTGAACAGACGCTTGGGAAGTACCTCCTCAATCTAGCTGAAGTCAGAGAACTGCACTATCAGCTAAGCACCCACCTCTTAGTTGATGCTCTTTGTCATCGCTTGACCCGTGGAAGCATGAGGTAGGAACTTGTGAGGACCAGAGTTATGTTGGACGCTCTCCTTATCGACACACCACCGTTTTGCAGCGCAAAGGGCTTCGGGTTGGATGGTACTACATTAGGATTTAGACTGGAACTGCCCGGGTAGACGTGAATATCATAATCAAATCTTAAAACGATCAAATTTTGATGTTATATCTTAATATAATATTGATGAGATATTCAAAAAGTTGCCAAATATCTTCTCAATATCTCATCGTGATATGATTTCAAAATTAGTACTTGATTTGATCTTTGGAAAGCCTTGGGCAATCCGCTGTATAAATGTCGAAATTTCCCAACATTGCGCATGAAAACTATTTTAAGTTTTCAACTTTCATTATGCGCCGTCCCCAAATAACGTTACGCTTCAGGAGATAGGGGTTTCATAAATCACGTAACGCTTCAGGGGAATAGGGAATATAGCCTAGCGTTACGACTCATACAAAAAAGTTGGAGTTATCATACAAAACACATTATGGAGGCCGCCAGATCCTAATAAACCAACCATAGAGTATAAAAATGTCAAATTTAGCGTTACGTAATAAATAGCGTTACGTAATAAAAGGTAAAAGGTAAAACTTTGAAAACCTTGTTGCAATAAATGGAGAAATGGGGAAAACAATAACACAGTTACCCAAAGTTCTGCTCAAACAGCATTAAATTAGACAAGGAATCATGATAGCCACGCTTTTTGCGTCATTTCATTGCAGAAATGGAGAATTCACTTTCTCACCATACAAAAATTCAGCTCATAACAACAATCTACCAACCAAACATGTTTCTACACATGTAGTTTTTAAAGTTTGGATCACTAGCTTCGTTAACAGAGAATAGGCATAAAATGAGAAATCATCTAGAGAAATGTGTTCTCTTAGTTTAGGAAAATCTACAATTGAGCCCTAATTCATTTTTATTTTCCATACTATCGCTTACTATTTTCTTGAGTTTGCCAATTTTGGGTGCAAACTGTATTAATATTCTGCAATAGAGCATTTATCATTGGAAAATCGGAAAAATACAGCTTATGATCAAAATTAGCTTTTCACATTTCCATCTGCAACATCCAGAAATCAAAAGATCTGAAAATTACTGCTCAAGATCAACATCAGTTCTTTCACACATTCATCTATAACATCCGAAAATTGTAAGATCTGAAAACTACTATTCAAGATCGAAATCAGTTCTTTCACACACTTATCTACAACATGGCGGGACCAAACCAACACAACTACCATGAGTCGCAAACACCTTGGAAAACGTAGAACTTGATGCTCTTGTTATCTTCTATTTCAGATATGAGTCGTAGTACAGTGGTAATGTCACTGCTCATTAATCACAAGGTCATAAGTTCGATTCTGGTCGCCGCCATGTGTATTTTTTTTACTCTAATCCATCTGTCAGATCATTTAATGATATTAGTTTGATGTTCTACAGCCCAGATCTTCCCAGATATTAGTCTGATCTTATAACATCAAAATGAGATATTATTATGATCTTCCCCATTCTAATTTTTGATCCTTTTTTTGATATTTTATCTCTTATGTCAAACAAACCAATAGCTAATTATGATCTTGAGTGCTTCACTGAGGAATATCAAATGATGATATTGTTTTGATTTTTACTTCCACTCGGGTAGTGGTGGAATTCCAGGAGGAATCACCACAAAATTTCAGGGAGGATTTCGACGAAATTCTAGAGAGACAATCTTTACGAGATTCCAGGGGATTCAGGGGAAACTTCACGAGATTTCACGGGAAATCTTAACGAAGTTCCGGAGAGAGTATCTTGATGAGATTCTAGAGGAAATTTCCACAAAAAATCAGGGGAACTTTTCACAGCATGCCGAGGGGGATCTCCACAAAATTCCAAGGTGTATCACCTCGAGATTCCAGCGGGAGTCTCCACGTAATTCTTGGAGAAATATCCACGAGATTCTAGGGTCCGGTGGCCCAGACCGTTATTGTAAAATAAAAAATTCCATCCAATCGGTGCCCACCATTCGTTTTCTATGGCTATCCTGCATGTCTGGACAAAATTTGAAAAAAAAATCGTAGGGCCCATTTTTGAGTTACGCCCTGTTAAAGGGCGTAAAGTCCAATATTCAAAGAAAAAATCGAAATATTTAGTACTCAACCATTTTTTAACGATTTTGATGAAATATTTTCTTGAAGAAATTGTATTGCATTGAGTATTAGCACGGCGTGTGTATGGGAAAAGTTTATAATAAAAAAATAGGCATCGTCAAATTTTTCGCTATTCAAAAATAGAGGCTTTCAGCTTTCATTTGCAGGGTCCCTCAAAAAAATCCACCGAGGGTTCCCGAACAACTTTTTCAGAATACTGTTTTTCCCCATACAAAATGCACGGTTCCAAATTAATTCCTATTTCTACTTAACAAACATACCCAATTTTTGTAAAAAAAGTTCCCCCGATGGAATATTTCGATGTTGGGCTTGAATGAAAGCTGGTAGCGTCAACTTTCACGTAGCGTAAAAATTAGCGATGCCCATTTTTTTGTAATAAATTTGTTCTACCAGACACACCGTGATTAGATTTGTTTAGCATAGCTTTTGTTGAAATAAGGCAGGAACAAATCTCATTTTCTTCTTTTGTCGCAGCGCTCGTTGACTCGTTAAGGGGGAGGATGATAAATAATAAATGTATTCGATGGAAAAATATCCAAACAATTAGGCAACATAGATAAACTCATCGGATTTATTAAGAAAGTTTCTGTGGAACTCGAATTACACCTTAAATTTGTTGATTTTCTTGAACATTTTATTTGTGCCCCCCTCAAAATGTTGAATTCCGACCAAAATTTTCCGAGGGGGCGGTGACATAAGAGAAAATCGAAATTTGTATTAGCCTAATTGAAGAAAATATGACGTTTTTGTGAGTTGAGATTAATAAAAATGTATTTATATGAAAACATTTCAATAAAATTTGTAAGTTCTCAGGTTCAAATACGGTAAGAGAAACGTGAATGTATATAAACAAAGAAATAAACTAAATGAAAGGAAAGCTCTTAAAAAGATAAATTTAGCATACACACTAAGATTCTGATTTTCCAGCTCAGTAATTGTTTCGCTGAGTTCTGTATTATTTTCATCTTTTTACTGAGTTCTCAACAGCAGATTTAACTCGGTACACTCGGTAATCAATATTTACCGTACATCAGTAACGATATTTACCGTTCATCTGTAAGTTTTGACAGTTTATTTGCAGAACTCGTTAACTCATTTACAGAGTATTCAGTAAAAGCGATAACCGAGCGTACCGAGTTATATCTGCTGTTGAGAACTCAGTAAAAAGATGGGGAAAATACCGAGCTGATCTTAGTGTGTAACATGTGAAAAGGGCCTAAGTGCTTTTTGTAAACAAACACGTTGCGATCGCTGTAGGGCCCAACTGTACCCACGAATATCTGCACCCTTTACCGATTGCCCGAAGATTGCACTTTCTGAAACATGTTTGTTTACAAAAAGCACTTAGGCCCTTTTCACATGTTATGCTAGAAACGATATTATGTGTGTTTGAATAAATGGAAGAAGAGCTGTTGTTTTAGCCCTTTACATACTAGTTTTATTCGCACAAGACAAAAAAAAACGAATCAATTCTGTATGAAATCATGAACACCAATATGTGATGATTTATAAATTTTTAATGATAATTACATCTAATCAGATAGGTATTGTATTTGAAAACGTAATATTTTGAATAAGAATGTAGTGTATTACAAATAATAATACCTACACAGAATGCCGCTTTACGGATGAGACCACAAAAATTATCCTATAGGGGTAATCTTCACGAGATGCCAGGGGGGACATATCCACGAGATTCCAGGGAAATTTCTATGAAATTCTGGAGGAAGCTCTACAAGATTTCAGAGGAAATCGTCACCAGGTTTTTGGAGGAATCTCGAAGAAATTGCGAACGGGGAATCTTGACGAGATTCCTAGGGAAATTCCGCAAGGTTCCAGGGTGAATCTCTACAATATTACAGGAACAATCTCCACAAGATTTCAGGAGAAATCTCTACAAAATTCCAAGGGGAATCCCCACGAGATTTCAGGGATAATCTACACGAGGTTCCATGGAGAATCTCCACGAGACTCCAGGGGTAATCTCCACGAGATTCCAGGGGTAATCTCCACGAGGTTCCAGGAATTTTGGCGAAATGCCAGAGGGATAATCTCCAGCTGGAATCTCCATGATATTTCAGAGGCAATCTCAACGAGATTATTGTGGGAATCTCCACGAGATGCTAGGGGGAATCTCCACGAGATTCCAGGGGGAATCTCCACAAGATGCCAGGTGAATCTCCACTAGTTTTCAGGAGAAATCTCCACATGATTCCACGTAGAATCTCCACGTGATTTCAGATGGAAACTCCACGTTATTCGTATATCCTCTAGCGCCTCCTAGTGGTGGAATTTCGAATCATATGTTTCCAGGGGGAATCATCACGAACTTCTAGGGGAATCTTCACGAGATTTCATGGGGAATCTCAACGAAGTTCCGGAGGGGAACCTTGACGAGTTTCTAGGGGAAATTTCCACAAAAATCCAGGGGGATTCTTCACAGCATTCCAAGGGGAATCTTCACAAAATTCCAGGGTGTTTCTCCACGAGGAAACCACGGGGAATCTCCACAAGATTCGTATATCGGTGTATAGTGACCCATGCTGATGGATGAGTGGTTGAGGGGGTTTAAAAGATGCTCGATTTTTTACGGAGCCCATAGCGTGGGTAGCTCACCTGGGTTGCGTTATAGCGAAAGATCTACCAAACCGAACCCTATTCCTAACTGCTGCCAACTATGGAACAGCATATTTTAGTAATCAAAGTAAGAATTTTGGTCCTCATTAGGTCTCGCTTTGGTTCTGGCCGAGATGGAATCCCATTGTGACTGAAAAGGCGCGTTTTAAAAGCGGACCCGACCAGAAGCACATAACAAGATAATAACAAAATTATGACAACTGTAGTTAAAAATAACAATAGTTGATACAATTCAGTTACAGGTCAGACTCGAATATCCGGAGTCGGGTTCCCACCTAAGTAACATTTTAAGTTTTGTTCGGCTCCATAAGAGATCTTCATGGCCAATAAAATTCGCAATAAAACTGATTTATACATCAAAACCTCTTGATAACCTCTTTAAGAGCAGCTTCCGGCTAAGTGGACCACTCTCGGAGAGGTTGTGCAAACCGCATTGAGAGTATCAATAAACCCGTTTTAAAACCTAGTTGTTTTTTTTTTTTCATTCTCGATTGTTGTTGTTCGTTTTTAACGAAAACTATGACAGCTCAAGGTGCAGAGAAGCTTCTTTGATGGCACGTTAAGTTCAGGAGGATCATTCGTAAGTAGAAAGCAATCATTTCAAAGTAATATTTTAGTAGCTATTGTGTTGCTAGGCTTATGCGCATTCATTTTACCGTGAATATTGGAGTTGCAGAATCATAAAATTAATGCGCTTCGAAAATGGCGAATATTATCAACTTGGAATGAAAGAAATCAATTTGTTAATTCAGTAAAACTGTCTCGAATCACAATAAAACTCAGCTGAGAGAGTTTATTCAAGTGAGCAAGTTTTGGAAATGGTGGCAAACTATCAACTCATTGCTAATTTGAGCAAAATTAACTATTTTCCATTCACGTTAGGTAATTCTTCAATATGGCGACGACCATAGTTAACGAAAATAAAACGAAAGCAAGTTTACTTTTATGATGACCGCAATAAACCTAGCAGTGTCGTAGTTTCTGCTTTTCCACCAACAGATGTCGTTACCAATCGAACGGATCGCCATCTGTTGAGAGTTTGAACAGTTTTATTGTGGTAATAATAGTTGCCACAAGGTTTACATATCGGAGGGTTCACCAGTTAGCCTAGTGGTTAAGGCTATGGACCGCCAATCCGAAGACGGCGGGTTCGAGTCCCGTTCTGGTCGGGAAAATTTTCTCGACTCCCTGGCCATAGTGTATCATTGTACTTGCCTCACAATATACAAACTCATGCAATTACAGGCAAAGAAAGCCCTTCAATTAATAACTGTGCAAGTGCTCAAAGAACACTAAGTTGAAGCGAGGCAAGCCAAGTCCGAGTGGGGATGTCGAGCCATAAAGAAAAAGAATAAGATAAAAGAACTTGTTATAATTTTGTTATGATTTCGCAAGGTTAAACAAAATTTGATATAATCTTGCTATGATCATATCTCAACTTGTTATATTTTATTTTTAATTGGATCGAGTTTTGTTTGAATTTATGTTATTTCAACTACTAACCGTACATGTTTGACGGCACAAATTTCCCAAATGGAGGAGAACGCGTCTCTGGAGCCGACCGTATATGTTTTATAACAACCGTTGTTACAAAAACCATTGTAACAAAATAATACAACTTGTAATAATTTTGTTTTTCGCTTCTAGTCGAATGGGATGGCAACAGAAGGCTGAATTGCAAAAGGCTGAATGCAGAAAAGACTAAATACGAAAGGCTGAAATTAAGAAACTGTAACATAAGGCTGAAATTACAAAAGGCTGAAAATTCAAAAATGTATATATAAGTTATAGTACTTCGTCCTTTTCTTGAAGTAACACCCGAACTGAGATCAAGCCTGCTTCTCAGCTTTGGCACATCGTGTAACAGGCACGAAGATACTCAATACCAAAGGGAGTCTAGAAAATGTTCATAATGGAAAGTTATTGGTCCGCACGTGAATCGAACACGTAACCCGCAGCTTAGTGAAGAGGCGAATGGTACATACCAACGAACACAAAAAGGCACTGATAATATTCATATCGTTAATTTTTCCTTCTTTAAACATGGGCTATTCTTTCGAGTCATGTTGTTTTGGAGATTGTTGTCATTACGGCTACTAACAATATCATCAAAGATTTTCCCTTCTTTGAAATATATGCTATTTAAAAAAAAATACTGTTTTAGTTATGTAGGCGTTCAATAATTCATAGCATTACGACCAGTCGCAAAACTTTCTGATTCAGAACATCGGAACTGAAATAATGTTCCGGGAACATTGTTCCACCAGAATAGATTAGTTTGGACAACCATGAACTAGGGGACGGTAGGACGATCAAGCAAAACTAAAACACGGCTGGGTAATCGACGGACAAGCAAATTTTCAAATAGATCGAAAAATCAATGAATGTATATAAGTATTCCCAATTGAAGTGATACGTCTGTTTGTCTAAGTTGTTAGTGTTGAGGTTAGTCTGCTGGTGCGTTTTAAAACCAGTCGAAATACTATTTCAGCCTTATGTTATTTCAGCCTTTTGTAGTTTCAGCCTCATATAAATTGCGCAAGAAACGGTTTTTCTTCTATCACACTGCGTACTTCTAAAGAAATAATAGTCCAAAGTTTCTATCAGGACTTTTGACCACTTTCTTTTGAACAATAAACTTTGCTTATAAACATACTAGTTAATATTATGTTACTACGAACCGAATAACAAATGATTAAATGCATGGATATGAGCAATGAACACTTACCTAAATATAACGTGAAAACTGTACATAGCGCCAGTTGACTTTCACTGAGGACCATCTCCTAATCCGGACTAACGACACACCACGCAGCAGCAGCAGCAGCAGCAGTACAGCAACAGCCAATAAATATTGGTCCTCCGTTTGTTTACGCGATGCAAACTAGTTTGACACTCTGCCCACACTATTCTTCACTCTTACTCGTGCTCTTTCGTATGAATTGCACATCCACCTCTTCCGATTATCCTTACGAAAAAAAATACAACCCCACTCACTATATACAGGAAATGCTGGAAATAGACAAGGAATCAAAGAGATCCACAAACACTTGCACCACTCTGACCACTTTGTCCCATCACCCGATGTTGATGGGAAATATCCTGAGCTTCGAGAAAAACATTGCCACCCACTCATATCAAGGAGTCCAATTACTGCACCATCCATCTGCTGTGACAGTTTTTTTTTCCATCAACTTCAATACATTCGATTGCACTCACACAAACAGGACAAGCCAACTACAAAGTATCGGTACTCGGTATTCGAAAATCAGTTAAGGATGTTTTAAGGAATCTTTCGAACTCATTGGGAATGCCTTGTCATAATGTTTCAGAGGTATTATCGATAGTTTAACTGTCATTAAGAACTCATCTTGCAATATCAAATATTTTGTTAGAACTTTGGCAATTGTTATAGAACGCTTAAAGTACGATAAGTTAATGTCGGATTCAATCGCTCTTTGATTTGCAAACTAAACTTCGTTAAATTATCATATCTATGATTTGGTGAGCTCGTTCTTGCTCATGAATTTTTGACTAACTTGCGTGCCTCAGAACCATTTCTTACGTGCCACACTTCAACGGATGCCAGTGGCACATTCAAACGCAATCCTTTTCCGTACCGCTTGAAAGTAAAATTTTTAAATGTGCTTTAAATGTGTTTCCGTCCATTAATAGTTCGCTGTTAATTGCTATTTTCGCGATTGGTAGTGGCATACGGAAAGAGTTGCGAAGAGGCCTCCCCTGTTGAGGGTAATCGTCGTAAGTGTCGCGATTCACGTCGAAGAAAAATGCCTTATTTCCAATGGTGATTAACTCTAATTGAGCGTACCAAGGTAAGCTTTTGTGCAAATGTCACTTAAAGTTGCTTTCAGCAAGAGAGACCTATCAAAATTTTGCGAGCAACTTTTTCAGATGTTCAGTCCGTTGAACAAAATCGCCCCCTAATTGAAATAAGAAACGAACCGTGACTAGGTAACGTACTCGGTTAGGAAGTTACTATTCTTGCACTTGAACGGTTCAGAATCGCATGTGCGTGACAACGGTTTTCGTGCCTCTCAGTTTCTTTTTCGGATCCAATGCATTTAACTACATATCGGAAGACATCGTAACAGATTTTCGAACAAACAAAACAAGCCTCTAAAACCTGACCAACCACACCAGTTGTCCTCTTATGGCACGTCCCATTTGCTTGATCTTCGCAGCTCGCCCCAAAACTCGTCCCCCTAATTCACATTGAACTTCAAATCGCTTCATTGTCAATCGCACATACACAACGCACAAAACCCACAAAGTGATACCGGCGATACCTAAATACATTCTCGACTCTTCCATTCCCTTTCAATGTCAGTTACCGCGCATCGATTAGGCCCTCCCCGACATGTGCTCGATCATTTTGCAGCCTCACTTCCTCACGCAAAGGTCACACCAATTCACAGCCAACGACGCGACGCGACGCAGCGTCAGCGGTAACCTGAACATCAAGCTCATCAAACTTCGATCATTTTGTCGCTGCCAGCAGCACCACACAAATCACGATGTTTCACATTAAAGGTACATTACGTGGGCTAAAGGGCGTCGAAAAGTTGTACGTTCAGTATTTTTTTTTTTTTTGAACAAACGTATTTTCTTCTGAAACTTAAAACCTATTAAGTACCGACAGACAAGATAACGTGGAACATTTTTTTCAACATCATCCTACGTTATCCTAGAAATGTGAAATGAAATCCGATTGTAATTTGATGCAGCTTCCGCTAAGAACCACATGATTAACTTCTTTTGATTCCATTTTGCTCCTAGATCAGTAGCATGTCCTTGTAGTGAGTACTTTCAGAAATTCTATACTGATGTGTATGTTCGGCAGAGGGATTTTCGTCGCTTATGTTCGTTGTTATTTTTTGAACTTGCAACGAATCTAGTAAATTCGTATAAGAATACAAATCAATTTTTATAAGGTATGACTACATCGTAGTAAACGATTTTCTGGTGTTTTACTTCAATGAACTTAGCTTAGCGCGAGCAAGCTAGTAATGTGTCAAATGATTACGCATAATCACATACTGCGATTATTATACGACTTCACTTTGTACTTTTCTTCTTATGTCAGTTTAAATCGCACTGGTGTATGAATGAAATTGCATAAATGTTAAAATAAACTCGTTAAAGTGTGCATAAGAATATGTGATAACAACGAAACTTTTCTTTCGAAGTTGACTACTTTAAATCAATAGTTTATGTCTATTCAGTATATACGATGAAACATATTTTTATACGATGAATATTATGATTTTGTGTGAACAACTTTACGATACCCGTGATAGTCTGCCATATTCGTATATGATTCGTTGAATTCGGTATATAAAACGTAATCCGATCTTACGTGACTTTGCACAATACTTTATACGATTTTATGACTTTGGTTCATATATGTATTAAAAATATTCATGATATCGTGCCATACTTGCGACGACATTTACCACACATATTTACGATTGTGACGGAGAACATCCAAGTTTACGATATTTTATAAATAATTATTTACGATATCTAAATATAATGTTAGGCTCGATGATCCAAAGGTCATTAGTTTGACACTAAGGTTACAATAATTGTTTTTCGTACATTATTAAATCGTATAAGATGCTAAATTAGGCCCCGATAGTGCACACTGGACATCGCATAAGATGTGGCTTCAAGCCATATACTGTTATTGCTGTACTGTACAGTCAATGCGCATATATGACCTTTAATTTGCTCCTTTGCTGCATCTTGTAGGACATTACCATTTACCACATTAAAGGTATAACACAGTCATAAACTTCATTGTACGTGCGATTTGATTGTCTGGGCAACATACTGTCTTCGGCAAAGTTGTTCTGTACAAGAACAGCTTCCTGTTAGTGGGTTTCATATTCCCGAATTTAATCACCACGTGGCGCTAGTGTGCAGAGTTACATGGTTACATCCAGAACAAATTCGGAAAGATATACCAAGAAGTTTATGCCAAATAGGAAGGCACAATCTACGGCAAAGGTAGAGCTAAGTGTACTTCCAGGTGATGGATAGCATTTCGAATTTCCATGTGACGCTAGTGTACTTAGGAACTTGTGGTGGGACTTCTGTAAGATGTATCACGAAATTTAAGCTAGATAGGAAGGTACAATCTTCAACAAACTTTCTGAGGACTATTTGCACTTCCGAAAGAATGATCGCATAATTCCAAATTTCCCCACCACACGCTAGGGACGCCACTAATACTTCCTCTCTCCTACATTTCTCTCCAATAAGTTTCCATCGGAAACTCCAACAAAGAATCTTCTGTGAATACCTCCAGGTGTTCATTCTTTTTTTCTGTATTTTAGTGATTCTTTTGGAAACTTATCCAAAATTCGGGAATCTTACCAGGGATTATTTAGGGGAGTATTTTAGGGACTCCGTCGGGAATATCGTCAAGGTTTCCTTCATAATTCCTTTAGGGATTCCTACTAAAATTCCTTAATGGATCCTTACGGAAATTCATTACTATATATTCTACAGATTTGTTTAAAAATTCCTCCAGGGATTCCTTCGGGAATTTCTACAGAGATTTTTTTTCATGAAATTCCTTTAATGGCCTTCAGGGTTTTTTTTGGAGTTTCTTCAGGGATTTCTTCAGAGGCTTCTTCAGAGATACTTCCCCCGATATTCCGTCTAGAAATTCCAGCGCTTCTGGAATACCTCCAGAGTATCCTTTATTACTTCCTCCAGTGATTTCTTCGGGAATTCCGCTAGGAATTCTTTCGAAAACGTTTTCAGGAATTTCTTGAAGAATTCCTTCAAGAATTACCCTAGGGATTCTACAAAGGGTAACTTCCCGAATTTATTTAAAAATTCATCTAGAAACTATTGTATTTACCACTAATGGTTGCTTCGGTAATTTCTACATGAACTCTAACTTATAGAAATTCAAGCAAGAAAAACCGTCAAAGCGTTCATAATTTTAACGATTCTTTTTTAAATTCTTTCTGCGAATCTTTCTGTAATTTCTCTAAAGCTCTAGATATTGCTTCGAAGTTCCATATTCCAGCGTATTCTTTGCGAACTTCTTAAGAGATTTATTGGAGAATACCTGCAGGGATTCTCTTACGGATTCCCTCAGTGATTTGTTTGAAAAAATCTGTTAGTGATTTCTTCGGGAATTCTTTCTGTGGTTCCATTGGGAGTTCCTTGAGGGATTTCGTTTCCTTTGCAAATCCATCCTCCACCGATTTCTTTAAGAATTCTCCATGGATTCCTTCAGTGATCCATCCTCCAGTGAATACTTTGCATTTTTTTCAAGAACTCCTGCAGGGATTCCTTCAAGAATTTCTTCACAGAGAAATCTAGGGATTCCTTCGAAGTTTTATTCTCCAGCGATTCCATTTCAAATCTCTCCACAGATTCCCTGCAATTTCTTCAGGAATTATTTCTGAAAATTCTTAAGGTATTTTTTTTTTCAGAAAATACATAATGGATTTTTTTAGTTCCACAATTCTTTTGGATTATTCTCTAAATATTTCTCCGGCAATCCTTCCAGGGATTTCATCTTCGGAAACACCTCCAGGGATACCTCAGCCAAATCTTCCGGAGATTTTTTTTTGAGAATTCCTGCATCATTAATTTCTGAAATTCTTCCAGGGATTACTTCGTGAACTCTTCCATGGTGTCTCGATGCGTGGCGTGATCGAAAATCGAAGGTTCACTTCATGAGCGGATGGTCATGGATTTGATTATCAACCCCGGCATTTGCAAATGTTCAAAGATTTCTCCAAAAGTTTTCTTCTTAATAAGTTCTCTCCGCGTTTTCGCAAGAAGATCCATCTGAAATTCTTCCGGAAGCATATTCTAGTATTTTACTGGATTTCTTTTTGTAATTTTCAGGAAACTTTCTGGAACTCCTCCAAATATATATTCTCGGACGTAATCCTTAGAACCTTCAAGAAGCCTTTTAGGGATTACTCCTGGACTGTTTTAGTATATTCCTCTTAAAGCTCTAGTTTTTCAGAGTGTTATTCCCCCAAAACCTTCTTTTGCGATTTCTCCAGAAGATCATTCGGAGATTTCTTAAAGGGTTCTTATTGGAATTTGTTCTGGATTTTATTCTGGAATTTCTCGAAGTTGTTGAGCTGTGAATTTTTGTTGAATTCCTTGCGGGATTCTTGTAGTTTTTTTTATTTAGAATTCCAGTATGATCCCCAGGAGAAATACCTGAATAATTTTGAAAATTTCTCTTTAACATCTTTTGAAATTTTCTTAGGAATTCATTCTGGAAGCCCTCTATAAAATATGGAGGTTTCTCATGAATGCCCATTTAGTGTTTCCTTAGTGATTGTTCCTTCTGTGTGTGTGTGTGTGTGTGTGTGTGTGTGTGTTTTTTTTAGAAATCGCTTACGGAATACCTTAAGGCATCACTCTGAGATACGACCAGAAGTTTCTTTCAAGATTTCAGAAAGAACTTGAGAAATCGTAGAAGGATCTTGTTGAGGTATTTCATAACTTTTTGAACAATCCCAGAATAAAAAAGAAGAAATCCCTGAAAAAAGGAACCCCAGCAGGAATAGCAGAAGAAACATGTGGAAAATCCCAGATAGTTTTTTTTAATATGTAACACAGCGCAACATTTTTTTGTCTCAAGGGCAAACTTATGTGTCTCTGACAGATTTTGGGCCGCTGAATCCGAATCCGGGCTAAGATTTGCTCCAGCACGTCACAATTTTGAGCTATATCTCAATTTATAGGTCAAAATATGCGTTTTGGGCTTTTTTGACTGCCAGCCATTAAGCAAGGTAATATTTTTTTATAAGTAACAAAAGGTAAATTGGTCAATTAGCATCTATATTCACGACTCATGCAAAATATTTCATTTTACTAAATCGAATTTGATAGTTATTTTATGATAGGTACGATATTTCCCATACAAGTCACCCTCCAAAAGCTGCATGCAAGTTTACTTACTAACATAAAATGCCTTAATCTATCAAATTTTATTTGGTAAAACAAAATATTTTGCATGAGTCGTTAATATATGTAGATGGTAATTGGCCAATGTACCTTTTAATTACTTAAAAAAATATTTCCATGCTTCATGGCTGGCAGTCAAAAAAGCCCAATATCGCATATTTTTCCCTTTAAATTGAGGTATAGCTCAGTTAGTGTTGTCACCGTGTATTGGTTAGCAACCTTACTCAGGTGAAGATTCAAATCCTTACACTAATTTCTGAATGAAATTTGTTCTAGCCTGGATGTCTGTTCTCTGTGGTTTTATTTCACGAGCTTGGCTGTGCAAATCTCGGTTCCTGAATTTTAACCGAGACTCAGCTAACAAGATGGTTGGTTGCTTAGCAACAGGAGGTGATATTCTGATTCTCGTATTTTTAAGCTGAGATCTCATCAAAACATTTTGCTGACTTTTCGGCTGTGCAAATCTCGGCATTCGTAAACCGAAATTTGGCATTCTAAATTAAGTGTGCATGACCATGCTGAAGGTGATGGGTTCGATGCGGTCGGTCCAGGAACCAAGAACTTGTCGTAAAGGAAATGTCCTTGACTTCCTTGCGCATAGAATATCTTCGTGCCTGCTATGCGATATGCACATGCACCAGTTGGTCCTGAAGATTCCGAATTGTTGCCAATCATGAACTCATTGTGAACTTCTTGTGAAAGATTTTAAGCAATTGACAAACGAATCCTGGAAGATTTTCTGAAAAAGCTCATGAAAGATTATCTGAGGAAAATTACGAAGGAATTTCTGAAAGTAATCAAAAGAAATTCCTCATGAGATTGTGAAAGAATTTACACTTGATAGAAACATCTTGGTGAAGTCCTGGAGTAATTTCTAAAACAGGAAGTCTATTATAGCACACGAAATAATTGCCGGAGGGATTTTAAGAAAATAAACTACTGTCGGTATACCAAGAAAAACTTCCAGGCGCCGTCCACAAATTACGTAACGCTTTAGGGAGAGGGAAAAGTACAGCCGAGTGTTATGGCCCTTACAAAAAAAATAGGATTTTCATACAATATAGCGTTACGGAGGGAGGAGGGGGGTCGAAAATTACCGATTTTAGCGATACGTCATAAATGGACGCTGTCCCATACACACTCAGTTGAGCTCGGCTAATTTCCATTCTTTTGCCGAGATTCGCACAGCCGAGCGCTCAGTAATCGCAACTTAACTGAGATATCAGCAAAAAGTCAAGTGTACAGTCGAGACT